>NC_088884.1:152104841-152414937 GCF_037157495.1 Lathamus discolor | reverse complement strand
CAGAGAGAGACAATGGCTCGAGCCAGGAGTCATCATGCGTGGTGCCTCTCAGAGTGGGCAGCAAGGCCCGGAGAGGTTGGCACTGCTCAGCAGTATTTCTCCTTAGTTATAGAGTATATTTATGACTAGTTTTTTTGTTGCCTGAATATTTACAGTACAACATTTCCTGTACAATGTCTTTTTAATAATAGACATTGATTGAGACATGGGAACATGAAAAAAATAGTCTGCTGGCAAAATTGCAGCTTTGGGGGAAGCAACTGGAACAGGGAAAACTGTATTAGCCTATCTGCCCTTAATACAATGCAAACTGAGCATGAGAGATTGAACCAGGGTTAGAGGGGAGAGAAGCATTAGCAGAAGTTTCTCCTTTATATCTTTTCTTTAAAGCAAAGCAGATCTGCATGGCCAGTTTTGTCCAGACAACATCTTTATACGTTGTCCTGCTGCAAAATTTGAAGCCTTATAATGGAAACATGAAAAGAAATCTTGCCCATTACATTTGCTTTGCTAAAGAAGAAAAATCCATTTGTGTTTTCTTCTGGTTCTAATATGAAGTGCTTTATAAAGAAATACTTTTCTGTAAGCCATTTCAATGTATTTTCTAGCTGTCTTATCTCTTTATTTGCATTGCTGAAAACAGACCTGCAGGACCAGGGAAGTAGATTGTATGAGCCAGTAGGTCTTTCCTGTTACTAACTGACACTAATGTCACCTGTTACTAATGTCACCCATTGTATGCTATCTTTATTACAGCTACAGTAAGATGTTTGGGGTATTTTTCCCAGTAAAATACTGGGAAATATATCAAAAAAATGCACAACTGTCCTACCAAAAGCCGTTTGAAATCTGTCACTGTCTCTATGCTCAGTCTGTCAGTTTTGGTATTTTGATGACGGATGCCAGCTGTCATGTTCATGTTCTCATCTGCTGCCTGGTTTTCACAAAGAATTACTTTGAATGATAGCTTTTCATGCTTATCAAAGAGACCATTAGTTAGTCCAAAATATATATATGAAGATCATTAATATTTAAAGTCCTTTTTAAACATAGACATGACAAAACTGATTTTCTGTGTTATCTTTGAATCTCAGTCTATATATCTATCTGTACGTATGGATACACAGTATGGATTTTCTTCTGAAAGCCTAAGACAGCTTGAGAAATAGTTAACCATGAGAAACGGTTAAGTATGCTGTAAATGCTTTTGCTTGGAGTAATACCGCCTTAAAGGAAGTAATCTTTTGAAGATACAAACTTTATGCATTAAAAATGTTTTAATTTAGGATGTTGCTGTTCTTTGCTGAATCAGTAAACAGAAATAAGGATTTCTAAACTTTTAATATATTGAAATATTTAACTTTCAATATATTTCATTATTATTGAAATATGTCAGTGAAATGATGAGGTGGTAGAGGCCTGTGATACACTGAATAAAAGCATCAGCCCTAATGGAACATATTGTATAATACGTTTTTAAAAGAAAACTACATGTTTGTGCTTTAAATTCAAATACATTTTAGGGGAAATAGAGAAAATTTCAAAAAAAAAACTCTTATTTTTTATTAAATATTTTAAGAAACTATTTCAGTCACAAGATAAGAAGATGTATATAGTCTAAGGTTGTTTACAACTGGAAGGTGAATTTAGGCTTTAGCATGCTCAGTCAATTTCAGCTTGACCTGAGAATCAGTTCCCCAGACTTCTATGTTAAGAACCTTCCTTCCACAAAATGGGAACTTTGAGTGATTCAAATTACTGCTAAAATATACTCAGTGTTGTTCAGACTGCTAAAAGAGCTGGAACCTTGTGGTGGGTGATGGGAGGGATGGCGGGTATAAGTTTGTAATAAGGAGAGACTTTTTCATTTTATGTTTTACCCCTCTCAGTAGCTGTGAGTGCTGAGTGCTGGGAAACAGCAGAGGGAGGCTTTACGGGAAGCTTTTGTCTCGATTTCATCCCTAGGTTCAGGCACTGTGCTGTCTGTAGAAGTGGAAAGATTCTGTGCATAGGAAATGTGCTAAAAAGTCTTTATTTACTTTTGACTACTCAAAAACTGTGTCCCCTTGAAGTTTTACATTCCAGGAAGTTCTGTATGCAGAATTTAAAGTATCCTCAAGGATATTTCGAACATACTAAGCAGCTCAGAATGGGCTCATTAACTGTTACATGAATAAGACAAAAAAAGAGGATGATTATTGTCATGTAAAGTGTCTGTGTGTATTCTCTTATGTTTTATACAATATTGCTTATATCACTGAACAACAAAAGGCTATGGTTTTTGTTTTGTTTGTTTTTTAACAGGCAGCTTCTAAGTTTACCCCTCTCACTATCAGAAGAAGAATTGCTTAGAATGAGGCAAGAGTTGCATTGCTGCTTCTCTCAGGTGGACAGCAGCTTGGCTTGGCCCAAAATAAGAGCGAGAACCTTGCTTCAGGCTTTCAAGGTCGAGCAGAGGGACACAGAGGTGCTGAAAGTTGATCAGAATTTAGCAGTAACCAGTAAACAGGTGGGAATGATGTAGGATCAGTGTGGGGATGTGGAAGGGTTTGCTGGTATATCTGCAAGTTGTTGGCCTTTCCTGCATATATAGGTCCAGAGCTTCTTCTTAGATGTGCCAGCAGTGCACGCCTTCTGTTTACATGGATCAGTGCGCCTTAAAGATAATTGGGCAGCAATTAGACACTTACGTATTTTTTCACATACACCTGCATATTTCTGCTGCTTGTATGTCCTCCAGCTTTCCCAAGAAGGCAGCATAGTTACAAGGAAGCAGATGGGTGGCGAAGAGGGGCTGCATCTTGCAGGAGAGTCCACAGAAATGCCAAAAATCTGAGCGGTGCTGAGCCTGGCTCTGAATACTAGGGACAAGTTGGGTCCTTTACAGGATAGACTGAGATTTTCCTGGCAGCCCCTACAGTGCTAAATTTGACACTAAATCAAGGAGTTTCTGTTAGGGAATGTCATACATTGTCTTGTCCATTTACGAAAGTAAAGTTCCTGAATTAGCTGGACTTGCTTAGCAAGAATTTGGGCTTCATTTCCACTTTTTCTTTCCAAAAGAGCTGGGCATATACAATGGGTTGGATTCTGTGGCTTGAGGTGGGTTTTTTTTGTTGTTCTTTATGTTTGTTTATTTCAAATCTAAATATGTAGAATATGAGGCGTACTCAGAGTTGGAAAGACATTCCCAAAAAGGAATCTGTCTATAAAATCTAGCCTTTTTTTAAATAACTCTGTGAGGGATGTTTAATTCCTTCAGTAAAATGTAAAACCTAAAATCATAAATTATTTTCAATTCTTGAAATAGGAGGAGGGGGGAAGTGTTTCCTGTATGAATTGTGTCTGATAACATCATAAAAAGGAGGACATTCCCTTGCTTTGATTTGGTTCAGTTATGTTTTCTAAACATGTAAGCTAACTTGGGTTAATTATAGTAGGAATTAGCCTACTTCAAGACCTTAATAATTTCTAAAGTACTAAAGAAAGGAGATGACTTTGTAAAGCCTTATAGTTGAACAGATGTTATCATTTCCCCAAGAGTACGTTATACTTAGTTGATATTCTCGTAAAGAAATATAAAGGTCAAGAATAATTTGATTACATGGAGTGGTGCCCCTTAATACTATCATGGTTCAGTTGTGATTCATATACTGTGTCTTGAAAAACAATGTAGTTCTTAAATTAATATTCTTTGTTCATTTTAACCATGCTGAGGAGACTGTTTCAGTTAAAAGCTCTTATTATCACTGCTAAAGCTTGTTAAAATCAAATCTATATGCTAGCAGATTTCATGGAAAGGATGAATATATAATTTTACTTTGAAAGAAATTAGAAAAGGAAATTAGCAACTTTGAATGTCTGAAAGGAGTCTTCTGAATGAACAGGGCAGCAACTTCATTTCAAACGTATTTTCTCAGTGAATGTCATCCTTGCCATGTGTGTCATTAATAGATGGATCTGTCAATAATAGCAAGTAATAATGTTAGCATCCTCATATACTTCTTACAAATAAAGCATTTCGTACTCATCTGCTTACAGCCGCATTCTAAAGTGAAAAAAAATGGATCCAGGAATAGAAATAAGATGGATATTTTAAAGAAGTCTTTACAGGACAAAATTCTCATTTATGAAGACTCTGTGAAAGATGAAAGTTTGAGTAAGGTAAGTGATCTCCAGTAATTAATGACTGTCAGCTTTCTATCAGTGTGAATAAGAACCAGATGAAAAGGCATAAGATGTGGTGGCATGATGCATTCCTCTGCTCTTGCCTGCTTTTTTAAAGGTGTTGTATTTCAAGTTTAAGAGATTTGACTTTGTTTTAACTTTTCCACCTTTGTTATAGAACTGATTTCATGTGTCAACATTTTTTTCCCTGTGGTTCTGGGACTTGGCACATGCATGGTTGCATAATTCCCGGAGATCCTGTGGCTTTCCTAGTTAGGCTTTGAAAACATGGAAGGTGCTTCACTGCATACTTCGTTGAGCAAGATTTAGTTCTTTAATGTCTCCTAATGCTACTGAAAAGCCTGAAAAGGGTTCTTAGATCAAAGACTTCTTGTGTAGGGGCTGAGTTTGTTTGTAGAGAGCTTATTGAAAGAGAGCTTGATTCTGGTGGGTATCTGTCTTTTAAAAGGCTCACTAGCCCCAGTATATGGTTAATCCTTAAGGTATGAGTGGGGCCAATGCCAATATGGAATTTTGGAATATTATTCCTTCTCTGCCAGCAGATGTTCCATGAGGTCTTGTTTGTGTTCTTTAACCTTTCTCTCCTTCTCTTTTCCACTTGTAAAATATGGGTAATACTACTTTTGTATATTGGGGGAATGTTGCAATTCTAACTGTGTTAGACATAGGTGGTGCAGAGCTATAAGAACTATGCAGGATAAGCAGGTGACACTGGTAGATAAAAAGTAGTTTCACAAATGATTGCAGTATCAATTTTAGTGTCAAATTGGACAAAAATCTGGTTTTACACCTCTTTCCTATGCTTTTTATGCCCTAACCTCCAAAATTTAGATTTTTTTAAATTTTGTTCCAAGAAGTACTGAATTCATATTTGGTATGAATATTGCCTTACATTTTTGTTACAATTGCGTTTTAAAATTGACAAGTTAGCTTCTCTAAGCCTCATTGTTTCAGTTTTATATGTACTGCAGGACATACCTGTTGTTTGCATTGTATAGCTGCATATTAGTTACAAAAAGCCAGATGCTTTGTGCTTTTCCAAGTAAGGAATCTAAACTATTAAGGAAAATCATTAGTTCACACTATATAGTTAGGACAGAGAAGTATTGCAATTAACCTCATGTTGATCACAGAAGCAGAGCTTATTTCTTTTGCTGTTAGAGTTTCTTACCTCATTCCTGATTTAGAATCTTAACACTTCTAAATTTTGCTTTAATATGAACACTTCTATTGTCTTCCTCAAAATTAACCATCTGAAGTTGCACAGCCAGTTCAGGCAGGGAAGAAGAACAAAGGAGCAGTACAGCTCTGCTATATTTTGCCTGCTTTCACTGCTGCGGACTTCATACAGTGTCATGAGTTCTATCTCTCTACAGGATGGCTGTAAAATGGTTTCCAGCTAATGCTTATGAAAGCAGCAGCAGTATGTGTTTTGTGACACGGTAAAACAGGCACAGCAGAGAACAGTTCATAGGAGGTGATGAGCTGGGAGGCCATGGCAGGAAGTTTGATGCCTTGTCTTGGAGCATCTGAGAGAATCATTGACCTCATCTTCAAAACCAGACATTATCTACTTCTTTTGTGTTTCATAGCTGGTTTGAGTTGTGTTATTTAGTGATAGGACAAGGGGTAACTGGTTAAAACTTAAATAGGGGAAGTTTAGATCGGCTATAAGGAGGAAGTTCTTTACTGTGAGGGTGGCTAGGCACTGGAATGGGTTGCCCAGGGAAGTTGTGAATGCTCCTTTCCTGGCGGTGTTCAAGGCCAGGTTGCACAGAGCCTTGGGTGACATGGTTAAGTGTGGGGTGTCCCTGATCATGGCAGGGGGGGTTGGAACTAGATGATCTTGAGGTCCTTTCCAACCCTAACTATTCTATGATTCTATGATTCTGGTTATGCGTGAGGAAGTAGCTCTTCCTTTCTGAAATAGCAGTTAACTTACGTCAGAAGAAGCAGAATGATAAAAATACTGACATTCATGGAATCACAGAATCCTGGAATGGTTTGGGTTGGAAGGGACCTTAAAGTTCATCTAGTTCCAACCCTCAACGCCTCATTCTTTAGTCTATTTTCCCTGCTGGGCTTATAAAACCCAATAATAATATTTGCTTGAGAAATGACTTAAGGTTGCAGGTAAACAAGTATATTTTCCGATTATTCCCTTTATTTGTAGTATACAGGACTGTGACAGCACTATTTAGCAATTAGTCTGAACTAAATATGGAAATTAAAAGTCAGTGTTTTAAAGCAATGGACTAATCATAGTGTGTTTACAGCACTGGCAATTTTTTTGTGTAGTTTGGATGTTTCAGGTGGAATCAGCAGCAAATGTTCAGACCTATGAAAGAGGAATCACTACCACCAAAGTGGTCTGACACTATATGTCGAATAGTATATCAATCAGTGTACTGCAGTCCTCTGGTATAATAAAAGGCTTCAAGAATGGCCAGGGGATATTAGTTTATAACTAGTTTGTAATTTAGTTTGTAATCAATATTTGATCCAGCTTCTACTGAAATTGCTTTCTGTGTCACACTGAAGTCAGATCTACTTGCAAGCTTTGGTTTTCACAAATGTATTTCTGTTTGCAGAGCTGTGATTTCAAAGCTGACAAGAGACAGAAGAAACTTGGGTGACTAGGGATACTAGTACCAGTTGAATAATGCAACATTTTATTTGGTTAGAAGCAGTTACTTTACTGTATAATGTTGCATAGATGCTGAATGAAAAAGCTGAACATCATTCCCACAGGATCATAGAATACTTCGGGTTGGAAGGGACCTTTAAAGGTTGTCTGGTCCAACCCCCCCTGCAATGAGCAGGGACATCATCAGATCAAGTTGTTCAGAGCCCTGTCCAACCTGCCTTTGAATGTTTCCAGGGATGCGTCATCTGCCACCTCTCTAGGAAACCTGTTCCAGTGCTCCAACGTCCTTATAAACTAATGTCTTCCTTATATCCTCTTTCTGTTTAAAACCGTTACGCCTTGTCTTGTCGCAACAAAAAAGTTTGACTCTGTTTTTCTTATAAGCCCGCTTTATGTACTGAAAGGCTTCAGTAAGGATGCCCTGGAGCCTTCTCTTCTGCAGGCTGAACAATCCCAACTGTCTGAGCCTTTCTTCAAATCCCTTGTATTTGGGTGTTGTGGTTTAAACCCAACCACAAACCTGGTTCACTCACTTACACCCCTTCTTGCCCTCCCCCTGCTCCTGGAGGGACAGAGAGGAGAATCGAAAAGAATGCAACTCCCACGGGTTGAGATAAGAACAGTTTAGTAACCAAGGTATAACACAAATCACTGCTGCTACCACCAATAATAATAATGATAAAGGAAATAACAAGAGGAAAAAATACAACACCTCAACACCAGCCGACCAATAACTCAATAACTCGCCCCACTCCCCCCAGCCGAGCACCGACTGATACCTCGTCCAACCCTGCAGTGAACCCTTCCCTTCCGGGGTAACTCCCCGTTACCTCCTGGGCATGACGTGCTGTGGTATGGAATACCTCTTTGGTCAGTTTGGGTCAGGTGTCCTGTCTCTGCTTCCTCCCGGCCTCCCCTCCTCCCTGGCAGAGCATGAGGCTCAGAAAGTCCTTGGCCAGGCCAAACATTTGAGCAGCAACTAAAAACATCGGCGTTATCAGCACTGTTCCCAGGCCAAAAGATCAAAACACAGCACTGCACTAGCTCCTAAGAAGGAGAAAAATGACTGCTGCTGCTCAACCCAGGACATTGGGCATGCTTAACCCATTGCTTCATACATAGTAATATGCAAATAGCCTCTAGTTTCACAGTTTGGACCATAAATCTTATGATTCATGGAATATACTGAACATATATAAAATCCCTGTTATTTAAGTGGTTGACAAAAGTATAAGTGTTTCTTTCATCAGTGGTGTCTCTTGCCTTTTAATTTAGATGCAATTATAATACACATTTTGTGTCTCCTTATAAGTGAACTTGAGTTGTCATACTGCATTACCATCTTTATTCATTATTCATTTTAATGGGTTCAAACTTACGCTAAAGGTGATCACTCATTTACTCATTCATGTATTCATTATTCATTCATCTATCCCCAGATTTCAAATATGTATAATTCATTTAAAATCCTTGTGTCTGAAACTGAGCCTCCTGTGAAGTAGCTTAAACTGAAGCTGAACTTTAAATTTAGTTGTGTGCACACACCTGTCAAAACATTTCTGTGTAATTTTCCACATTTTTAGAGGTTTGGAGCACTTCCTGTTCCTAAACCACAAAGGCAGCCTTCAGATATTACTTACTAATTTTCTGTCTTATAAAACAAATCATACCTCAAGCATGTATTTTCCCCTTTTTTGAGATCTTGTAAAAATGTGTGTATTTTAGTAGCCAGTATCTTAGACATATAAATAAAAGTTGAAAGAAAATAAAGACGAGCTCTTTGTGTGTGCATGTTGTCACAACTCATTCAAGCTGGTAGTGTTGCAATATTCTTATTAGTTAAGAGGCTGCCATAATACATTGAATAGTGAGCATCACATAGACTCTAAAGCATTAGTCTTTTTGGAAACTTCTAGTGAGGTAGGTCTGCTTGAATTTCCTTGAATAGATGCTATTGTGATAAAAATCATAATATAAATCATTTAGTCTCTTGCAGCAAAAAATTAGTTGTTCTCATCCATCTTCATTTTCCTGCTTTTAAGTCAGATCAGAACTCAACATTGCCAAAGTTTTGAAAGGTGGCTTATGGCATTAGTTGTCCAACCTGGTTCATTTCTAACATATATTGCCCCTTAAAGTGATGTCTGCTGTAGTGATGAATCTCCCTGAGCATCTTACTAGACTAGCAACTGTTGTCAGCTAAGTATTGAGTGAATGGCTGAATCAGATATAAATTCCTTGCCTTCCTTTAGAAGCAGTTTCTCCTGGTACTGTCTTTAAGAATCACCTAAGAGTGGAACAACTTTCACTGGTGAAAAGAGGGATGGAGGCAAGTAAATGGAAACTTCACAACTGAGACCTTAAAAAATTGAACAGTCTGACAATACAGCTCTGAAAATTGACAGTTGCTTTTGAGAACATTTTCTTGTGTCACAGCGATCAGTAGTATAACAATTAATTCAATGTGCCTTTCAGAACAAAAATAATCTTATTTGTGCACGGGCTTTTGAAGAAAGATTTTTTCTGAAGAAAGATGTATTTTTTTTAATTACTTTTTTTTTGTTTTAAATATTTGCCTTGGCTCTGAGGTGTGGAATAGGCTTAGTTCTAGGTCTTAGTCTTACATCACTGGTTTATAAGAATATGTTGAAGTAATACTTTGGATTTTGAAAATCATAGAATCATAGAATAGTTAGGGTTGGAAGGGACCTTAAGATTATCAAGTTCCCTCCCTCCTGCCATGGGCAGGGACACATCACAGTGGACCATAAACCAGAACAAACTGCCAAACTAACTCCACAAAAAAACCCTGAGTTGGGGGTGCTTGGCTGTCTGGTGCAATCTATATCAAAGTCATGACTTGTAAGATGTTCTGCAGAAGTTTCCATCTTTGATTTCCTGTCAGTGCTGCGAGAGTACAGCCTACATCTTTGAATGCCTCTCAACTACTGAAGTGGAAGTTTAAATGGGAGATGCTAAAGTTACTTACTTTTTGCTAAAAAACAAGTTATGTTTTTAGGAAAACAAAAGGCCCCAAATTCTCTTTAATAGGTTTCTTGCCTACCTGCAAAGAATGTAGAAGATATGTATAAAAATATCATGGTCATAATCATTTGTTATTGACTTTTTTCCTACTGAGAACTGAAACATAGAAACAAGCAATAGGTATTTCTGGGTTCTTTTTGAACAAGTACTGGAAGGCATCTCTGCTCTTTTCCCAGGAACTCCCACTTTTGGCCATCTCTTCTGCTCTTCACTCACTGCCTAGCATGTTCAAAAATAACAGCTTAGTGTTCAGGATTTTGGTTACTGCATTTCGAATAGAATTCCCAGGTTAAATTCTCCTCTTAACTCAAAAATCCCAGATGTTTATGCTTATGTGTACTTATTATTCAGTGTCACACACCTGCATTATTCAAGATCAATTTGTTAGGTCAACAGTAATGTTGAAAGAGAGTGACTGTCTTTTATGATGGAGGTTTGTTAAAAATATCAAGAAAATTAATCTTGCCTCCACTTTGTGTCTGTATGATGATTTCTTACTCTTGTCTTGCAACTGGCTTAATTCACATTAGGGGGAAATATTTCCGGAAGGTTACCTTTCATCCATTGTGTTCAAGGACATTCCAGGTGATATAATAGAGACTTTGGGGAATATTGCATGGGCATGAGACTATCACAAGTTTATTTGGTTCCAAATCACATTTTAAATTTAGCTCTATCTACCGGGTAATAGAATTTGTATGATATGTAATCGCTTTTAGCAGGTCACTTACCAAAATTTCCAGAGAAAATTCATGCACATCATCTTACATATTTATCATCTTATGGGTCTAAAAACTTGGTGGAAGTCTCCTTAAATGCTCCTTTAAGGTTCATCATTAATGGAGTCAATAATGTGTAATTTTGATTAGCACAAACAGAAAGCTAATGAGGTTTTAATGTTTTGAGAGTACATACTGTCTCTATTTGTGCAGAGGTACTCTGAGGGGCAAAATCAGGTCTTGTGGCAATGGGAAGATACAATATATAAAGACTCCGGTTGACCTGTTACAGTGTTTTAGTTCATGCTTGCAGGTCTTTATTGTTCTTATTTTGTTGACTTGCAAAACCGTAGACAGGTGAATTCTGCATGTACAAAGGTATACCAGGGGATGCCTGCCATGCTAAGGTATTAACTGTGTAGGTATCTCAATTAAATACAGATGTTCTGTGTTTAAAGAACAGACCTCTGCCTTTTCTTTAAGACAGGACCCAAACTTCATGAGATAAATACTTTTCCATAGAATGCAAATGTGAATATCTGCGCTCAGATGCCACAGTGATAGTAAACTTGTTGCTTGAGCACTGCTGTTAACAAACATAATACTGGATAATGCTGATTTATGAGAATTTTTATTTTTTTTCCTGTATGCTGTGAAACCTATCAGATTAGATTTATCAGGACGAAAAGAGAATTTAGAGGTAGTGAGGAAAAACCGTGCACTCTGATACCAAGCATTGTATAGATGGCTGTTTCTTTGCTTAACTTTATTCTAAGTCCACTGTGAAAAGCTGTAGTTGATACCAACACCAAATAGTGGAGTTGGAGCTCTCTTAGAATCATAAAATGGCTTGCGTTGGAAGGAACTTCAAAGTTCATTCAGTTCCAACCCCCTGCCGTGGTCAGGAACACTCTACACTAGACCAGGTTGCTTAAAGCACCATCCAACTTGGCCTTGAACACTTCCAGCTATGAGGCAGCCACAGCTTCTCTGGGCAACTTGTGCCAGTGGTTGGATGTACTTTCTGTGTCTTCTCTCTCTCACAGTCTGACTTCTGGGGCCATGTGGATAATAAAGGGAAAGAGAATAAAATTAAACTGATAATTATTTCCTGTCTTTGAGGATTCAGCTACCCAAGTGTTAGATATGCAGCATGGCCATCAGTGTCTAACTTAGACATCCATACCTATATGACACTGGAAACACATTTTGTAGGATACAAAGCATGCAGATAAGTACCTTTTCCTTGGCCTTGACTTAAAATGACAAGCTTAAATGGAAGCATGTAAAAGAGGGTAATTGCAGGTGGGTGCAGTCCACAGTGTGCTGCAGAAAAATGGTTACAGTGGCAATATCACTGACTATAGCATCGAAAGCTCAGCAATCACATTGCATTTGAGCGTGTGCTTGCACATGCTGTATTTGCCTTTCACCCTTGGATAGTTTCTGTGGATGTTCCATCAGATGTGTGGCAGCAACATAGAGTTAAATCATGTTGATTTAATCCTGTTTGATGTCCATTCAATCCAGTTTTAATCTCGTTTGAAATTCATTACTTTTGATTTACAGTTTAACTTTGTTTTACATAAGAAGGTTTTTGGTTATTTGTTTAAAGAATAGTAGGTTGAATTTCATTGGTCAGTATTTATTAGCAATTTGATAGTAATGACAGTTTTTCTATACATTTTGTATTTTTGCTAAAACAGGGATGTATTTTATCTCCTGTTTAACCAACAACATAGGTAAGCATAGGTTTATTTGTATTTTTAATTTTTACTTATATTAAAAATTATATAGACCCTCTATTTTAGGTTTGTGTTTAATATTAAAGTTGTGACTATGCTAAAACAAAGCCTGATCTCTTTGAAATATCTGACCATACTGTAATATTTTTTTGATCACTTAAACACAGTAAAATCTTGGGATTTATTGTCAAAAGCACTTTCTAAAACAATGTATTATATTGTAAGATAACAGAATTTATTTCTTCAATGCTTTAACTTGCTTGTTAATTACAGAGTAATAAAACCATGGGCATGCATGATGAGGTTTTCATGAGTTTTTCTGTTAATCTTGTTATCTTTTGTGCTTTGGTGTTTTTTAGGTTAAGCATCAGTTGCTGCTTGAGAAAGAGTGTCAGCTGCGCGATCTGGAAAGTAAACTCGGAGAGTATATAGCTGCTTTAGCCTTTCAGAAGACTGTTAAAAAATCCAAAATGTTGGAGCTGTATACTGCTATCATAAGTGTGCAAGCTTTGCTCTTTGAACAACTGAGCACGTCAAAAGCCCTGTCAAAACTGGAATGTATTCAGATTTTAGAAGCACACAACCCTGTAAGTAATGAAGTAATGAAAAGGAAAAATTCCTCTTAGGGGACAGCAACTATTACAGTAGCTTAGTTGACTTTGATTTAGCTGTGCTGATTTCAGCTCCTGATTGTCCAGTATTTAATTTCTGTGATTATGTGCTTTAATGCACTCAGTTAAAGGAATAAAGAGAAGAACAGTAGTAGAGCCAGGAAAGACTGTATATCATTATGATTTATTTTTATTATAATTGCATCCAGAGTTCTACAGTGTATTTTGATGGCTAATTATTATTAGCGACTTATTGATTGCAAGAAAGATAACTGGGAAGTGATTGTGAGTCATGACTGGGATAGTGTGTAAATTGTCATGACTTTGTTACAAAGTTGACCATATTATACTGCTATCCTTACGGTAAAATCCATAACCATATGATATGCTTAAGTCATTGAGCTTTTAAAGATGATATATACAGCCTCCTACCTGTCTCTGCCTCCCTCCAAGCACACTTACACCGTTTAAATAGCAGAAACTTTGGAAAGGCCTCCTTCCTTCATTGTATTTATTACATACTTGGTATGTGCCAGTTTTCTGAACTTTTTTTAATAATTCAGTGCTTTGTATTCATAAGGATTTATCATTTTTTTTTACATCTGCTGTTTGCAGTCATCCAAGTGAGGCTTGCGAGAGCACTGGAGTAGAACCGACAAAATGGGTTTTTAAGAGCAAAACCTCTTTGCTAGAGGGCATCATTAGATAGCTATTGCTGTGAAAACTCCTGGTTAAATTTTAATGCTTTCATCTCTACAGCGTTTCTCTTTGCATGGCAGTTAGAATGCTTATATGATTCCAGCTTTGCTTAAATTTGTGTAAAATCTGTAGAAAATAGTAAAATTCTATGTAGACAGAGTATTAAAAAAATAATCTGAAGTTATTGCCTTTTATGCAGTAACTGTAAGTGGGCTCTTGGAAGAGGTTGCTTTTAAGTTGTCTGTCCTTGGACAGATGAAGAAAAAGAATTGAAGGAGGGATTGAAGAGAGACCTGGAGTAGCTAACACTGGAATTTTTATCCAGTGTGCATGAACTGATTTAAGACCTGTTCTGGAGGAAAAATATTTTAGACATTGTTTAAAGAACCTGTTAGGCTTAGATTGCAAGGGCAATGAAACCTCTTTCACTTGATGTGGTTTTGTCTAACTCCTTTGTCCAACTAGCTGGCAAATTTTAACATCTGTTGCTTTAAAACAAATGCATCAGATTACAGAGGATGCTCTAATGCTGACAACATCAGTGATAGTTTTGCCAGTCAGTGAAACAAACACATGTGGCTGTATGTGAGTTTGCTTCATCCCCTTAGAGATAACATTTAATAACCAATTTTGGTGTTGCACTAATGTCAAAGCTTGCTGACCAGGAAGCAGACACTTACTTAAAGATGCTGTGCTCCAGTGAATCTGTAGTCTGAATAGAGCTGATGGGATGGAGGAATAGATCAAAATTCAGCATTTTGTCCAAGATACAGGTTGAGAAATAAGGCATTGAGATACTAAGAAACTTAAAGGTTCAGGTTAGACAACAATGATGTTGGAAAACTGGACTATGAAACTTCCCTTCTGATGTCTAATTTGACCAAAGAAAGATCTTCGTCATGAGGGATGAAGTTCACTTAAGACTTTGGGGTTTAACCCAAAGAGCATAGTATTTTAACCCTAATTTTATCACACTAAATGTGAATTACTGTTTTTTCACATAAAACTCACTGATATTAGCTGTTTATTCAGTATAACTCTGCTTTAGATTTACCTCAGACTGAGTTTCTCAAGCTCTTTTCAGGGGCTTTATGCAGCTTATAGATGAATTCTAATGGTGCCATTCTTTTGTTTGAATCTGAGCCATGCTGGTAGTGTACTTTATAGATGTCCTCTACAGTGGAAGGTTTCAGAGGACACTGACCTTTAACACAGTGAAAATTGACTTGTATCTTTTGGCATTGTTCTGATATTCCTGGTCTGCAAGTCATGTTTGCTGAAGCCATTCAATGAATTTGAAAGTGTAACGACTGCAAGTGGCTGGGTAGAATGAGAAATGAATAAACTAATATCAGAAATATTGATACCATCTTTTTTCTTGTCTCCAAATGAAATTCACTCTTCCAAGTTAAATTATGAATTTTTATCCTTACGTCTTTTCAACCTATAGGAGATTGAAGAACTTGACAGGAAGCTGGAGTATGAGATGTTGCATAAGGAGTCAGCTCAGCAGCAGCACCATCTAATGAGTAGACAGAGGTGGACTCTGGATGGGTTGGGACTTTCAAGTGAAGCTGTGGAAACAAATGCAGACAGACAGGTGACAGTTCTGCTAAGACAGGCTATGAATAAATGTGGGCAATTTATAAATCTGCATCAGCAAAGGTAAGTGCTTTGGTCTCAGGTTCTAGAAGCAGTCCTTATAAACCATAAGATACTACAAACAGCAGGCTAAATGTTCTGCTGTTGAGGAGGGACTATGCATGTGTTTGAACAGTGCATTTTTGTGATGTAGCCCAGAGCATAACTGAGGAATCTTGGGAATATTGAAATAAGAAACATGAAATAATAATAACCTAGTTGTGTGTAGATTATGCTGTGCTGCATGGCAATCACCATTTCTTGATGGAGGTAGTGGAAAAATAATACTCATTAGCAGCAAGAAGGAAAAGAATTTCAATCCTCTTCCTTTGACTCCAAAGAAGATAGGCAGGGACTTCAATGCAACCTGATCTGCAGGGGTCAGGGGAAGTAACTGAGATGATTTAAATTAAATTTCCATCTCAACTGTCACACTGTAGACTGAATTCCATGTCACACAGTCATTTTTGATAGGATATATAAACGCTTCTTTAGAGACAGGCTCAATTTCACTTTTCCCTAGCCAATTTTTATGTAAAGGTATCAGTGACCAGAAAAAAGGTCAGATATAGAAATATCTGTCTGGTCATGAAGGTTGCCTAACAAAAATGGGTGGTAATGTGCAAAATTGCAAAGTATTGTATTACCTTCAGTAGGGTCACAGGAGTTAGGTATTACATTTCTATGTGTATTGTACAGTATTAAAAGCCTACCACATTTCAAGATACATGTATGATCCTGAGAGGATGTTTTCCACTACAAAGAGGAATTTCTGTGAAACAATTGATATCTTTAAAATGGCTTTGGGAGGCTTTGGGTGGAGTTACAGCACTCTTAAGTCTGTTTCAATTCTGAACGTGCTGGAGCTCCACTCAGTGTAGATTAATAACTCTTATCATGCAGAAGTGAAGAGTCAGTAGAAGAACAAATAGGTTACTGGTTTGTGGATGCTACTGTAGAGATTGCTTAGTGATGCCTTCCAAGAAACAGCAACTAGCCTTTACTGTTTACCTGAAAACTTAATGGAAGAAACAAGTTTTGTACTTTTACCAAGTGACACAAGGATGGCTTCATGGTTCAGTCCAGAAACAAAAGAAAACACCACTAGTGAGGGAATTAGCTGTTTACTATTATATTCCAGCAATAAAAAGATCCACAGCTTGCCATAAACTGTGGTGATGAAATTTAAAGAAGATGGGGACAGGTTGAATCTTGTCACATTCGAGCAATTCTGGATATGAATTGCGTGCAAGAGCATAGCCTTAGATTCTGCTGTCATGTTTGTTTGGTGGTTCAGGGAAGAAGGGAAGAGAAGTTGGTTTATTTTAGAAGTTATGCTGCTCACCCAGCTTTGCTGACAGGAAGTCATGCTTCCTGAATGGATGACTTTCAGAAATTGTTTTTTGTAATACAGTTGTTGCACCTGGGAAGACTTCAATATTAATTCTGTCTTTCACTTCAGCTTGAGAGATGAGCAATGGAATTGTGTGGCGCTTGAAGATCTCCTGGAAAATATAGAAATGGATGCATTATTGGCACTTTATAGTCAGGTAAGCATGAAATTGAGCAAAGCTGCCAAGTTTAAATTAAGGCTGTATCTGGAAATAAGCTTTTCTTCTTTTCTGGGAAGTGTTACAACTGTATTTGGAGTAACTATCAGCTAATAGTGGCTACCGGTTTCTGCTGTTAGCTGTCTGTATCATGATTCACTTAATTCTCACCTGCTTTTGGTGATTTCAATTTTACTGAGTTATATTTCTTTTTATTCGCTCAAAAATCATTTCAGGGTGTTCTCCTGTTGCATTTCATTCTGTGGAGAACCAAACTGCCTGAGTTTCTGGTTTACAGGTAGATTTACAGCCTGATTTTCATGTAACAGGACAAAGGATTTGGTTAGGTTTTAATCAGGAATGGTTGCATTGATTGTGTTACAGAACTAAAAGAGAGAAGGACTGCTAGTTAAGTTTTCTAGTATCGTTACTCATAGCGTTTTTTAGAAGAGTGTCACCTCTTCAGGTATTGGCTGCCTGTCAGTCACAAAAGGCATTAAAAATGAATCACTGCTGTCCTCAAGTGTTATCTGCAGGCCTTGGCTGAGATACGTAGCTGGTGTCAGAAAAGAGACCCAGCATTGGAGCTTTTTACATCCAAGCATCTTTCCTCTCAGGAGCAAGTGTGGTTGCATCACATGAATCATAAATTCAGAGCTTCAGAGGTCAGCAAGCCAAGGGAGGAATCACTTAGACTAAGGGTCTTTCAGCTTTTCCTGTGCTTTAGCTTGTTTCTGCTCAATTTTGTGAACTCCGTCATCTCCCGATTTAAATGTCTGTTCATGAAGAGTTGGAGTGAGACTCCTGTATATTTTTTCTGTGTTAGGATATTCACCTGGAAGGTAGCACATGTTTTCAGACCCATACTCTGATTTAGGTAAGGAATTAGCATCACAGGCTCTTAAAGTTCGCTGGGGGGTGATAATCCCTTCAGTCTCTGTCTCTCATGGGGACACTCAGGCTCCATTCAGAGTAGAGTCCTTTTATGAGTCCTTCCTTACCTTTGAATATCTGGCAGCCTTATGGCTAGGGCTCTGTCCCGGAATAGAAGATCTCATTCTGTGCTGAACAGTTGAATCAGACAGAGTGGGAATTCAGACTTTGTCTTAACGCTTTCCAGAGCATCCTATCCTCTGGGCATAATAATAGAAACATCAAAAGCACATTCTGGTGTGTCTTGCAGTGTTACAGTTGGAGGTGTTTGCTGAAGAGGTCATGACCAGCGTTACCAGCCTTCCAGTTTTAAATCCAAGCTATGTATTGCTGTAGAGTTTGGAGGCAGGGTGCGTGTGTTTTTAGTATTATTAGTATTATTATTTTCCTCTTTGATTTCCCCCCACCTCCTGTTGCAGCTGTTTGTGTCTTTTCAAACTGGCTTGCTATCTTGTCAGCCTTGACAGTTTGGGATATTGTAAGCAGATATGGCTCTCAGGAGCTGCTGAATTCTGTTCCAGCCTTAAGTTCCTTCCCACTGTTTTCTGCCCCCAATGACCTACTGTGCATAAAGCTCCTAATATTTTATTGGGATTTCACCGCATCCTGCTGACACTTCTAAAAATTTCTGCTGCAGGCCTTTGATAAGGTGATATGATATTTATCATAACCTTGATAAGGTTATATGGTATTTATGATGTAAATATTCATATGATGGTGAGTTTTAATCTTTATTTCTTTATAACTTTAAACTTTATGTGTATTCATTTATGCTTCTTTGAATGTGTAAAGTGACCACCCACTATTTTCATTATTCATTCAGTTTTGGAATGGTGGTGTGGGCAGTGACAGCTATAACACTTTTCAGAAGCAGTATTAAATTAGAGCCTTTATTTTGCCCATTTTTAGTTGCATTTGTCTAATACTTCAAGATTTCAGAACTTTTTTCTCGGAGAAAGATGATCTTTTGGCCTGTTCAGTGTTCCTCCTTTTTTTTTTTTTTGTGAAACAGTTATGGAGCCTTTTGTGAATATTTTGCTGAAACATACAGTGCTTTAGGTACATGCCAAATATGCTAAATAGAAATTAAGTCTTAGATAAAATAAACTCCGCTCCACATCTGTGGAAAATAAGCATTATAGGAGATAGAAAAATTGAAAATGCTTTGAAAGGTCCTTTGGGCTTTGCTGATCTTTCTCTGTACTACTGGGGCTGAAACCAAAGGTCTTGGTTGGCCGTAGTCTTTTGAATTCTTCTTACACTGTTTGTTGGGATTTGGGGTTTTTTCCCTAGTTCGTTATATATTTATCTGACAATATATGCTGCATCCCTGCCCATTATAAAGGCTTTAACAGCACAGACCAACTCCTCCATATTAGCACTACTGAGACCATTGTCATAGTTTAATTTCAATACTTTTAAATCTGCTATTGCCTTGCAATCTTGGACTAATTGGAGAGACCATGTACAGCAATTTCAGAGGCTAGCAAAAACAGTCGCCACTAGGTGGGAACTCTTAAAAGAGAGCATAAAGACTGCATTAATCTCATACTTGCCATACTCTTGGGCATAGAAGCTTTGGAAGAAGATGCATGTAACAAGCCAGATGCTCAGCAGAAGAGCTCTTATCTTGCAGAGGATATTGTGAAATGTTTTTCTGCTGCTCTTGAGCTTGGTTGTCTCTGCTAGAGCCTCAGCATCTACTGCCCTCATAAAGGCATGAATTCAAGATTTGTGCCATGTTAAGATGAATGCTAACCTCCAGTCAACTGTGATCTCCCCAGCAGCCAGGACTGCTGATAAATGATTGGAAGTGGCTCAGGGAGCACTTCCACCGGTTCCTCAGTACCCTTGGATGGATCCCATCTAGACCCATAGACATGTGCATGTCTAAGTGGTGTACCAGATTGCTGACTATTTCCTCCTGGACTATGGCAATTTAATTGTGTTCTGTGATGGTTAAGTTTCTTGGGCATGGATGCATTGTGAAAGAGCTTCTGAACAGCATGGCATGTATTCTGCAAATTGAGAGGTTAAAATCATTGCTTTGCAGACTACATAAACTAAAAATGTCATAATTTTCACAGTATCCACTCTTAACCACCCTAGCAGGTAAACAGTGACCCTTGATAATTATAAATTTTGGTATCTTGAAGACAGAGATTTAAAAGCATCACTGTCACTTCACTGCAGCTGAAAAACTGCACTCACTGTTCAGTGTATACTTTGGGGACTGCTTTGTGTTTTGTTCATAAGATTCCCTGAAGAAATAATTAATTTGTGTAAAAATGCATTCGATATCATTATATATACCATTGGGGGGTTTGTGTTTATATTTATTCACATAAAGTGTAGCCCAGAGATATTCTGGGACATAATTTATTGAAATTCCATAAAACACATACATATTTACCCTGCAGATATACAAAACATCTGTTCTCCGCAAGTAAAAGTCCAACTATAATTTCAAACCTCAATATTCTTAATTTAACTGTAAAGAAGTATGTGCTTAGAGAAGACTAACTTATTAAGGCTTAGGGTTCCTTAGATGTTCCTGCTTTTGGATGTGCTTATGTGTGTGATATGGGAACCGATTTTTAAATCTTCCCTCCTCCCTCATTTTCATATGAATTATGGAACACAGTACATTGGCAAGTATTAGGAAGCTATAGCTATTGTACCTCTGTATCTTGCACTCAATTCTTTCTTTTAAGAGGACTTTCCTCTTTAGGCTAGTTTTTAGAACTGTGCATGCAGCCCTGTCTGGAAAACCAGGTAATTTTTGCTTTCCTGCATTTCATGTTTCATCTTATCTTTATCAAGGCAGATCTAGCTCAATAAGAGATTTGCTTGATAGGTACTCAGTTCAGGATCATAAGCCTCTGGCTGAGAAGTTTCTTTTAATTAAACTCATAATACAGTCCCAGGTACACCAGTTGCATTCTGGAGACAGCAGATGATGCAGGCAAAGTGTCATGTGGAAACAGCACAGTAAGCTTGAAACACAGCGCAGATCGAGTTCACTGATACTGCTATTGTTGAAATTCACATTGCGCAGTCCATATACTTAAAAGTAATTCTGCTGTGTGTAAACTACAATTCTTTCCTGGTTTTATTTTGACCATATAATATACCTGAAGAATCAGAGTCACCCCATACTGGAGTGCTTTTGGTCTGACTGGTTGACTGTTCCTGTATTTGCATGCACATTCACTTCTTCCGAGTTTGCAAGCTGGTCTGAATAGCTGTGAGAATCTGGAAGTGCTGCTCCCTGCTGGCGCATGTTCGCACATCCGCGCTCCCTTGGCCATACATATGTTAGATGCCAGTGGGCCCCTGTGCCACTTTTGGTACTGGTGACAGCATTGTGGCACCTGGCAGGATTACTTAATTGTGAATTCTGCTGTGTTAGAAAAGCATTAAGGATTCCCTTTCAGTTCCCAAATCATTGTTGATGTGGAAAGGTAAGGGTCAGAGTGGAGAAAACGTTTTAAAGAGGAAACTATTACAGAGGAAAGCAGTACTGAAATCATCTGTGTATAAATTACTGCCTTATAGGTCCTGAGACCATTTAGCCAAAAAGGGCAGAATAGGTCACAGAGATGTGTAATTTTTATTCTCACTTAATGTGTTTTTTGTAAGTTTCTAGAAGAACAGTTTTTAAAGACTAAAAGTACAACACAGTCTGTCTACAGCTATAGAATTTAAAATTAGGTGTCTGTATTAAGATTAAAGCTCTTATTTACATTCTTCTCCAGAGAAGAATCAAACCCTTTCCTGCCCTAAGCCAGAACAGACATCTCTTTTACCTAATTTTAGTTCCTGTTTAGGGTGAAGACATTGGATGTCTTAGATACTGCATTAATTTGCTAATTTCTCCTCAATCTTAGGATTTTGTCTTGTTCATTTTAGTATCTCAGTAGTTTCCATGGAAAACTTACAACAAGAACACTGTAAAACCCAGGAAATATTTTTCCTGCCTTTTAGAGAGGAGTTCTCTGCTTGGAGAATAGTTACGGGTTTTTATTTTTTAGCCATTAAAATTTGGGTTAGGACTGTGTTGGGAGTGATTGCTTTGTTTGTTTTTATGTGGATTTAGCAGAAAGATTTGTCCTTTACAGGACATACTTTTGGTAAAATGCCTTCTTGCAAAAGAAAAGAGTGATTTAATATAGGCATCTCATGGGTACATTTGCTACTCTGGAAACTGGTCATGCAAAGCAAGAGGCAGAGTTCAAATATTTACTGTGACATTTTGAATCCATTGTGGACAAAGATATTGACTGTCTTCAAGCATGGTGGGACCGTGTAGGTTTTTTATGTGACATGGGCTTTGTAGTCATCTCCTCTTCAAGTTTATAGGAAAGTCTACGGAGCAG
Source organism: Lathamus discolor (assembly GCF_037157495.1). Lineage (NCBI taxonomy): Eukaryota > Metazoa > Chordata > Aves > Psittaciformes > Psittacidae > Lathamus > Lathamus discolor. The sequence continues at coordinate 152,392,780 of NC_088884.1, read as the reverse complement.
AGGTGACTCGGCTGTCGTGAGTCATCTCGAACATTTGTCACGTCTTACCTAATTTCACCTACCTGAGATGTGTGGATGGTTTGAATAGACTACAACAGCTTTTTTTCTGGCATCCTTTGAGGAATTTAACTTGCTTTATTTTGCTGAACTCTTTTCTTTCCATGTAGTTCTCAATACATTGGAGACTTTTCATATTTGTTATACAGACATGAGGTGTCTGCAGAAACAGCCCTGGAGACACAGTAGTTTTGACAGCAGAGCAGAAAACAACAGGATTTTGGTGTTTGGAGGGGGGAATGGGGCTGGTTGATTGTCTAGGGAACAACTAGATTTGAACTTAGTTTATTTGAGCACTATGTTAATATGGTCTACACTGACCTTTGGGCAAAAAAAGAGAGGACATTTGGAAAAAAATAAACCCCAAACAGCAAAACAAAACCAGATTTTTCCTTCGCCTCTTAACAAGTGTTATTACAAGCTGTTCTCTGAGTTTATCACAGAATCTTGTGTTAAGAGAGGCTGCACAATGAAGTGCGCAGCCCTTGCAATATATAAATGTTGTCATTAGGTTTCAGAGGCTATTTTTTCTCCCTAAATTTTGCAGAGCAGGGAATGCTATATAGCTTCATTACTATCTTGAAAGCATTTCTTCATAATAGTACAAGCCATAAATTAACTAAACCTTACATGCTAGGTTATGGTTGCATTGTGTTTTTTTCAGACTGAAGGGCATCAAGTATATGCCCTAAGCACATGAACTAAAATCAGCTGTTTTTTTAACACTGACATTTACTTTATCCAGAATGAAATGGACAATCAAAATATATATGGGTAGAAACAGTGACCATGGGACTGTGACCCCTTGTACCAAAATTGTTGCCACTAATGTGATTTTCAGTAATACTTTTTGTTGCTGTAATGAATAGTTCTTTTATTTTCAATGCTAAATTTATCTGTCTTCTATTCACTTATCCTCTAGGAGCTTCGGCTGGCAGGTTATTTGGCTAAACTGACACGGGTACCAATGAGGATGTTGCACAGGGTCCTGAATTTGTTGCTGCCCTCCAGCTCCCAAAATGAGATTCTTTCTGTCCTTGATTCCATCAGTAAATACTCAGATGGTGTTGCTGAAAGTGACAGTAACACAGACGAGTCTGGCAGCTGTAAGAAAAGGTAAGCGTGGTATATTTTGGTAGACCGTTGCAAGAAAAGATTATTGCTTTGCATGCGTGTATGTTTGCTGGACAAGCAGATTGACAGCAATATTAAAAATCACAGATGCGTAAGTTTCCTTTTGAAATATTTCTGTGGGGTAAAAATACTTTGAACATGCTACCTTATGTTATGAAATATTTAAACTATAATAAATGTTTGACAAAAAGATAATACGTATTATAAGTTTTGGAGTTAAGTGGTTGTTTTACAGATGTATAAATCTAGTTCTGATCATTTTCTTTCTCTTTACTTTAATTGGAGTTTATGAATTATTTTCCTTCCAGCATTTTATAATATTCTAGCACACCTGATTTCAGGAGTATAGAACTCCTAAAGATATAAAGGAAGTCCTTCTTTCTAATAATAAAAGTTTCAACCTTGCCCCTTTGTAGTTCAGTATAGAAGTCCCTAGTGGCCACTGGTTTTCCCTCTACTCACAGAGGAGGTTCATCTCCTAAAGCCTTTATCCCTTCACTTGTATCTCCATTAGCTGTGTAGCTAACATGGAGGTGCTCCCAGATGCTCTCTCCTAACTCCTTGCCATGACATGGGAAAGGGAGAAAAGCAGATGTTGTGGCATTGGTCCCTCTAGTTGTCAAACGTGAGTTGTCAAGGAACAGATAAGGGTACTTGGGACCATGCCCTTAGGTGTGATCTTAGCTGATTTAAATGATTTGTGGCAGGGCAGCAAGCAAACACTTGAATGCTCTTACTGACTGTACTCATGGTATTACTGTCTTGGGTTTGGTAGCTAAAATCAGAAAGGGGAGGAAAGTGTGTTTATTTGGAGATTTGCTGCTGGGAATTTTTTCCTTTGCTACTCTTTCAGGAAGAACCAAGAGTTGTGGCAAGCACTGGAGAACAAATTAAGGCAAGATCTGATAAACAAAAGTTTGGAAAAATTCCCTTCTCTACACAAGAGAAAAGACAGGTAAGGAGAAAACAGGAATAAACATACATGGGTTCTTTAATACTTCATTTAGTCTCCAAGGTTTCTCTTTTATCTATTAGAAATCAGAAAATAAATTCATAAATACACATTTTCTGTCACTGTTCTGCTGTTTCTGTTTCCTAGGACATATTTGCACATAATAAGCAGTAATAGTAAATGCCTAACATTTTTTTTCTGTACATATCTACAAAGCTCACATATTTTTCATATGCACTGCCTATCTTCTGTATGCTTATTTATTATAAGGCTATCTTTCCTTACGCAATTTTGTATCTCATAAAACAGTATGTGAATTATTTGGGATTGGAATGGAAATTACAATTCTGTCGGTTGAAATTCTGTTTTCTTTAGCTTCCGAAGTCACCACTTCCATGTGAGGATATGACATAGGAAGTTAGGCGCTTTTTTTACCCAAATTTTCATTTTTTTCAATTTATTTATTTTTTTTAATTAATGTAGTTTGATAAAGAAGAAACAACTTGCCCTCTTGGAAAAAGCACCATTCATTCATCTTGGATGTTCACCTACACAACCTCCTATGGAACAGTCTGATCCACCTGCTTCTTTGAACACTGCAACTGCTGAATCCATAGAGCTATTAGACACAGGGGAGAAGGTATTTTTGTTCCGTGGGCCCAGTGATCCAATTCTTCCTTTTCACAGTTCTGCAAGGAAAAAGAAAAAGAACTTTCTTAATTCCAAAAAGGCTTCTCGTGCAAATACGGACTCATAGGACAACTTCCCTTCATAATATCAACAGGGAAAGAGGGAGTTATTTAAAATTCCGTAAAATAATGAGAGTGCAGTTTAAATAACACATGCATTGCTTTAATCTCATGTATCTGACATTGTAAATAACTGCAGTGCAGAATGGCACGGTTAGCAGTGTACATTGTGCATTTTTTATTCTTGTCAGTATATGATGCAGTAGGTGAAATATGGGTGTTTTATGACGCGTATGCTAGCAGGCAGCGCTCTGTGCTCCTTAGGTACATTTTGACCATTTTTGCACTGATTTACCGTAGTTGTACTTTTACAAGTTATATAGAAAAGTTATTTATTATGCAAAGTAAGTACTGATTCACTATTTTTTGTATTTATATATTCTTGTAATAAACTGTGGTATAGCAGATGACATGAAGAGATGAAGTGGATGACCCACAAGTCCTCTGTTCTCTGACTTTCTGCTATTCTAGCTAATGTACTGTTTAATGTGTTCTTAATAGGTTTTGAATGTTACTTCTGCAGTCTCTGTTCTTTAGTGTTAGCTGGTATTCCAGCTCTTCGGCATATACATGTACTTGGCCTTGCATCCTGGAGTAACTTCAGTTTTTCACTCTTGTTTCTAAACTTACTCCAGTTGAGCTGTGAATGTGGCTACAGTTCAAAACTGTGTTAAATATTTGCAACCTGTTGCAGTCTCTTTTTTTTTGGTCAAATGGAATCACACTTGCTTAGTAGAAAAGGGAAAAATGTAAATGGGCATGGAAAACTTTCGCAAGCTTTTTTGATTGCAGTGCTGCTAACTGTCACTATTTTAGGTGGGTATTTTCTCAAGTTCTTATTCCTGGATTTCTCTAAATCAATGAGAATATCATTTTACATTTCAAAAAGTGTTCATTTTAAAGCCTCTCTGTTGACAGAAAGAAGCCTGTACATATAAACCCTAAATACAGGAAAAGGCTAATTTAAAAGAAACATGTATAATATTTCATTTTGATCAAGTCTGCTTGGAGGGCCTTTTTGACTCTCTTTGAATCTGTCTGGGAGTGCTATGATCATATATTTTGCAATTTTTCATGTATGGTATTTCTGTGTCTTTGTATTAATAGTGTGCCAATTTCATTTTAAAAATTAAAAGGTTACAATATATGTGTGTGTGCAGTTGGCATCTATCCCAAGTGGAAAAAACATGTATTTTTACCCCACTTCTCTTGACAAGTTTAAATATTCATCCCACAGTAAACAACAAGCAGTGTTTCATATTGCTATTAGCATTAGAAAATGTATGCAGTAATTAACCTAATAATCCCAATTATTTTTGGATTGCGTTCTTCAGTCTTTTCATGGAAGTCTTTGCTCTCACAGAAAGAAGAGTCTGTCAGCATTGTGGGAGTTCAGAATCACTGTTTTAATATGTCTTGTATGTTGTCCCCAAGCATGGGTTGAGTAAAAGTAGAGTCTGTCCTACCGTGGAGCTTGGTCAGACCTGAATAGGAGGAGACTGGGGTGTTTCAGAAAGGGGTTTGGCCCTATTCAAGAAAAGACAGTAGGAAAACCTGAGCTGTGGTCAGGGCTGCAAGGAGTAATAGAATGCTGAAGAACCCTCTCTTAAATGTGAGTCTCCTGAGATTTCTTTGCCAGCCTGAACTCCAGGCTGTTATAATAGGAAAGGGAAATGACGGTACTGATCAAAGATTGGTGCTAGTAGCTTTAGTCAGTTACAATATTACAATGCAAAAGCTGAATACTGGTTGCAATAGCAGTTTATTATCCTTAACAGATAATCTGTATGTCTAATACTAGAAGACTGATCTGTAACTCAGACACACCTCATCACAAATTCAAAGCAGCTCAGATTGTTAACTACTCTAGTAGGGAAAGTCATGCCCTGCTATGAATCAGTTTCATATCATTCAATACATATTCAAAGAAATGTCCAGATCTTAAAATGTCTTGTGCCTCATAAAAGAAGTACTACCTAGGTAATAGCTCACTTCAGTACAGAGTTGACTTATGTTTTGTTTTGAGTCATTCAGAGGACATAGGAGGGCCAGCTGTTGTGTGCAGTTCAGGATTCTGAATGTTACCCATATGGGACAACTGTTCTTCATTCTCATTAAATCAACATCAGAAAGGGACACCTTGCAGTCTGGTTGAACCTCTCATTTTAAAAAGATACAGTGAAATTAAAAGGATAAAAGAATCTGGTGAGGGTACTAATATCATGCTCATTATAGAACTGGGATTTCAAAGAAATACCTCATTTGTTTAGCAGTTTTTCTTCCTGATTTCTATCTGGCTATATAATGCATTTTACTGAGATTGAAAGTACTGGAAATGAAGGACCCTCTAATTCCACAATTAATTGTGTTCCCCTGTAAATTTATTACTTCTCATCTTGTCCCTGACTGTTGACAGTGAACTCCCATCTCCATTACAGCTGTTTTCTCCCCTCAACCTGAAGCTGTTGACCAAGAAGCCAAAACATACAAAGACCAAGCAAAGATAAGTGTCCTTGGGCCATGATGCTTTGATCCACACAATAAAAACTGTCTTACTGGCAATGATATAATTTATTGAAGAAATTATTCTCCACACTGGAGAATAAACTGTAGCTTTTTGTTATCATTTCTTCAACATGAGCTTAAGTAATGTTGCAGTCTGCAACCCCTGGACAGCACATCCCTTGTGCCCAGGGCACTGCCCGAGCACAACCTGAGCTCCTGGTTCAGGATTTTCAGGAGGCTTATTAGTAATGCACAGGGTCCTTGGCCTTACCATTGGCCCAGCTTTCTGCTCGTGGTGTAATCCCTTATGCAGGATTGCTGCTACTGCAGAACCCAGGACAACCATGTAGTCTTTGTCAAAGCTAGAAATGCTTTGGCAGGAGACAAAATGCCAGTGCCATATAAAGACTCAGAAAATTATTTTAAGATACTTCAGCCCTTTTAAGATTAAATGGGCACTTACTGAAATGTTTAATATTTTTAAGGTCCTCAGTGTCCATAGATTTAAACAGAATTAGTATCCATATGCTTTTGGGCCTGTGCAACTAATTGCAATGGGGTAAGTAATTATTCACCAGATTTTCTGCTGTGTCATAACTAGGATCCTGTTGCTCACGTTGTATGCTGTAGTTTCCTCATGAATGCATTTAGTGAAGTCTGATCAATCTGAGTAATGAAGTTTTTTGCGACATCTAGTACAGTTGAAACAACAATCACAGTGTCATAGATAATAATAGTGTGAAGCCTGCATAGTTCCCTTTAGTAAAAGCAGATTTTAAAAGATTATTTATTCTCTTTGCCATATTTCTGGCTTTGTGTATGAGAGGTACAGATGCTGAATTGGCATGCAAAATGTTACTCACTCTGTTGTTTAGTTTAAGTCTTAAGATCAAGCTTTTACTTAAAAGATTCAAAGTGGACCTGCCACTTCACTGCTGAAAAATGTAAAAAATGGAAGAAAAAGGGTTGACGTTTTTGTGGGATTGTTATGTTTAATGGGTAACTTCATGTTCACTGATTGCTATAATGGTTTTGAATTAACTTTTCAAGTGACAATGTCTCTTTAATAAGGTCAATTCTGCAAAATACTTGTCTGCTTTATTTGAACCTGGGGAAATCATGCTGATTTCTTTCATTATCTTGTATATGCTCAGCTGCTATTTTAACACCTTTATTTCTTCTGGGGAATGTTAAGTTTTTTATGTTGTTATCTTAATACAACCCTGGCCAATAATTACACTGCCTTTCATCAACAGCTCTCACTTCCCGAGAGATTGACAGCAGGATTTTTGAAGCACCAAGTTCACTCACTCAGCTGACCCAGTTCCCCTCTGCCCTGTGGCAAAGCATTTTGCTGCTGTGCTGATGTAACTGGTGCAAATATAGGTGTACCAGCATAAAGCTTATTTCCCTTACTGAATTACCAAAGCTATATTGTCACGGGCTGTTGAGAGCTGTATGAGAGTTCATCTGAACACTTGTATCCACCAAGCAGTATCATGCAAGTGATGAACATTGCCCTCCTAGTCAAGTGCTCTAGGTAGGATCCAGCCTTTTCTGCTTTCTGCTTCTCCACTTGAGTCTTATTCTGCAAAATGGCTGGTGAAGGCCACCAACTCAGGTCTTCAGTGCTCTGTATCCAGTTGTTTTCTTGTCATTCACAGGGAGTAAAGCAAGAAAACAAATGAGGCTCAACACTTGTGAAAGACTATACAGTGTGCTCACTGTGTTGCAGACAAGCTGTGATATAAATGGTCCATTTAATGAGAACTGATAATGCCTCTCTGTATTTGAGCAGTCTGTGCCTCTTGGTGTATAAAATCCCTAGTTATTTTTTCTCACCTGTATCAAAAAGCTAGAGAGTCATGCTGACGGAAAGCAATTTGTTTTCCTCAAGGTTCAGACATTCCTCTGGAGAGCAGGAGACAGACGTTTGGTTATATATTCAGGGAAGGGAAATATAGTTTGAAAAAGTCTCTGTTAGAGCATCTTCTTCAATTAAGCAAGAGAAGCTACCCGCAAATGACAAGCTGTGTATTTTCAGCTACTTCTGTTTGAAATGGCAGGTATCATTCCCAGACAAAACAGCATTCAGAATCTGAGAGCAGAACTTGCTACATTTGAGCATTGGTCCTTGCATTTGAGTAGCTGAGAATGACATCAGGTTACAATATGTGCATGGTTTTGTAGTTACTCAACAAAAATATCTCTATGGAGGGTGTTCAAGAAGGAGTAAAATATTACTTTTAGGAGCATAAATTGAAAGGCCATTAGGAAGTATTATTAGTGGACAGATGTGCAAAGTCTGTATTAGCTAAAAATTAGTCTGTATTAGTGCTTGTCAGGTTTTTCCAATATATTTTTATTCTGCTTACAGCTTGACCATCACTAGCGATTAACTCTGGTCGTGTCTGCCTGCAGATTCTTATGCATTTGCTGTTGATCACTGGTATTTCATCACTCTGAAATTACCATCTCTGCTGTATCTGCGAATTGGCCTTTATGTGTATTGCATACAGAGGAGTATGTTTGTCACTGCTCTTTGTATACTACAGAAACTGGGTAATTCAGGGTTGCGTTATTGAAAGTGATCTCTTTCAAAGGGATCTTCTCGCCATCCTTACGTCTTGAAGGGTATTGAGGAGGTATCAGGAATTAGAACCTCTCTGTGAATGTTTACTGGTTTAGGTCTTCAGACTATCTAAAATAGCATAAATGCTCCATATTCTTGTAATGTTTTGAACCGGTTATTTGTTCTGCTAATGAGCAAATGTTCTCAAAATATTTTTTACAGCTCTATAATGACTAAATGTTTCTCAGTTTCTCAGGCAAGAAGGATCAGAGTAATTCAGTGGCAGTTGTAATAAAAACAGTTCTTTTCACAGTAGTTTGTTTCCAAAACTGTGATACATTTTTTTCACAGAAAAATTTATTTGTTTCCGTCTGAAAAGATTTGTCTCTTTGATGTCTGCTCTTCACCAGGGAACAGAAAAAAAGCTGTATTTCTATCCTGAAAGCTGGGAGATTGGGCTCAACTCCTTGCTTTATCCCGGGTTTTCTTCTTAAACCTCCCTTTCTTTTCCAGGAGAATGAATACATTAGAGATTGTGATGCTCCCTGACTGGGTCAAACCCAGTAAGTTATTATTATTAAATTATTAAATTATTACTGGATTAATAAATTATCATTAAGTAATAATAAGTAGTAGTAGTATTGCCAGTAGTAGAAGTAGTAGTATAATCCTTTAGTTGTATGGTTAAATGATGGTTTGATGAACACCGAGTAGCTTTGTGGTTACAGCTGGTGAGCTGCCACTGGCCAAATCTGTCTTGGTGGGGTACTGCACACTGCTTTTCAAGAACAGTACCACTCAGAGCCCCCTTACCCTCCTGCAGCTAATCTGCAGTCCCACCATCCCACCAGCTGTAGAGAGGTACAGCAGATTTGAGGTCTTCTGAAGAGTTTTTGCTATACTGATAAATTCATCAGATTCATATAAATCTTGTTCAGTGTTTCCCCCACTGCCCAGTTTTTTACAGGAGGGTAGCATAGGTAACCATGTTTCTGACTCATCATCAGTGCTGTTCTCAGCACCATACTCTCCATGTATCTTTAATGGCATTCTCATCTGCTGTCTTCAGACCGTTTGTTTGGCAGGTTTAAACACCTTTAAATTTTGATCTTGTCCTTCAGTGTTGTCGTGGTTTAAGCCCAGCCGTACATCAGAACCACGCAGTCTCTCTCTCACTCCCCTCCTTCCCTCCCCACTCCCAGAGGGATGGGGAGGAGAATCGAAAGAATGTAACTGCCCCAGATTGAGGTAAGAGCAGTCCAGTAACTCAGGTACAACACAGATCACTACTGCTACCACCAATGATAATAATGATAAGGGAAATAACAAGGGAAAAGAATACAACTGCTCACCACCCACCGACTGATACCCAGCCTGAGCGGGCAGTGAACTTGCCCTTCCCTGTAACTGCCCCCGGTTTAACATCCTGGGCATGACGTGCTGTGGTATGGAATGCCTCTTTGGCTAGTTTGGGTCAAGTGTCCTGTCTCTGCTTCCTCCCGGCTTCCCCTCCTCCCTGGCAGAGCATGAGACTCAGAAAGTCCTTGGTCAGAGTAAACATTACTGAGCAACAACTAAAAACTTCGGTGTTATCAGCACTGTTCCCAGGCTGAAAGTCAAAATCACAGCTACTAAGGAGAAAAAGTGACTGCTACTGCTGAACCCAGGACAAGCATGCTTGTTGCCTTTCCCAGTATTGTTTAGAAATTTAGTTAGAATACAAATTTAGTAAGAATTTCATCTTCCAGGTCATTAGTAAAAAGAAATGGAAAAGTGGAACATCTTCCAAGTTTCAGTAAAAGGATCCATAGTTGTTAGCATTTATAATAAAGTAGAGGGAAAATCAGACGTAATCCAAGACCTGAACCCACTACTCCTATAACTGCTTGCTCTTATAAAGATTCCCTCTCCAGATTTCTTTTAGGCCCCTTCAGTTACTGGTGGGCTGCTCTAAGGTCTCCCTTGAGCTTTCTGTTCCCCAGGCTGAATGAGATGAGACAAATTGTCACATGCACTGACAGCCAAACACCTAAAGAAGGCTCCGGGCTTTTTTTATCAACTGCTTTGGTTTCAGCTCATCCAGGTCATCATTTGGTCCTTTCATCCAGATTTGGTTTTCTATCATAAGTGAGTTAAACCAAGAAGCCTGTTTGAATCCCAGTGGTGTATGAATAAAGATCTGGGAGCTGAGGCCCCAGTGCACTGCACTTGCAAATAAAATAACAAGTGAAAAATCACACCAGCACTGGAATAAGGCAGTTTGCAGCCAACTGTTGAATATGTAACACAGTCTCTTGAGGAATTCAGCTCCTGAGTAGCACAGCAGTGGAGGAGATAGAGGGTTTATGAGCTGACTGCCTCCTCCAACCCAGGCGCAGAAAAGCCATGGGTTCGGCAAATTTCCTGTGGGCTTTTGATGCAAAGCAGGAAGCTGTACATTAATGGAGCATGCACTGATCTGTAAAAGCATCTTGCATGTTGCTGTCAAGAGAGAAGTTAATTTCTGATACCAAGCCTAGACTGCGAGTGAATAAAACAAGATTACAAAATGACTTTATTCTGAGAATAATTGTATTGCTGCCTTTGTGTGTGCATTTGAGAGGTTTTCTTCCTAATTGAAGTGTATGGAGAGAGCAGTTCTAGCATTTGGATATAATATTTGCCAAGGACATGTGATAAGAAAATCGTGAAAAGACAAGCTGTATACATCCTGGGGAGAAAACCCCTGCAGAAATGATCAAGCATCTTCCTGGCTCCTCCAATTTTTAAGCATATGAATAGTTCCCTAAGTACCATAATACTGTTTACATGAATAAAGATGTCAGGGTTTCGTTAATACAGTACTGTGATTCAGTGCTGTATCAGACTGGAAAGTAATTTAGGATTGCACAAAATCCTGCTAGCATGTTCTGGCTGTCAAAGCATGCTCTGTGTACACGGTATGTGCTGCGATTTGTTTTGCTTTATTTTGATCGTCTAAATGTCACAGCATCTAATTGAAGTTAAATGTCATGGTTTTAGCCAGAAGTGGGAGACGGGCACAGGCACTACGCCAGCATGGTTCAACTGATACCGACAACAGGTAGTATAGATTCAAATAACTCTCTTTTACTGTTTTGTTACTAAATGAAAGTAGAGAACGGGAACTGGGAAAATGTACTCAATGGTACTGAGTAGGAAAAAGGTATTCAGGTAAGCATCTGTTTCTTCTCTTGAGCTTTTCTGTTATGTGTGACTTCTGCAAAGCAGAGGTATATTTTCATTGTGGGTCTCAGAACATCTATATAAAAGGTACTGAATGCTAGACATCATGATTAGGAGGGAGAAGAGCTGTATATTATTAGACTAATGAGTGTACTTAGGCATAGCAGAGGAGCTTTCCAGCATTCAAGTCTTTCTTCAAACAAAAACAGAAGAACCTTTCAGCTCCTGGCTGCAGTTGCCATGGGAGCAATTTTGAACAAATATGTAGTTAGAGCTGGTCAATCTTTTTTATGAAGGAATGGCTTTTATTTCAGAAACAAACTTGTTTAGCACATATTAACCAAAACTGGAATTGAAAACATTTAGTCTGGTTTGTTTCCGCTTTCCTTTTTCTTCTGCTGCTTAATTGCTTTAAGTGGCTGAAAATCTTTATTTTTCCCTTTTCCTTGAAAATGAGCCTTTTTTTAATAGAGGCAAAACATGTTGCAAAATATGTGGATAAAAGAGTTAGTCATTTAAAACCAGTCCTTCAGGGCTAAATTCACAATCTTGGGACCTTCTATTAGTGTTAATAATAGGGTAAGTATTTAAGAACCGAATATCCAAAATATGATCTTCAATGGGTTCTTCACCACCATAGTTTTAACTTTAAAGGCACCTACATTTCAGATGCCTTGAAGCTGTATTTTCCACAGTTACCAGAATTTTTGTTAGTAATTGTATGCCAATGGTCCAAAGTAGTCCTGTCTCAATGGGGGTGCATGGCTTGATGTCTCATTTATCCTGAAACATGTTTATCACCTATAAGTGAGATCGGGTGGCTCACTTGAGCAGCTGTGTGCTGCTCCCAGATGAGCGTAACCTCTGTGTTCAGTTGTGGGGCTGGGCTGACATGAGGTTTGCCAGCAGACATGGATCACACTTGCTAGAGAGAGGAGTCAAGACACAGGTACTTTCTTATTTAAAAGTTCTGTTTTTTTAACTTTCTGAAGCCCTCCTAATGAGTCAGCAGGGGGTTATAACATACAAGTAGTTTCTTTAAAGAAGGTGTTTTTAGTGTTTCATCCTCAGCAAACACCCAAATGTATGAAAAAAAGCCCTAGAAATCATGTGAAGATTTCTTGAACTTGAAGCCCTCCCCACCTATATGAATAGGTATATATATATACACATTATATATATATGAATGGAGGCACCGTAAGCTTTAAAGGAGAGGTATTCTGTTGAACCAGGCTGAGTTATGACACTGCCACTGCCATAGAGGTAGCCTTTATACTGTCTGAATTCTCCAGAATCTGTAATGTAGTTGTCTGAAGTTCAAAAATCCATCATTCAACTGTCTGAATTTCAAATTAAGATGGCACCACAAATTAGTGGATGGAGAAATGTGAGACAACAAACTCATCTGGTCTCAATGTTTGACCTGTTCAGGACCCTTGGTGCAGCCAGCCTGAAGGGATGCTGAGTAACCCCTTTGCTCTTTACCCATTCATGTTAAGCAGTACCACAGACTATCACTTTATAACCATCATTCTAAGATTTCTGAATGAATTAAAGATACCTGGTGAACAGTGAGATTATGGCACTGTTACACTGGGTCTTTGCTGAAAGCAATTCACCTACTGCGTTGAGCAATTGCTGCCAGCTTGTGTACCCAAAGCTCTTGCTCCTTCTCCAGCTTCTGTGAGCAAGGGCTGGGGATGAGCCCTGGGTGGGTTAGAAACAGACCGTTTAGAGGAGACCAAAGGATATTATGATGCCAGTATGCTCAGGACATGCCTTGCTCAGCTGCAACTTGCTATGCTGTGGGAGGAAGTCTTAGCTTTATCACTGTAGACTGTGTTAATCAAAATGAACACCAACAAATCTGTAGACTCCTTTCATGACAGTTAATATCTACAGCACCTAAAAGGCTATCTTGGAGATATATTTGCCTGGGTGTGTGTGGCTGTATTGCTGACATAAGAAATCTGCTAATTCTTGTTAAAGATGATGCTGTTCTGCCCAGGAACTGCTGCTGCGGTGGGCTGAAGTGCAAGTAGTCACTCATGTGCCATGCAATTGCGTTACAGTAATTAAATGTGTTGAGCATATCTTTCCATCAGTCCCCAGAGGAAATTGTATTGGGTTTTTTTCTTAGCTCTTCCTAAGGCTTGAATTAAATAACCAGCAAGCTAAGTATGCCTATGAAACAGTGGTGTTATAGCACGCATCTGTGAAAATTTCACTTGGAGACAGATCTTGAGCACAGATCCATTGATGTTAACAGATGTATCCTAATTGATACCCCTCGAAGCTCTGTTGATGATTCATATGTTTTTTGCTCTGTTGGTTTGGGACTTTTCAATTTCTCTCTTTGCTTTAGCATAAACATATAAAAACAAGAAATAAATACATCTGTGCATAATTTCTGTATTGTAACTGGAAATAAATCCTCAGATTCGAAATCCATTTCTGCTTTATTCACCTTTGTACACAATCCCATTGACTAGGAAATTTTCATTTCATTTGATTCCCACAGCAGTTAAACTGGATAAAGGTCCTTTCCAACACTTACTGTTCTATAATTCTAACTGCTCCTTTGGGCTCAGACTGTCTGGTGATGCTGACCAGCCTTGCAGAGTATAGAGAATTGCAGGTGGAATGGCAGTTACCAGTCTGATACTGCACACTGGGCATGTACGTCAAAACGCAATTTGCATTTCTTCCTTTTACTCACTTTGAGTGATTTTTATTCTCTTAAATAGCAATTTGCTGTGTTTCAGTAATATGGGCTTCGCATTACTTCCTTTGGTATGGTTTTGGAATTAACATGCCTACTACCACTTAACAGAGGGGAAAATGAAGCACAGAATAAATAGATTCAAGGAGAGAGTGGTCTTTCAGCAAGTGCTATCATGCAGCATTTATCCCATGAACCTCAGTATGAGTAGATGATGCCTTCCCTTCCCAACAAGGGGTGAGGAACAGCTGATGCTATTTCACAAGTGTCCTTTACATGAAGGCCTGTGAGAGCAGTTGAAGGAAAAAGAAGGCAATAATAAAAGTACCTCTTGAGCATGCAGCAATTTGAACGAAGGACGGGATTTCTTTCATTTCAGATAACACAGACTGATCATTAAAAAGAACACCTTTATTACTGACATCATTTCAGTTATTCCTTGAGAACATTTCAAAAGTGCTTTACTTTTTATGGCATTTTGAAGCTAATCACTTACAAATAAGGTGATTGCAAAGAAGTTAGTGTGGAATTAAGGAGTACCAAGCCAATTCTACTATTCTATTTCAGTGAAATGCATGTGGGAAATGAGAGAGGGATAGGGTAAGAGTTTCTTTTCACTGAATCTAAACCTGTTCAAGCTGCCGTGAGGTTAAATGAATATAATGTTAGATCTAAAATTCAGGAGTATGGATAGACTCATCAGGAAGGGTTGCAGTGAGCATGCAGAGAGTATAAAAGCTTTAAAAAGCTGTGTCTGGATACAGCCCTCCTGAAGCTCTGTTTCAGGTGGCAGTTCTCAAATACCAATGAATTTCCTGGTCTAGCAGAGTGAACACTGAGTCAGGAGTAAGCACCGGGTTCAGAGTTACTGCTTACATTGTCTTAGATTAGTCATTTCATGTTTTGTCTGAAGTGCTGATGATATTAATAGCATGAAATAATGATATTTAAATTACTCTTGTTGATTGTAGTTGATTGGAAAAATAGCTATTCAGGTTGCTTTTTCTTGAATAAAATCTTGATTTGTTTCCACAAAGATCACAGAAGTAGCATTTTGCTCAAACTTCAAGTGTTTTGACTAAAAATAGGTCTCCTTGCTCCCCATGGGGTTGCTGTTTGGAGCTGTATACCTTGTCCTGTGCTATGGCCAGGGCTCACTTTTAGGTCAACAGGGGAAGGCACATACATACTTTAGATATTCCCATTGCATTTCAGACCATGACTACCAGGCTGTGCACACCACCAAAATGTAGCTTTGGTTTAGGCTCAACTGGTAGAAAAATAGGTTGTTTCCTGTCTCAGTTCCTTCCCTTGGTCCATAGGTTTTCATGTGGGGTGCAGAAGACAGGTGAACCCACAAGAGAGAACCTGTTTTGGGGGCTCTCTGGGATTCTCACTATGCTACATCCCCATATCATCATTCTGCTCCTCTGTGAAGACTGAAATAGGAAAGGGGCATCTGAGGCTGTGCCCCCAGGACTCTGCCCACCTCTAACATCCCTCTTTCATATCCGTTCCTTTCCCTGCTCCATTCCCTGGGTGCAGCATCCATCCTCATTTGATTTTTTCTAGGGGAAGAGAAAAAAAAAGAGAAAAAAGAGAAGGAAAGGGAAATAAAAAGGAAAAGAAAAAAGGGAAGGAGGAAAGAAGGAACAAAGGAAAGAA
The DNA here is from genome assembly GCF_037157495.1 of Lathamus discolor. Classification (NCBI taxonomy): domain Eukaryota; kingdom Metazoa; phylum Chordata; class Aves; order Psittaciformes; family Psittacidae; genus Lathamus; species Lathamus discolor. Next base: position 152,377,220 of record NC_088884.1, on the reverse strand, counting down.
GAAAGGAAGGGGAAGTAAAAATAGGAGATTAAGAAAGGAAAAGAAGGAAAACAGAAGGTGAGGGAGAAAGAGAAGTAAAAAGCCCAGGTATCTTTAGCAACAGTGCAACCAGAGAGGCAGCAACTGCAGCTCCTCTTTATGTAGTGCTCCCCTAGTCTGTGATTTCCCAGGTCTGGACAAGAAATGAGCATCTCTCTCATTGTCTTCTCCCATTTCGCCTTTCAAGAAGCCAAAAGAGCCTTAAATAACAGCAATTCTGGTTCGTCTGTTTTTCCCAAAGAGACAGATAGATACTTTAATGCCATTAGAAAGACTGACAAATACATGTATTTTGCATTTAAGAGAATTCCTCTCTACAGGTGAAGGGAAAGAGGTAAACAGCATTATTAAACTGAATTTCACTTTGTCTCTTACGTTTCAAATGCTGTGACAATTTTCCTCTCCTTCTTTGCATCTTTAAGATAGGGTTAAAAAGATTTAATGGAGGATGTTGCTATGGTGCTCGTACCAAGGTGTCTGCATTCATTCCGCTGAACGTGGTTAGTGCTCGAATGTATTTACACCTTTGTCTGGATCTATTTGCTCTCTCAAAATTAACAAGGTACACCCCAGCTGGGAGAGAACACGTGCTTGTTTTTGCCTTGAGAAGATGCAAAGTAAATGCAATGTGAAAGAAAGGTCTGCAGGCCTTTTTTTTAACACTTCTCAAGTGTTTTCATAGACTCAAAATGCTCAGAGACAGACATGAGAGATGCTGCACTTGGCAATGTCTGCACATCAGGGCACAAATTACTTAGGTTTTTTAATAGCTTTATGAATCATTGCAACTGATAGGACAGTCCTTTCCAGCTGACATCACAAAGACTTTTTCCTGAATGACATCATCCGTGGAGCTTTTATAGGAGGATAAAGAAGAAAACCACCCCAACACAGTGTGAATATGGTATTTTCATAGCTCCTTGGCCTAACATTAGTGGTTGTCTTTCTAATACTGATTGAACTTTTTGTGATGCAGACATTGCATAGGCATTTAGTTCTAGAACATCATCAGATCATCTCCGTCCCTTCCTCTGGACACAGAGCAAAGGAGAAAGCCTAAGGAATTTGCAGGCCTTCACACACCTTGCCCCTCAGCCCTGAGCAGAGGCAAGAGGCTGAGCTCCAGGTCCAGCCTTTGTGCTAAGGAGCTGGCAGTGCTGCTGAGCCCCGCTGGTGACATTGATGGCCTGTCCCTCTGGAGATGCTGCTCCATCAAACTCCTGCCCTTGCACACACCAGTGCCTGCAGACACACACAGTGGCACTCAGGTCCTCCTAAAGATGCAGCATAAGACTGAGCTTTTCCGAACACAACATCAGGTCCAGGCTGGAATTAGCATTATTGTATTTTAGAGGAATTAAAAGAGAGAAGTACACTATGAAATATTGCATAATAAAACTGCAGTCTGTATCATCTGCAATGAATACCTTCTATTAAAATATTCATCTTGGAGCTGAATCACATTTTAATCCAAAGGTGCTGCTATTTCTGATTGAAAGGTGCTATTTTTTCTATAGAACATGCCGAACGCTGTTAATACATGAGTGAACACACACAGAGTGAACTGCAAGAGCTTGTGTTTCTGATGGCTATACATCTTTTTCCTTGTAATTCTCTGCTACTCCTCCATTTGTGACCTGATGGCAATATCTGTCATCTTTTTAAGTAAGTACTAGCACTGGTTTTAGTTCGTATGTTTGTTATCCTCCCTCCTGAGGTAAATCAGATGCCCTGGAGAAATACAGGCATGGTGTGAGATGTGCAGTTGTTCTGATTTAACATGGCAGCATTTTTCTCCGTGACAAGGAAATTTTCATCACTGGATGATTTTATGTGTTCCAAAATAAAGGTTGTTTCCTACTGACCGAAAAAGCCACAAAGTGTCCTTATTTCTACAGAGAGAATGATGTCAGGAATGGAGGCTGCCTCTATTACAGGAGAAAGAACACCCATCAGTGGGAATGAAGGTCTCTGCTGAAGCTCCTGCCCTTGGTGGTGCAGCATAAGCAGATCACCTCGAATGCTCTCCTTGGAGCCATGTGTGGTTTAGGTCTTGGCAACAAGAAATTGTGTATCCTGGAAACTTTATTCTGAAATGCTTTAAGAAAGGCTTTAACTGGTCCATTCAAAAACCTTTTGAAGCCAGTGCCATGTCCCCAGTGACAACATAAGTTAGTGCCATGGGAAAAAAATGAACTGGCCAAGCAGCTATCATCCTTTTCCCAGATGGCAGCTATTTTAGCTCTCCCACATTTGGGTGTGTTTTCATGTTTTCAGTAAATTGCTCTTTCATCTGGTTCTCCACCCTTCTACCCATGTAACTTCAGCATTCACAGCATCCTTTGGCAATGAGTTCCACAGGTCTATTTGCTAAGCCACACATAATTATTTTTGGTTTGTGTAAATAGGAGTTGACATAGGACATAAATAACAGTGCGGCAAGTCCCTTCAAAATCAGTCCTTCCTGCAGTCCGACCACCTTCATCTCCAGCTCTGGCAAGTACTGCTCTCCTGAAGCCACATTCTTCCTCAGTGCATGTGGGAGCCAAAGGAAGTGATCTGAATACGAATCTTGGCACCACATGGCATCACTCAGAGTTTACACATTTACTCTTAGGTGTCTTATTTCTAAGCTGCCTATTCTTACTATGCTTACTGTGCTACAGCTGTCTATGCTACCTGGAAAGAGAAGTAAAAATTCACTTTCTTTGCAATAAATGATATGGAAATGTCACTCTGAAAAACACCTCCCTGCAGTTGGGTGACTGACAGTGCCAGTTTTATCTCACCATAGTTTGTTTTTACACCGTGCTTATCACCACAGTGTCTAAACCTCTCACAATGCATCATCACAATTACTTTCTAGGGACAGATAATTATTTTGTGGAAGGAGAGCTGAGGCGTTCAAGGTCTGGTCTAGCACCTGGGAAAGCTGCTGACAAACCTGTTTGCTGAAGGTTGGACCAGGAGTCTGTGGCATAGCTGAGAGCAGAGTAACAGCTCAGTACCTGAACCTCTGGATCATTTCCTCCTCCCTTTTTATTTTATTTTTTTTTTTTTTAGTGTTTTCCCTTGTCAGAATTCACCGATTCATCTCTGGGATGATGGATTATTAAAATATTTTGGCACCTGTCATTTATTTTCTGCTTAATGTTTACAACCAGAAAGTGCAGTTTCCAAAATGATTGATCCGTGGGTGAAGGAACCTTGATAAGATTTCATTGTCTCTGGAGATCTAAAGCACTGGCATCATCAGACTATTTTCTTTTCTTGAAGCAGATCTAGTAGGGTAAGCTACTATGTTTTGCTATGACTTATGTATGCAATATTTGTTAAAGGTTTTCTCCAGTGATAAATAATCTTTTAATAATTTGTTTTCTGTGGCAACAGACCATGTAAAATTGGGTTTTATATGTGACCAAGAAATGTCATATAGTACTTGTCGTCTCACTCTTGCACGCTTATTTTGGTTTTGCAGACAGAGGAAGGTATATTCTCAGAGCTTTTATTTTGGTTTGTTTTCTCTGTAGGGCAATCAGCTTACTTTGTCTAAGATACTGGACGAGATGTCATTTCTTAAGTGATTTTCCCCCCACAACAGCCCACAACATCACTGTGGATGTATTTATTATTTCCCCAGGTTCAATTGGATAACTCCATTACTGTATTTATACTCAGTGAAACGAATTGTAGTACCACAGATGTTTTTCCGAATCCTTTTTCAAAACTGGATACAGTTCCAGAGGGGTGCAAATGATGTGGGATATGAGCAAGGATGATGGATTCCTGGATGAATATTGCTTAAACAAGTCTTGAGAAATACTTAGGAATTGCTAGCAACAGTAGCAACCATAGAAAGAGAGATTGTAACTCAGTAGAGCAGCTCTTGCTGTTAAATGGTACTGTGGATTTAGATAATACTACCCATGTATTTGCGAACAAGTAGAAGAGTAGGACAGAACTTATTTAACCAAAACTGTATTTTTTGGCTATTAGTTGGTTGTGCAAAAATCTAGGCAGAGTGAATCCTGAACAAAAGTCATCCTAGTGGAAAAACACTGTTCACTGAGAATTATTGACTTCTGAAATGAGACATACCATAACCACTGCCTGAAATTTAATAGTGAAACAAAGGCCCTGATTCAGGATTTCCTAATGACATTGGGAGGCTTTTCTTTCATTTCAGAAAATTTTGGGTCTGGTCATCTGCTATCTTTTCAAAACACATTTTGTCAGCCAGTCTGAAGTGCCTCGCATGGCTGGGTCTCCTGACTGCTGCCAGTTCTTGGAGAGATACTAGCATACGACTCAGCCATAGCAACTGCCAGCATTTGAAACACAATGGTTTTCTGTCTTGTTTGGTCTCATAGGAAATTAACACTGAATTCTTCGGCCGTTAATTCATGCAGGCCACTACTGATATTTACTATTAAACTGCAAAACTATTTACTAATCACTCATAAAAGCCTAAAACAGAGAAAATAAATTGTTCAGCTAAACTATTACAAAGTCTATCACAGCAGGAAGTTCATTTCAGTATTTCAATTCATTTAATTAAGTGACTAATTCATAGAATCACAGAATAGTTAGGGTTGGAAAGGACCTCAAGATCATCTAATTCCAACCCCCCTGCCATGGGCAGGGACACCTCACACTAAACCATCCCACACAAGGCTTCTTCCAACCTGGACTTTAACACTGCCGGGGATGGAGCATTCACAACCTCCCTGGGCAACCGATTCCAGTGTCTCACCACCCTAACAGGAAAGAATTTCTTCCTTATATCCAATCTAAACTTCCCCAGTATCCCTGTAGGCCCCCTTCAGGTACTGGAAGGCTGCTATGAGGTCTCCACGCAGCCTTCTCTTCTCCAGGCTGAACAGCCCCAACTTTCTCAGCCTATCTTCATACGGGAGGTGCTCCAGTCCCCTGATCATCCTCGTGGCCCTCCTCTGCACTTGTTCCAACAGTTCCATGTCCTTTTTATGTTGAGGACACCAGTACTGCACACAATGCTCCAGGTGAGGTCTCACAAGAGCAGAGTAGAGAGGCAGGATCACCTCCTTCGACCTGCTGGTCACGCTCCTTATGATGCAACCCAGGATATGGTTGGCTTTCTGGCCTGCAAGTGCACACTTAGGCTTATTTTAAAACACTGATCTGAGGACTGAATCTCTGGCCCCATGTATTTTATTTCTGTCATGCTTTACTTCTTCCAGGTCTCCAAATCCCAAAATTCTCTTAGCTGTCTCATTTAGCTTTGACACAGACTACTAAGTGCAAGTCTTGCTTACATTATTTTTCTATTTATTCCATATAGGCTTAAATACCATAGAATCATAGAATAGTAAGGGTTGTTGATAACAGGAGTTCCATTCTCTGTTGGGTCAGCTTGAGCTGAGGCTGCGGTCATCTAAGGTCACCAGTACGGCAGATTTGGATTGCATTTCTGGCAGATACTGTGCAGAATACTAAACACAATACAAATACCAGCTTTTGGTGTATAAATAACTGGTAAGGCTTGAGGGGATAAGAACGCTATTTCTGAACGTCGTTTTATAACATTCTAATTTTCTTCCACAGATTAGGTAAAAAAAGGAAGAAATATGCACCTAAAATATTTTAAATGCTGTTGAGCTACTCCCATACACACTCTAAGTAAATTGTTTAGCTGATGACTGCATTTAATACTAGACCTTTTCCTCGTGTTTGTTGTAGGCTCTACTGTAACACAGCTCCCAAAATTGTAATTTAATAGGACTAGCCTGAGGGAAAACTTGCCATAACATGCGGACATGTTATTACAGTAATCATCTGAGAAGGAAATTGAAGGAGTGGAATGCAGAACATGAACCTATTTTATTCAGAAGTGTAGGTGCTCATGGAACCTGTGGACCATTGCTAACGCTGCTAAGCAATAAACCAAGCAAATTAATCTCAGCATGATAAATGCATAGAATAATTTTAAAAGAGTTAGAGTTTTGTAACTACTGAGATTACATAGTGGAATTAGTAAATTTTCTAACCATAGTTTACATTCTTTCGGATATTCTTCTATTTCAATTACTTTTTGTACTGAATTTTGAAATGCCCTGCAAAAAATATTAAACATTGCCTCAGTTTGATTTTTCATGTTCCCAAAAGAGAAAACACAGAGTTTTTCTGTCAAAAAGACTTAAGAATTATTAAAATTAGTTTTTTAAAAAGTATAATCTAACTTGTTTTGCACACTCTGGTCAGATCTGTCATTATCTCAAACCTTCGTGCCTCACATTGGGCACCACAAAGAACTGTCGTGGTTTAAGCCCAGCCAGTAACTCAGAACCACGCAGCCACTCTCTCACACCCCCCTTTCCTCTCTGCTCCCGGAGGGGTGGGGAGGAGAATTGAAAGAATGTAACTCCCAAGGGTTGAGATAAGAACAGCCCAGTAACTAAGGTATAACACAAATCACTGCTGCTACCACCAATGACAACAATGATAAGGGAAATAACAAGGGAAGAGAATACAACCGCTCACCACCCACCAACCAATACGCAGCCTGACCCCAGCAGTGATCTCCCCCTTCTGGGTAACTGCCCCAGTTTTACATCCTGGGCATGACGTGCTGTGGTATGGAATACCTCTTTGGCTAGCTTGGGTCAGGTGTCCTGTCTCTGCTTCCTCCCGGCTTCCCCTCCTCCCTGGCAGAGCATGAGACTCGGAAAGTCCTCGGTCAGAGTAAACATTACTGAGCAGCAACTAAAAACATCGGTGTTATCAGCGCTGTTCCCAGGCTGAAAGTCAAAACCACAGCGCTGCACCAGCTACTAAGAAGGAGAAAAATGACTGCTACTGCTGAACCCAGGACAGTGAGAAAGTTTTTCTAAACCTGCCAGGAGTCTTATAGAATCTTTCTGAGCAATATTATACTTCGAATTTCCACTGAAATTCAGAGATCTAATTCATTATGATTCGATCATTATATCTGCCATAGGCAGCTGCAAATTTCTGTTGGTTTTCAGCCCCACATTTTTATCTCTCTTTGTAGTGAAAATAGAATGTGAATTCTAATTCTAGGAAATAAAAGATTAATACAGAATTGATTCCAGCAAAGCTTGTGCAAGGATGAGTGTTATATAGAATATGGCACATTTATTTATATTTCAAGAACAAGTGTGATAACTGAACACCAGCTATTCCAAGGAGTCTTTGTAGATGCTGTAAAAAACACTAAAAAATAGAATGGCATTCTCCAAGGGAATTCACCCCCAGAACAACCTAGCTCAGTGATGATACAGACTCTTGGTCCTGCTTTGATCGTGTTTCATGCTCAGTGTAAACTGACTCATCAGTATTGTCCCCATCTACCACATAATTCTTATGGAACATTAATAAAATTTGAGTATCACCTAGATACAAGATTACTATAGGATGAATGTTTTTGCTGATATTACTAAAAAGCCTCTCCATCTATCTCATTGGAAGTGTGCAATTTCACATTATAATTTGATATTCACAAGTGGTGTTTACACTGGATTTTTGTGATGTGATCAAATGGAGGCTCTGTTAAATACTTTCCTATGTATGTTACCTGTTCCTCTTTTCAACCGGTAGCTGGACCTGAAGAACCAAAGGGCCTTGTACTCTTAAAACTGAGTTCTGCAAGGGCTCTTGCTTCTTCTTGTACATCAGATCTCCAGGTTAGAATTCTTTCCTTGCCCATTTTAACTTCCTATTTAGACACTGTAGATGATATGCTCCCAGGGGACATCATAACTCCCCCTAGGCTTTCAAACTTCAGGAAGAAAGTTACCAGGACAGAATACAGTTTCTACAATGGAGATGGTGAGAACCTGGTCCCATGGGAATGAGTGGTAAAACTTTCATTGATTTCAAAGGGATTACACTTTTCTTTACAGTTTTATGGCACTTTCTTTTGTTGTAAATGCCAAAAGATCTTCAATGACAGCTTGATTTTAAATCTCTCTAAAAGTTGACAGTACCAGTAGAATATGTCAGATTCCTGTTGACACTGCTAAGCTGGGAGAAGAAGTCAACAGCACCACAGATGTGTTGCTTGGAAAGAGCTAAGGAGCAAAGCTGTTCTCTTCATCTAATGTAATTCAAGAGAGAAAATTGTTCATGATGCCTAGCTTATGTCAGAGTCAAAATTCCCATGTTGGTGCTTCTGGGGGCTGCCATATGACTACAACAGGTGGCTGCAACTAGCACGCATGAGGGGAGAAACTTAAAAATCTGTAAACCCTAAGAAGATAAGAAAAAGGTAACATCAAAAGGGTAACATTTTAAAAGGCAGAATCAAAAATTGTAAACATGGTGACTTGACATTAATGATGTAAAAGAATAAAATATCTTTCATCATTTCTTCTCAGCTTCCATTTTTGCACCTTAGGTGAAAGCTAGACTAGAAATACTGTCTAATCTAGGCAAGTCTGACAGAATTACGAACAAATTGGAATACAGGAAAGTTGTGCCTGTGTGCACTGAAAGCCTACATATCTGGGAGTTCAATACCCCATTGGTTTTCTTTGTTGAGCTTAGCAGAAACGTGTGATTCAAACAAAGCAATCTATGCTATCTTTAATGCTGATCCCAGCAAAATGTTAAAAGTAGAAAACTACTCTACAGTCATTAACCTTCTTCCAAAGAGTTTTAAAGTTCCTTTGCAGATGAATTTTGAAGTGACACTTAATGTAACTGAATACGGGACAATAATGAATGCACGGTAACTGGGGATATTAGAACAATTCATTATCAGGCACACAGTTAAGAAAGTGTTATTAATATTGGCTTACAGTGAGAGTGTAATATCAGAATAAAACATTACTGGACAGATCCAAGATGCCTGGATTTGCAGAGGGATTCCCAGGGGAGCAAGGACTGGGGAAGGAGTCTTCTCCAGCCCAGCCTGAATGTGTGCTGATGGGGACTGGCATCAGCCTGCATGGGACAGGATGAGCTTGGAACCCTTCTGTCTCTGCTGGGCTTTGGTTCCCTCGCCCTCCTGGACTGCAGTCTCTGCAGTGAAATGTTTCTTTATGAAGAGTCAGATCACTCCACAGCCTGAAGACACATTTTACCTTTTATTAAACACCATACACTTTGTAAGTTCAACACCTCCCTTAGGCTCAGGCACAGACGTTTTTGTGCCTCAGGAGAGCAAGCTCTAACCACCAGACTGCTGGAAGAGGTAAAATTGGGGCATGCTCATCATCTCAGTTCATTCAGTTTTGTTGTGTGTAAAAAGAACAGATTATTTCTGCAACTGTAGGTAAAGGGGCTTGGTTTTATTCACACCCTCAGCTTCTCCCTATTGCTTAATCTTTTATGTGTGCTTGCTGGTGGGGCTCCTGTTATGACCTATAATACTGTGTTTAGAAACAAGAATCTCTAATGTTTGCTCCTGAAGTGCAAGTGAGAATCCTAAACAAGACATCAAAATTATCTGGTCATGCACTTGCACCTTCAGGATCCACTGGGAATCAAAATTAGAGAAAGGCAGCCGCTGAATACTTCGAAAAATACAAGGCTGTAGGAAGTAAACCTTAACACAGATATCTGAAAAGACTATTAATGCTTATCCATTAAAACTCACAAAATCACCATGAAGGAAGATGAGAAAACTGGGTTTTCTTTCACTTCCCTTCTTGCTGAATACAGACATTGATTAAAAGACTGTGAAACCAAAAAACCCCACATTCCCTCTTTATTTAGGGCCTGATAGCATCAGCCAGCACAGCACTCATTTCTTGTTAGGCCAAAGCTGGGTGCCTCGTCCCTACTCTGAGCTGTCTGAGCAGCCACTTCTCCCTGAGTAGGAGGCACAGCAACAGCCCATCCATATGGTTAAGTGGCTGCTGACTGCCCACAGGAAAATTGTTCCAAATCACTATCGACTGTTCATTTTCACAAGGCACGGGACTGTTGTAGCTTATTGCACAGTATGTTTGTGGGGTTGTGCAAGTGTAGCTTTGTTCCATCTTCTGGCCTGGGAGGGACCCAGGGCTCTGCTCTCGCATGCAGTTTCCCTTTCCCATCAGTATATTTTAATGAGCTGGAATGTTTTTCTGTTGCAGAGTACCAAAGTCCCATGGCATTTGCAGTCTGGGAATTGCTGGCTGATGGTTTCTGTTTCTGTTGAGCTTTGGAGACCAGATGCTGACTATTGAAATAATACATGATCCTAAACAAATAAAACTGGGAACATCCAGTCTTCACAGAATATGGAAACAAAGATGAACAAGCCCCGTTTCTTTTCTGTTTCTTGTATTCAAAACTAATGTGTACCCATGAGGTAATCCACTCACAGCGTGTAACCTGAGCAATGGGTACCTTCAGCAGGATTCTTGCAGGCTCTGATTGCTTCAGGATCCCAGGGACACGGTTCTCATTCAGGGTTTGTAGCATTGGACTGCAAGTAGACAAGGACAGGGTGAGAGCTTTCCTTTTAAAGCCTTTCTTCCAGTGTGAAGGGGGCTCTTCCCTTTCAACAACTCCATAATTGGGAAACTCACACTAAGGGGGAAAAATACTTGTTTGGTGCTCTGCCTGAGGACAATTTAATGCGGTATTAAAGGAAATGCCATTAACCACAGGCAGAGGGAAGTTTTTGGTATGGGTGCATTTGGTAGGACTCTTGTTGAAGCCCCACTCCTGATAAGCAAAGGAGAAAAGAGGATGTTGACAGTGGAAGGGACTTTACCACATCTAAGTCCTACTGAGGATCTGAAAATCTTTGTTGCTATAAATCTGGGATGTTGCTTTTCTCATTACTTGGATAATAGAAACACTGACCATAATTGCTGGCTGTTAAACAATCCCCTCTATAAGAGACAAAACCTTTGTGCAAAATACCGCTGGTTTAAATAAAAAACAAAATCAGAAGTTTTCCATGGAGTCTGCGAAATGGCCTCTGGGCTTCCAACTTGGTTTTTGTGGAGTCTTCTACCAATCCTCCCTTTTCTGGCACTCTGACTTATTCCTGTTTTTTCGTAACCATCTCTAAATAATATATTTGTGAGTAAATCTCTAGCTCTGTCAAAAATCCAGACAACCAGAATTCCCTTGTTATTTTGAGCTGGCAGAATTTTTTCAGGAGAGCATGTTCTGTGAGATAATGAAGATTTGCAGAAATCCGCAGGCTCCAAGGGAATATCTCCATGAAATGCCAAGGGGAGCCTTTCCTGCCAGCCTCTTCCCCGCCTCCATGACTCTTGGCAGTCCATAGGTGTCAGTTTTCCTGCCCTCCAGTTTTGGAGGCATCAAAAGCCCCTGATGTGAGAGTGCTTTGATTGTTTATAAGTGAACAAATGCACCTTCTGGTCCTGAAATAACGTGTTTGGGAAAATTATTTCGTGGGAGCTGGTGAGCTCTGAGTCCCTCATTCAAACTTAGGTTTCCTCTGCAAGTCTGGAAGATCTCTGTTCCCAGTAGCCCTATTTCCTCTTATTTCCCTTTATTTCTCCATGGGACCCAGAGAGGGATGAGATGTGCTTTGCTGGAGGATTCACAGCATTTTCTAACACCCTAAGAACAGTGAGAAATCTGGTCTCTGAAAGGGAATATGGCCCACTGGGCCTCAACTCCTCCATCCAATCCTCAAGAATTTGCTTTGTCCTACCCTGTCAGACCCACTCTCATCCGAAGTCTCTCCCTGCCTTTGCTCCTTCTCACTTACTCATCCCTGGGCTCATCCATCTGTGCTGCCTTTCCCTGCTGAGCTCTGCCAGCAGTCCCAGGCTCCCAGTCTTGCCTGTCTTGGCTGTGTCTCAACCCTGATCATCAGCCCAGTCTCCTCGTGCAGTCTCAGACTGTAGCCTCTTTCCTTGGTTTTCTCTTTCTCTTTTCCCAGATGCAGCTTTTCTGCCCAGGCATTTTCAGCTCTTCTGCTTCACCACCACCACCTGTGATCCTTCTCACTACCAGTCCAGCGCTCTTGGCTCATTCAGCATTGTACCAAAAATACGTCATGTATCATATACCAAAAACGTTTTTGATATCAAACACCATTTTGGTTTTAGGTTTCTTAGCATTTTACTGAATTTGATGTAACACACTGGTGGGTCTTGTTATCAAAGAGAGGACCAAGCACTCTGTGACCTATGTCCCTTCTGCTCTGGACTATTGGTGGTGACCTGGTTTTACCTGGGTAGAAAATCTGTCACAGGAATAGGGTAAACTGGGATCCTGAGAGCTGCTTGTGGCTGAGGCTGTAGAGCACTTGGCTTTGATTTTACCTAATTCTTTAGGCAGCCTGAATTTGGGATTGTATTCATGTGCCTTGTGTGTTTGGACTGTGCTTTGAAGAGAAGATAAACTTTGGGCTGTGATGATTTCTTTGCATCAGCTTGCAGTGAAGTGGGAACAGCAGATGAGAAAGGTGGTAGACATGATGACAGATTCTTTAAAGCTGAGTACAGCAAAATAGAGAGGGAATCTATTTTCATTCTCACAAAGGGGCAATAGGGAAAGCTAAAATTCCCATTAAAATAAATTGAATTGAGCCATATACCAGACTTGGATAGAATATTAATCATGAGTGGTTAAAACTAGAGAAAGAATTAAGCTATGTAAAGCACAAAGTGGTAGTCAAGGGACCAAAACCTACTGCCAGTATAAATGATGGGTTTTTATGTATCTGTTTGTGTTTAGTGGTAAGCAAAAGACTTCACTTTTTCGTTATTGACCATATTTCCTTTAGACAGACTGTGAGGAGAGACTCGATTCTGCACTTTTTTAGCACTGAGAGCTATTTACTAAGGTTAAGATCAGTCACGATAATTGCCATCAACATGTCAGAAGAAAACATTTTGATAGATTTCCATTCAGCAGCTTTTACCCTTTTACCTTAAAGTAAACACTTCAGCTGACACTCACTTTGATGTTGCTGCTTTGATCTTCGAATGGAAATGGATCTATAACAGGACTAGTAGCTTCCCTTGCATCCTTTATATTGAAGAGACCTTTAAAGGCAATATGATTTCTTGATAAAAGAACAAGAGACATCACAGTGCTCCTTACTTTGGGCCCACTGTACATACTTTCCTCTACATTTTGTTGTTGATGGACTACGTTACAGGCTGGCTGAATGGTCCTCACTTGCCAATTCATTTTGCATTGAATGGAATGCATTTTTTTAGCCTTATGTGCCCCATCTTTCCCTGTGATGCACGCTTCCATCCTTTTAGCAAAACAGAATTCTGCATGAGTGTTAACGAAGAGCTTTTGCCAAGGGTATTTTGTTGTAAAGGAACATTTCTCTGACCTTCACTTGTTGAAGAATTTCAAATTCTTCATGCAATGAAAAGGATCATTCAATGTGGTTGTTTTGAATAATGTAAATTCAAAAGCAAGCTTCATTTCTAGTGCCTTAAAACCATGAGCTAGATGGTTTTAAATGCATTTTCATAAAATGGTTGGACTTCCCTAAAGAAGTGTTTGTCATCTAAGAAGCAGTATAGTGAAAGACAGATCCGAAACATGCAGACATTAAGATTTTTTGGAGCAAATAATTTTCTCCAAACCAATGTGGGGAAAAATATATTCCTGAAATACATCAAAGCTAACACTGAAATAGAATTCATTCTCATTTTAGAAAGATGGAATTGAGAGGAGTTCCAGTCTCTCAGGATCCTAAATTACAGTTTGAACACTTTCATATGAATACTGATTAGAAAGCAAGAACTTTCTGTCCTGTAGCTGATCTTGAGCGTAAGTAATATAGATGTAGAACTTGAACAGAATGCATTTATAGTTCTTTTTAAACTTTCTGTTGAGTGTACAGCATGGATTGTGCTCCTCTTTACTTTATATAATATCTCTCTCATAGCTTTTTTTCCCCAGTTGCAGATTTGTAAGATGGTCATGTTAATCTTGAATTCTTCAGAGTCTGGAAAAAAAAAGAATGTGTTCCTTTCTGCTCTCTGGACAATCTCCTGGAAGGAAGTATTTCAAGCTCCTTGGGCTGTGGAAAGTTCCAAACTCAATTCTTCTGTTTTCTGGATGAATTTACTCAGTGTTGAGCTGTTGCAGGTATTGCAGATCTAGGAGTATGGTATACCTAGGGCAGCTGTAGATCTGGGCTAGATGAGGGCCCCACTGCCTCAAGAGAGGTAGGACTTTTAGCCATACTCCAGTGCTTATGACATTTTACTGGTGAGCTCTGTATGTCTGACACGGCTGCTCAGGTCCCTGAGGTGCCTATGGGGTCTCCCGTGAAGTACCCTGAGGTCTCCCTGTGGAGTGAAAGAAAGTAGTAGGCTCTAAGCACAGGGTTCTGGATTATTGAGACAGGAAAAGGGGCTTTCACACATGGGCATTGAAAGCAGGCAGAAATGGAGAGGTGCAAAAAGGAAGTTCAAATGCTTCAGAAAATCCTGATGGAAGCAGACTGAAATTTATCTGTCTCTAGGAGCTCTTGATAGCAGGAGAGGAAGCCCATCACACGCAAGCTTGTTGTGAAAAAAAACCTGTCATTGTTAATACGGTACATCCAGGTAACAATAAAGCATGGCTGGAGCAGCACAGATAGGTTTAAATATTTGGTTTATGCCTAGTCTTGCCTTGCTATGTCAAGGAAAGCACCCTTTATCAGGAAGACACAGGACTGACTTACTTAACAACAAAACATTATCAGACTCCAAATACCGGGCCAGAGTGTTCTTCTGTCTCCTAGAAGCACTTCCTTGTCTCCAGCCTACTCTAAACCCATTTCTATCTTTTCTGGCAGGAAATCTGCAGATCTCAAATCCCTGGAGAGAAAGCAAGAAAGGCTTTATTTTAGAACACACTCGCAGATGTGGCTGCATTATATCTCATATTTAAGCACATTATTTAGCTTGGAAGATTGAGACAGTGATAGCAACCCATTGACAGGAAAAATCTGGGGTTTATGCTGCAAATGTTTTCCTGTACATTTTTTCCAGTCCATGTTTTGACTTGTTACTTGTAAAAGGATATACATTCCAAAGCTGTTGGCGAACATGAGGCAGGTGAACCAAGAGGTATGTCTCCAAGCCAGCCCTTTTAGCAAGGATATCATGGTGTAAAAGATCACAGGGATGGCTGCATTACTTCTATGCAATGAGCTTTGGAATAAGTGTCTTCAAGAAAATAGAAGGATATTGTCATCAAGTAATACGTTCTAAATCTGGTAACGTTCATTTGTGAACTGACTTACAGAGTTGATGGGAAGTGAGAAAATGTTCTATTTGAAGTATGCTAAATGGAAAAGTATTAATTTGTTATCCTCAGCTAGCACAAATAAAGTAAATATTCTTTATTCTTCAAGGGTTAAACCACAGTCAATTAATCTGTTCATACATACGTATGCTCTTCAAGAAAAGCGGGGATATGTCCCTGGTATAGATACTGGCTCAGTAAATCAATAATCTTAGACCTACCAACAAGTGATGGCAGTACAACAAGGTGGAAGGTGAAAAACAATACTGACATAGTCAAGGTTGGAAGGAGAAAGTTCAGGAAGTTATTGCTGTAGTATAAATATGCTAAAACCATGCAATAAAATAGCCCAGCGCTTTGTTGTGCATGTAACTGTTCAGTGCATAGTGATTGATACTCACAGGAAAAAAAATCTTCAACTCCTTAAAAGACCTTTTTCCAAGAAAAGTAGTATGAAACACGATGGTATGAAACACTAGAAGTTCATGCATCTTAAAAATGGTAATGCAGCCTCATATCAATAACTATCAGTTCTGATGGGGCAATTGCGAAAAATCAGTGCAGTTCACAGAGGAGTTTTTCCAACGAGGCACAGCACAATGTCTTAGAGACACAGAGAGCTTCATTTGAGTGGAAAGGTTGAAAACCCTGAGGGGAAAACACAGGAGGGTGTTTCTGTTGTGTTTTGCTGGGGGAATGTTTGTGTGTTTAAAGAAATGAATAACAGTGAGGATAATATGAAGCAAGGAAGTATCCAGAAAAGGCTAGTTGTGTGGTCATATCCCCCTTCAAAACAGAAGAAAAAAGAAGCAGAATAAAATTAAAGACTGCTTGTATGAAATAGTAATGTTTCTTTAAATATAGTTTACATAGTCTGACTGTAGGACTCAATATCTCTACTACAAGTTTTAGCAGATACTTTGTCTTGAAGAAAATAATGAGAGTATGGTAATGAAAGTTACTGCTATAATATGAGAGCACACTATCAGTTATATACATTTAGGGGCATTTGTCTGCCCAGATTGAGTGACTATGCCTCTCATTTGCAGAAAAGCTATATTGCTTATTCAAATAGCTGTGCCTGTAAGATGGCAAAAACATATTTCAGAAATCTCTTTAAAATACATGCTGCCTTGCTGGTTGTCTTGCTCTATTTAATGTTCTTTCTTTTTTACTAGCTGTTCAGTATTAATGAGTGCCTCTGAAAAACATTAAGCCTGGTAACTGTGGTTAAGAGGAATTCTGGCTACAAGAAAACCCTCTGAACCACTCTGACCAGTGGATTTGGTGGGGTTTCAGCAGGCTCTAAGCATTTCCAAGACCTTTAATTCCTGGTGTTTGAAACTCGACAGTAGCAGTGTAGGTGGAAACTGGGTGTTTTTTCTGATAGATTCATTGGTGGGAGAAGGAGATGAGGATGCATACCTGGAGGTGGTTGGCAGGATCTTCGGAGTGCAGTGACTGATCTGTGTCAGTCAAAATGTTCAGCTGGGATTGATTGTTCGCTGCAGTGTTTGCATGTGGATGTTTGCACTCTACAGCCTGGTGGAGTGAATGCCCCTGGCAGATCATGGGAAAAGCAGGATTCATAGCGAACGAAGCTGGCTCTTGTGAGGGGGTGCAGAAGCAAGAAGCCAGCTGTGAGGACAGCTGTCATGCACTTTGCACACTTCTTCATTTCAGCTCTTCACAGCAATCTTGGGTTTGATTCTGCAGCTGCAGAGAGAAATCTTCCACTTGGAGAACCTAGCCTCTTGTGCTCTAGCTGGCCAGAGACAGGCAGAGGACAAGGCACTGATGACAGCTCCTGGTGTCACCGCAGCTGGCTCTGCCTGCGCTCCACTCCCTCGGCCCTTTCCCTACTCCCCAAGATTGTATAACCTGAGCTTTCAAATATAAATGGAAAATTCAAGTCTTTAAAGGAGATGTTGCATAAAATTTAAGGCAGAAAACCCCCATAAATCTGTATTATACAGTTGCTCATTACATTTAATAAGCTGATTTCACCATTACCTGCTTCCCTGAACACTTTCCAGTTTATTTCTGGCTTCAACTTACATCTTATAAAGCACGCTCAAACTGTAAATTCCCTGCAGTAGTGTCTGACTTACCTTAATGTGTGGATATAGTGTTCATCGTGATAGGCCTCAAGACTTAAAATATTCTCTCATTACTAATTAACCACACGGAAATTGCCCCAGTAACTTAGCACATTGACTGGAGAATATTATCCTCACTATAGAATTGTATAGAAAAGTTATAACTACTAATTAAATTGTATAGTTCTTTTCCAAGAGGGGTTTCTCAAGTACAAAATAATCACTGTGGGAAAATTTCAGGGGTATAAAATAACACACATCAAAACAGTGAAAAGTTAAGATGAAAAATAATCTCCAGAGCTCTAGTTCCAACATCTTTTCCCATGAAATTGTCTATGACTAAACCTAATTCCATTGAAAAGGGCACTGGTTTACATAAATCTTTATTTGTGTACATATATTTTAGAAAGACTTGCATTTTAAGATTGTTCTCAGTTGTATTTCTCAGAATGGGTATTGAAGGTTACAGAGCTTTTGACATTCTTACTTCATTGTTTAGAATGGACTTAAAGAAAAACCTGGAACACTGAACAACAAAGCTGTCTGCCTTAATGTTACGATTTTAAGTCTCTGGGAGGACCCATGAGGACTGTCTGGCTATTTTGTGAAAAATGGTTTAATTGATTAAATATATTCCTCCTTCCCAATTATAAATTACCAAAAAAAGGGTGCTTGTGACTAATGTCAGTCACTAATGTCAGTCATTATTAAGGTCCTGATTGTGCTGTGTGTTTCCTCACAAACATGATTATAGCAAGTCAATTTGCATTGCTAAATGAACGCTAAAAATATCCAGTCATCTTCCCTCCTGGTCAGAGCGTAGTTGATCCAGTCACTGAAATACAGATAAACAGAACTAACTACTCTGACAGAAGCTAAGATGTTTAAGCACAATATGCATAAGAAATTAGTTATGTAGCTACTGATAAATAATGACTAGTATTCTCTCCAGGAGAGCTGCAAAGCTGTTTTGCAACCACATCAGTCTACCATGGAGGTTTTTGTGTGGCACTGGAAGGATTTATAAAAGCTTTGCCATTATTCCTCATTCAAAATTTACCACAGGGCCTGTTGGCAGCGAGTGCAAAGGGACTGAACTGCAACTGCTGTGCAGGAAAAAATAATTCCTGCTTTTCTAGCACAACTGATGACTTTGGCTCCAGAGGCTGCTATAAGTTGTTGTTCTTTTTGCTGCACCAGAAGGCACAGCCCCTTTAGCCTAGCACTGCAGACAAGTGACTCTTGCATTCACTCGCTTCGTATTTCGATCCTGCATAGGTGACCGCAGAAGAAATCTGGCCAATTATAAAAATAAGGGGGATTATTTGCAGAACAGTGGTTTGTTCCAGGTCTGATCTGGTTAGAGCAGGGGAAGGTCAAGAAGAAACCTGTGTTCTTTCAATTAAATGCACTTTGAACATCTCCTTGCTTTCCAGCTCTCACCAAAACCGTAAACGTACCTGTCCAAACCCTCCAAGCTTCTCCTATGTTGGCAGACACTTTTTTCATAGGAAAAGTGTTGGCACAGCTACCCAACCGGAAAACAGGAAAATGCCACTGATTTTATTCAGCCAACCGCAGTTCTGCAGTACATCCCAATATACCAATATTTGTGTTTAAACTGTCAGAAATCACTTCAAAATTGTGGTCACAGATTTCTGCAAGCAGAAAACATCTAAAACTTCTGAAAGAATGGAATGTAAGGGGGGATTCGTGCCTAGAATTTCCTCTACTATGTACTTTGATGTCATTTTGAATAGTGTGCCGAGATCTATAATCAGCCTTCCCACCCATCCCACTCACTATCCCCAAATCTACAGGAAAAACGTCTGGAATTACTTCATTAATCACTTTTGTCAAGACTACAGATGAAATGAGCCATTTGTATTTTATGACAGTTGGTAATTAAACATTTACAGTACAGTGCCAATATTTAATGCACAATGTAGAAGGAGCAAACTGAGCAGAAGGCAAATCTGGCACAGTTAAACATGGAGTGATGCAGTGGGAATGTGCATGTGTGATCAGAACTGTAACACCGCAGAGCAAGTGGCATTGCAATAAATTGTGGTAGCAGCAAACTGCTTTTCCAGCTGTGTTAGACTTCCTTCCCTCTTCGCTGGAACTAAAATGAGAAAGAGTACTTTTCCCTCGAAATGACTTGGAGAAACCAGATGAGATTTTGGGAGTTAAGATCACTGGCTGCTTTTGCAAGGCAATAAGGCTGTATAGGATGAATGAGTCCCAAGGAGTTTCTTCTGGTTTTATGACCGCTCAGCTTTGTTTTTCCTCTCCATCTCACTGAGTATTTTGTAAAAACCTTCTGCATTTTATTTAGGTTGCCTTCACGCCTTTCATTTCTGCTGGAAAGCAAGGCGGTATTCATTGCAGGAGAATATTTTTGTGTAATTTCTCAGTGCTCTAATACTAGTTTTGCACATAAGGGTAAAAGCTGTTTAAAGTGCTCTCACTCCTGTTGAAGTGATCAGAAGTGTTCTCATTTTTTTTCATAAGGATTAGACTGGATCTCCACAAATTGTCTCTGCCATCACAAACAAGATTCACCTGTTTAAATGTCACTGCACAATGTACATGTCCATGTCTGAACTGTGTATGCTGACGTACACTACTTCCATGGTGGCAGAACTACACAGAGAGCCATCTGCTAAAAGAGATAATCAAGACAGAGCAAGTGCACCACATCCTAAAAGCCTCTTTGCCCTCTCCTCCCTCCTTATTTTTTTAACCCATATTGACTAACAGCTGCAGATGTGGATGCTTCTCTTATGTCTAAAACTAGAGGAGACAAGCCCCAACCAAGCTTCTCAGGCTTACTCTCAGGCTGTGTGACTTTTCCTGTAGTACTTGTTCTGTTCTCACAAAGCACATACTACACAGAACAACCACTCTTCTTCTTCTGCACCATTATAAGGGCCATTTCCTTACAGCCATGTCAGTCGAAAGAAAAGATAAACTAAGAGTATAGGTTGCCCAGATAGATGGCAACCTATGACACATAGATGGTTATAGGTAGATGACTCACCCCTGAACATTCAAGGTCAGGTTGGATGGGGCTCTGAGCAACTTGGTCTAGTTGAAGATGCAGCCCATAAAGCCAACAATATCCTGGGCTGCATCAAAAGGGCCATGGCCAGCAGGTGAATGGAGGTGATTCTCCTCTTCTGCTCTGCTCTTGTGAGACCCCACCTGGGGTATTGCATTCAGCTCTGGGGACCCCAACACAAGAAGGATGTAGACCTATTAGAGCAAGTCCAGAGGAGGGCCATGAAGATGATCGGAAGGCTGGAGCACCTCTCCTATGGTGATAGGCTGAGAGATTTATTCATCTTGGAGAAAGGTCTGGGGAGACCTTAAATCAGTTTCCAGTACCTAAAAGTGGGCCTACCAAAAAGCTGCAGAGGGACTTTATATAAGAAGGAGTACTGCTAGAACAAGGGGGAATGGCTTTAAAATGAAAAAGGGGAGATTTAGATTAGATAAAAGGAAGAAATTCTTTACTGTGAGGGCAGTGAGGCATTGGCACTCACTGACCCAAGAAGCTGTGAATGCCCCATTCCTGGAAGTGCTTAAGGCCGGGTTGGAAGGGGCTTTGAGCAACCTGGTGCAGTGGAGAATGTCTCTGCCCAGGCAGGGGGGTTGGAACTAGATGTTCTTTAAGGTTCCTTAAACCCAAACCATTCTGAGTCCTTGAAGTCTATGCTCATTGCAGGGGAATTGCACTAGATGACTTTTAAAGGTCTCTTCCAACACAAACTGTTCTATGATTCTGTGATGTTATGATTCTACCTTGGGTCTCCACAGTACAGCTGAGGGTATTCTCTGACCTGTGTAATAAGTAGACAAAAATAATTATGTGCAGCATAAGGTTCCTCTTGCAGTCAGTGGAAGTGCCATGGACACTGGCTAAAGCCAATTGGTGTTATGATTTTTTTTCTCTGCAGACAGTAGAGTTGTTTGAGAAATGATCGTGTGACAGCAAGCATGAAATTAAAGTGTCTGAGTGAGCTTGCATTCATGCACAATACTCTGTGCAAACATATTTAAGTAGATGCCACCTATGGAATAGCCAGGCTTCTCCCAGAACCAGCTTAATAGTGCATTGGAAAAGACACAGAGCATCCAGCAGATCAGACTGCAAATGTTTGGTAGAATCCTGCAGAAAACTCCCCAGATTTTTAATACAGTCACTGATGAACTTCTTACACTCTGAAGGCTGTGGGTCCTTCATTCTATAAACATTTTATCTATAAACCCAGGCTTCTCTGTGGGTGCATGCACAGTAGCAGGCAGGGCAGGCCAACAAGAGGGGCTTTGCAAAGCAAAGCAGTTGGTGATGCAGACCTGAGATCCACATGAGGCACATTCAGGGAAGTTTAATTTCAGATATTCTCTCACTGGTTCTTGTGGTCTACAGGCCACAGCTGGAAGAATGGCATCAGCTGCTCTTGGAGCACATCTTCTGGGTTTGTATCATCCAAAAAGAATCTGATTTGGGTGCTACAGTATGAACAAAATACAGCAGGGCTGTAAGGTTGAGTCATTAACTTCAAAAATGCCTTCCCAGCCTGAATTAAGGTGTTAGTACAGTTCCATACTATGTGGGTGATGTTGTACAAGATCACCAACAGTAACTCTTCTTGTTCAAAACAACTATAATAATAGCAGAAAGCAAAGGTGAAATTGCCTTTTTTTTTTTTCAAGTGTTTTTCTGATTGGAAATTTTTACATGGAAAACCTTAATAATTTACTAGCCCTACGTCCAAAAACTCCATGACTCTAATCTGTATCACCTAGCACATCATGGGTCCTGCAAGCATTTATTTGTGAGTAGTACCATTAATTTTGGTAAGATTACTTTAGTAAATAAAATCTTTCATTTCTTTCCAGGATCAAGATCCAGGTCAAGATCCAAGATCATAATGCATTTTGATCAGAACAATAGAAAAACAATAGAAGAATAGGTGTTTCCAGAAATTATGTAAAATGTCATCCACTTTGCTCCTTCCCAAGTGAAATCAATATTAATCACTGTAAGAAGGGATGGACATGAGATAGTTTATTCTGGGCAATTAAATCTGTCCTAGCATGAAAAACTCTGCTTCTTTGCTTGATCGTAATTCAGGAAGTAGACCAACACCATGCTCACGACACATGTAAAAACTTTACCTTAGTACTTTGTAAACTGCTCTGTTGTTGACAGGAAAACCATCTCATTTCATGGAGCAATAAAAATCTGTATTTTGTGAAAAATTTTGACAAAAATTACATATAATGTAAAACCAAATTTTAAAATAGATTCAGTTACAAAGAACTTTGTTTTGCAAAAGATAGAATGGAAACAATACAGTAAAAATAGATTATTACAAACAAAATGTTTTTCGCTTCCAAAAGCCTAAATTATTTGTTTTAAAAAGTTGAAATTTGTTTATGGATGGTAACCCTTAAAAATGAAAGCACAATAGGACAGAACAAGCATGCATTTATTATCAAAATGTGGAATGTACAAGTTGTAAAACACCATAAATGTTTGCAATTGTGAGAGCTGTTTGAAGAAAAAGGCTTTCATGTCAGCAACACTTTGGATAAAGTATGTTTCTTTCTACTCAGAATAGTTCTCATCCAGAATAGATCCATGAAAACAGGGACACGTAACTTCTTTACATTTTATAACACTTAACTATGGATCTGAGCAAATTCTTAATGTTTTTATCTCTCCTTACTAAGCTGCTTTTAAACTGTGGCTCAGTCAGCCTATTGTTACATAAAGGTCTTTCTTTGTCATGGTTAACATACACTACTAATGTGTCTGATCCTGCGTCCACTAAAGTCACTAGCAAAACTTTGACTTGGCCAGGGTCACATCTTTATTTTACTACAAAGCGGAACGCATGATGTTAAAGAGCAATGTGAATACATTCACGCTGCAACTTTTCCAATGGGCTTCAGTTATCTGAATGAAATTGTTCAGTGCTTGGCCTATTTGACACTACATTCACATATTTACATCATACATTTCTGTTATGAACTCAACAGCAGATGCTCAGAAACAGCTGTGTCCAGCAGTTTCACAAAATTCCATTTTAATTGATGGAGACAGAGAGGGTAACGTGAAGCCTTCAAGATAAAGCTGGCCCACATAGAACGTTGTCTCTTGAGAGTAGCCAGAAGTCTGGCAATCTTTGAGAGGCTGCCTAATGAATTGTTTCAAGTTTACTTCCAGGATTTTGAAAAGGAAAGTCACTCTTACTTATAAAACTGTATTTCACTGCTGATGGTCATTTTTCCAGTGGCAGAGTCAAAGTAAGAGCAGGGATGTACATGGGAAGTCTCTGCCGGTGTGCTCTGTGGCTTTGTCCTTGGCTGAGGATCCTGATGTTGGAGGAGTTAGTTAGGTGTCCCAGGACCCCAGGGGTGAAGAAGAAGGCATGCACAGAGGGGACTTTTCCTCGCCTTGCCGGGGTTGAAGTTTGAAGTGCATGCAGGGCTGTAGCTCACTAGCTGCTGCAGCCTCTTGTGCAGCCGTGTCCCAGTAAATTGTTGTTACGTCCATCTTGAAGTTTCTCGTGACTCTGAAGGGATGCCCTGCTGTCCATGCTGGAAGTCTGTCCACTTTGATCCTGCTGTCTTCTTAATCTGCCAAAGGTTAAAACATATTGATATAGCTGTCACGTGCTGATACCTGTATCAGAATGACTGCCACTGCCTGTCCTGTGGATACCCACATACACTGGTGTATAAAAAGGATTCCTACACCATTTGATCTCTACTAACTCCTTGAGCCTTACAGCTCCTCTTTCCTTTAAACACTGATGATTGCTCCTTCCTAAATATGTGCAGCTGGGTCTTGGTCAAATCCTACTTTCATTAAAGCCTATCATAAATAGCCAGCAGAGGACAGTGCTTTCTCCGGCTTTAGCACCTCTGCTCGGACTGCAACTTGACTAAACTATGAGAGTTGTTGGCTGGGCACACAATGGCAGCAAGCAGCTGCTCTCCTCTGCTGTCCTACAAAATTATCAGTAACCTCCATCAGTAAAAGAGAAAAAAACCATAAGATGAAGATATATTCAGTATGCCTCTTGTTATTACTTCATAGGCTGTCAAAACCTCCTAGGTGATTCCAACAAACAACAGCAATCCTATGTTGTTTAAAGACTGCAAAGCTGTCTTCTTTTGACATCATTTTCTAGAGAACAGCAACAGCCCCAGAGGTACCAGCTGTTTTATCATCAAGATTCTCGGCATTTCTGTTCAACAGTGATATCAACTTCAGTGATTTTACTGTGATTCCTGTGATATACAAATATTATCCTCCAAATACAAACATAGACACAACGTAAGTACTCTCAAGAAGGGTGTCAAAATTCATGGAGAAGCTGTGAGGTAGGGAACGATTTTTTTTCTAAAACATGAATAGTTGCTCTTTTGGAGGAATTTTTCTGTTTGCTTTCTCAAAATGAGAAACAGATGTCAATGCACTCCTGAAAAAGGGACCAAGACTTGGCACCAGAGAATATTATGGAAGAAGCTCTTATATTGATTGTAAATGGTACGCATGGTATACTCCATAAAAACTTAGCGAGTAACACTGACTATGAAGAAAATACTCAATAATGGAAAAGCATCCACGAATGAAACGTGAAGGGTCAGTTTCAAATGATAAAATACTTCCGGGCGGCATAAAGACTTTGGAGACACCATACTGAAGACACAGAAGAGAATGCAAAAGGAATGCAAAAGGACATGAAAATTCTAAACAGGGCAATAAAGGATGCTAAAGTAAAAATAATGAAAACATTGTCCAAACAGGGTGAGTTCAAAAGAGCATGAACACAGGCACATTAAATGAAAAGATATAAGGCAGCCTGGAAAAAACCCTCAGCAGATTAGAGAAACAAATTACTAAAAGCATTTACTCTAATGGTGATTTTTAGAAGTGTACCAGAAATACAGCGATTATCATTGAGTCTACAGGCCAATGGATGACTGAGTTATTAGAGGATAGGATAAGAAATATGAGACCCTAGCTGAAAAGCCAGTGGGTTATCTTCACCAATGTTCGTGACACACAAGCTTAGGGACATTCTATTGTTGATGAGAAATTTGTCCATCATCTCCAGTCAAACAGCTTTAGAACCAGTCATTCAAATGGATGTTGACACAGCATCAAGATTGGATTTGCATGCAAGGATTCTAAGAAAAGTGCAACTTCTGCACAACTGAATGGGGCATAAAAGTTACTGTTGAAGCTGTCTTGGCATCAATGAATGGAACACAACAAATGTCATGGCATTTATCTTTTCTTTAATATGGTCTTCAAAAAGGGATTACTGGGAGAGTAATTGAATAAGAAAAAGTCTTGGAACACCTTAGGGTTTGAGCTACTGTCCTTCATGAGACTGAAGTATTTATAGGCACCTAAAGAAAAAGCTACAGTGCTTGCAAACTCATGTTGCAAACTGTGGCTTGCAAACCTGTTCATACTGTAGAGGATTAAGACAAGCTTTGGCTCTATGGATCTGAAGAATCACTGTGTTGGTCTAAGACATGCAAGTGCATTCTCTCTGAATTTATTTATTTGCTTGGTTCATAAAATGCTAAAAAAGAAGGCATTTACTGTACTGTTAAAATGAACGGGAAAATAACAGCTCTCAATAACAACATAAAGCAGGAAAACACCCATTTTAACACTCACATTGGCACAAAGGCAGCATGTAAGGAGGACAGTGGAAAAAGCAGAGAAATGGAGCCCATGCTGAGTCCAAAAGATACCGAGAAGCCTCAAATTTCCCACTCTCTACAGAGGTGGTTTCTGTTGTTCATTTATTTCCATTATTTTCTTTTACCCTGTTTCTACTTCCCAGATCTACTATTGAAGCGTAATTAGATTATGGGGGTTTGGAAGTCTAAAGAAATATATTGTCTTAGCAATGCTTCATTGTATTCCTTTTTCAGACATTAACTGCTTCTGTATCTAGATTCACTACCCATATTTACAAGCTGTTAAAGTAAGAAATAGATTGTTAATCTAATGATCTAATATAAACTATTATTTAATTATTTAATAAGTTATCAATCACTTTATTCAGTGATTAAAATGGCATTAAAGACCTCTCTATAAGGGGCTATTGTGAACATGCTAACACCTAATTACCACTGTGCCCTGGGGACTGCAGAAATGGATTAATAATCAGTAGATGCAGATTCTGTTTCTGTGTCTGTCACTCTTTGGACAAATTACAGCCCTTTTCTGTGCCTCAGCTTCTCTCTTGACAAGTACAAAGAATATAGTGTGGTGAAACTGATGGGGAATTATATTTGTACTGAAATCTCACATGGTTTGGAGCTCTAGTCATAAATCTGAGCTCTGTAAGTTGTGGCTAAGAGATAGAAACAAAAAGAAAACTGAAGCCACGTTTGGTCTGACGAAATCTTTTATTCTTATCAAACCCATGCCCACAGGAGATTTTTCAGGGTTAACTGGTGACAGAGCATGTTACAGGCTTGTACTTGCAGCTTTTAATTAGGCAAAGGATGCAATGGACAGGAACACGCCAGGCAACGTGTGACTTTGCTTCTAGTTGCAAGTCTAGAATGTGATGCTGAGGCAGCTGCTGCAAAGAATGATGGAAGCTGAGAGCTTTGTGCTTTAGGTACTGTTCTGTGCCTCACAGGCCTGAATGAAATGGGGAGTTTGGACTGTGAAGACTCAAAGGACTCATACTGCCACCTCAAAAAACAGCATCACCCTTGGTATTGGTAACTTGGAATATGATGGGAAGTACAAACAGAAAGCTACTGTTGAAGCTAATGGGTAGCTTGAACTTTACATAGCAGTATAAGCATCATGAGAAGTCATATTTTTTTGTTTACCTCTCTAACCTAAATAATGCGTGTTTGATGGTAAGTAGGTGGTAGACAGGTGTAAACTAACAATGTAGGTCATGTCAGCTCATTTTCTGGATCATCTCATCCAGCAGATACAAAAAGACTCCGTTTCCTTAGTTTGCACTGAGTAAAAACATTCATGACACCCACAATCTTTCATGCTTTAGCAAGAAAAACAAAGTCACTTCCTCAAGCTCATGCAAAGCCTTATCTCTTGCAAATTCCCTTATTTAAGGTTTATAGGAGATCATGAGCATCAGGAAAAGCTCTTGCACTATGAAATCATGGCAATTTTTTGGCAGTAGTATGTAAGTCCTGCAGTATGCACAAGTCTCGTAAAAAATAGTGAGTACTATATTTGAAAACTTCCTCCTTTTTTTTGTTATCATTTTATCATCAATTGCAGGCAATGATTGTGGAAATGTTGCTAACTGATCATGTTTCCTGGGACAATAAGCAGCTTGGCTTGTCATCTGGCTGACACTGCAGGGAACACAAATGAAGTTTGATATATGGACAGTTAATAATTTTCTGTCTGCAATTTTTAATGGTTTCTCTTATAAATTGGTTCTGGCTGTGATCTCTTTTTCTGAAAATTGAAGAAGCTGGCAGTATTTCACAATTGCAAATGAGTGCTACTCTTATGTCTATCGCCAAGATTCTGCTTACTAGTTCTCATCTGCCATGTTTTCATTTAACTACATTTTTAGTGAAAAACTAAAATAAAGACATGATCAAAAGATCCTGATCAGGTTACTTTTAATTGAATAAACATATCTGGGAAAATTATTTTTGCTTTTCAAAACAAAATACGCACCAAATATATCAGAAAAGAGTGAAAATATCAATATTTGCTTTCTTTTTCAAAAAAAATAGCAAAAATAAGCTGATGAATTGATCAGAAGTACAGGGAATTTACTTATTTTACACTTCCATCCATAAAGAAGAGAATGCTAATCTTTTCTCAGCGTAAATCTTAAGGACACATACTAACAAAAAAGAACTCAGGGATACGATACTCCTGGATTGTCCACATCCTGTTGGTATGAGCTGCAGATCCTACCTTGCTGTTTCATGCTCAGATTTGCTTCCCAAGAAACCTGGGCTGCAGGATGAGGAGCTGTCATATGGTCAGGACATATGAACAGAGAGAAGCTTCTGGCCAAATTCTGTAAAATTCCCTGATTTGAAAAGATGTTCTCTGATTTCATAACAACATATATAAGAACCAACTGATATAATAATCCTGCACAAGATCAAGTTACCTGTTACCTTAACATCTGCCAAACTATCCACTTCACACTCCCCAGTGGTATCCAGAAGAACTCTCATGACAGGCAGCAAATAGAGTGCTGCATGGGAATGTTGTTTCTGTATTTTAGACACCAGTTACATTCGCACCACAAGGTAAAATGGTGCAGGAACTGATGCCTGGAAGCTAAATGACACAGACTGGCTTGCATCCTTATGACTAAATTCTCTAACCTTCAAACCAGAGCTGCTGTATTCCAGCTGCCCATAGACATCTTTCAGTCTATGTTAACCTCTGAAACATGAAGGGAATTTCTTCAGAGAGTGATTGTGTGTATTCCAGCTGCCCATAGACATCTTTCAGTCTATGTTAACCTCTGAAACATGAAGGGAATTTCTTCAGAGAGTGATTGTGACCTCAGAAAAATCATGCCAGGAACCATGTTAACAACTGAGAAGTATGGAAGATTGCCCATATACTGCCTTCAAAAAACAGACAGACAACAGCAATATGGTGGAAAATTAAGATAATAAAAAAGAGTAGAAATAGAAGGAAAGTTGAACACTGAAAAATGAGGAAGGATTCAAAAGAATCCCAACTGTGGAAATCTAATTAATTAAACTAATTATATACATAATTAAAACTTAAATTATCTCAGAAAACAGCTGTATATAGCTAATGTTCTTTCTTATTAGAAAACCTCTTTACACCTAACAGAGGAGCAGTAACCATGGCAAAGATAATAACGGGCTTTCCTTTAGCTTGTGCACAGAGTGAACTCAGCAGTGCTTTCAGGAAAATAGAAATCAGTGAAAAGTGTACGAATTTGCTAAGCATTTTCAAGTAAACAAAGAAGTCACAATCTTGCTTTGTGCCAGAGGAAGCCTGGGGCAGACCAGGGCAGACTTAAGGGCTGAGTGGAGCAGAGTCAACACTCATCACTCAGCAACATCAATGCTGAGCCACACAACTCCAAACTGAAAATTAGTCTGTAAGCTCAGATAATTTCCCCTTGCTTTAGAGTCTGTGTAGAGAACCAACACATACAGAGCAGCTTTAAATGAATCACACTGCTATTACGCGTTTGTGTAGTAGCAGGTATGTATTTTGCAAGACCTGGGTATAACTAGTGACCTCTTCAAATCACTAGCAAGTGTGGATGTCGTGAGTCTTTAGCTCTTCCTTGATAATGTTTACACTTACAACTTGCTTGTTCGTGGCCTCCTGCCCTACGGCTGGGTACACTTGGCTCAAATGCTGTTGCTCTACAAGTGGTGTTTGGTGCCATACGAGATGCCGTTGACTACCTGACACTCAGAGAGTGCAAGCATATGCAACAGCAGATTAGAGATGACCTGTGCCTGTTGGATTGACAGGCAAGAATTTAGTTTTGCAGAGATGAGCTGAGCTCACAACTGTAGGATGGATTTTATGCCTGTTAACTGTAGACTACTGAAAGATTATTTCAAGCTCTCTCTACGAGATAAATAGAAGCACTAACATAGATTAACAAGTACCAGTTTGCTATCTAATTACATGTGTCAGAGATCAACCTTGGGAGATACAAGTCTCTCCTCACTGATTACTAAAGGAGATTAAGCTAAACAAAGGATTTTTAGATTGATTACTTTAAAGGAATATGGTGTTCTTGTACCTTTAGAAAAACAGCTATAACTTTCTTCTCCCAACCACAGATTCAAGGCCCCTCCTGTCTAGCAGCTGTATAAGGTCACCACACACCGCACTGCTTAGCAGAGCCAATTTACTTCTGGATTAGAGCTAATTTACACCCACACTGTTCAGTCGTACAGAAATTGAATGGTCCCATCAGCCTGGAACATAGCACACACTGCTGAACACTGCCAGGAGCTGGGTAATGAAGTCACTGAGGAGCACGGGGGTGCAATTGCCTGTTCATCCATGCAGACGCGCCTGTAGCATATTCAGGCTCTGGGTTTGCCAGCAGCAGCTTTTCTGCATGACTTGGGCTGTATCTTGAAAAATAGTTTGTTGTCTGATTCCCATTTATTTAAAAGACTTTTGAAAACCTTGTGTGCACCCTTTGGGGTAGGAGTTGTTCTGCACCTAACCAATATTTAGCTCTGTCTCTGACCGCAAACATGTACTGTTGGTACTGACTGCTTTGACAGAAACAGTCATAACCTCGGGTCTGTTTTCCTAATGCACTGTGATGCATATGTTTTGATAGCTCAGTAGATTACCATGTAATCATTCAAATAACTCTGTTTTAACTCCAATTTAAATGACTGAGACACAGACTAAAGTTATGTTGTATTACACTTGAATGTGAAAAGTAAAATTCTGGAGGAAGTATCCCCATGTAGCACAGATGTCTTCTTGTACCACTGACACTCACAACATTTACTCCCACCCTTTCTAAATCTCCTGGGGGAAATATGCTTTTACCATGGGTAATTGATTCAGGTTGATAGTTCCTGCTGAGTAA
Source organism: Lathamus discolor (assembly GCF_037157495.1). Taxonomy (NCBI): domain Eukaryota; kingdom Metazoa; phylum Chordata; class Aves; order Psittaciformes; family Psittacidae; genus Lathamus; species Lathamus discolor. Next base: position 152,346,271 of record NC_088884.1, on the reverse strand, counting down.
TTATGCTCAGTAAATGCCTGTGAATATAATTTTCTATCAACCAGCAATTTATAATCAAGCATAATGGGTTCAGGTGCACATATGGTGTGAGTGACATGTGAAATACTAGTACATGGAAGTCAAGTGACAAATCATAATGCATGCTGTAGCATGTTGACCTGCTATGTCTTGAGACTTCAGGTTTACTTTGGGAATTGATAAAGCAAAATAAGAGTGAAGGTATGAAGTAAATAAATGAAAACATCAAACGATGTGCAGCCATTTAAGGAACTAAGACTAAACCAACCAATTAAAATTAATACTGAAGCCACATTCAGCCTAGTAAAATAGGTATCTCTTGGAAGTGGGTTATTGTCCATCCAAGACCAGATGCATCTTAAACAATAACTGTTTTGTTCAGCCACATTTTAAAATGTGAACTAATTTTTCTAGTTTAGATACTTCTGTAGATCCAAACGTACAAGGAATGGGAAAGCAGCTATGAAATTTCCCGTTAAGGTGTTGGTTATTAGACTTTGTGGGACCACAGAGAGAAAATTTTATTTCTAGTTAGCCAGAATCTAGTTTTAAAACTGCAGACATTTGCCCATGAATAAGGATATTTCTCAGCAGTGTAGGCCCAAACTCATTCTCAAGACATTAATTTCCTAGCCTGCCTTTGGTGTGTATCTTGAAGGATGCAGGCACATCCTTTCGTTCAGTCGTCAGCAGATGGATAGGTCAGAGGAGTTACTTTGAAATATTCTCTTCCTTTATTCTTTCTGGTGAAAGGTGAAGTGATTCTTTGGGTGAAGTCCAAATGAAACATACGGGGAGAAGGATAATTCTTCATCTGCATCTAGAGTTAGATTTCCTTTGCTGGAAACATATTCTCAGCCAGTGCCATACTCACTGAGACCCTAGACCCCATAGCAGGGAGATTTCAGAGGAGCTGGAGTGAAGAGGCTTATTAGCAGACAGCAGATCATAGTAACAAGCACAATTTTGCTAACAGACTGAGAATTTAAAGACAAATAATAATATGAGGCCTGTGGAAGCTGCCTTTGCATTGAAGGTGATGCACATCTACAGCTCTGTGGAACAAGGCTGTGACCCCTTGGGAAGCCTGCACTGGAGCAGACTCTTGGAAGGACTTGTGACCCTGCGGGGGACCCACACTGGAGCTGTCTATTCCCGAAGGACTGCACCCCATGGAAGGGACCCATTGGAGCAGTTAATGGAGAACTGCAGCTTGTAGGAAGGGCTCATGCTGGAGAGGTCCATGAAGGTCTGCTGTGGGAGGGACCCCACGGTGGAGCAGGTGAAGAGTGTGAGGAGGCCTCCCATGAGGATGAAGGAGCAGCAGAGACAATGTGATGAACTGACACAGCCTCCATTCCACTGGGGTGAGGAGGGATTAAAAATTGGGAGTGAAGTTGAGCCCTGGAAGAAGGGAGGGGTGAGGGGAAGGTGTTTAAAGATTTAGATTTTATTTCCCATTATTCTACTGTGATTTGATTTGTAATAAATTAAACTAATTTCCTGAGGTCGAGTCTGCCCATGACAGTAACTGGTGAGTGATCTCTCCCTGCCCTTATATTGGCCCACAAGCTTTTCATTATATTTCGTCTCTCCTGGCCAGCTGAGGAGGGAAGTGATAGAGCAGCTTTGGTGGGCACCAGCATCCATCTGGGATCAACCCTCCACAAAAGCCAGTCTGGCTCTGCCTTATTACTGGGACCTGATAAAAAACATTCTCAGCCTGGAATAAGCATCTGTGAAGAGAATGGTTCAGCCCTACCCTTCCCCTTGGACCAGCAGGGTTCCAGGAATCAGAGCCTGCAAGTTCCAGGGAGTAAACACAGCCTGCACTAACCTCTCTGCTGGCTAACCTCTCCACCTAATCCTCACACAAGATTTCTCTGCCAAAGTCCAAAACTTCAATTCACAAGAATCTTCTTCTAAAGCCTAGTTAGCCAAGCAGCTCTTTCATTCCCTGAGGGATGGAGCTCCCAAAAGGAGACTCTGCTAGTAGTTCAGTTGCAATCATACAGCATAACTCACAGCCTTTCATTAACCACCAAACCTTTCATTAACCACCAGGGAAGGTGGGTGCCTGACACAGGGATCCACAGAAGCCACTGTATTTTACACCAAGCCACCCAGACCAGTCACTAAAGTGCACCCACAACAGGAGTATCATGCTCCAGGTGGGACACAAGAAAATTATCTCCAGCTAAGCTTCACAACCCTGAGATCTCCCCAGGGAATAAGTGCCTTATGTCCCCTGAAACACAGCAAGGGACAATCTGAATCTTACCTAAATCTCTTACTGCCCTAAGCCTTCTTTACCTTCCTTATTTCCAGAAATGAGACATGTATGTACTTCCATAGATGCATACATATACACAAAAATATGTACATTTTATTGTGCAACCCTTGTACTATTATGAAGACTCTATACACAGATGGAGACCTTATAAGCAGTGAAAAGCCATAAAAGCACATACCCAGCGATTCCATCTAACAGAGATTCCAGTCTCCCATATTGGCCCATTTAAGATACTAGTGGACAGTGTCAAGGAATAAACCAAATGGAGACAAATGTCTGTTATGGCATTTCCTCCTCACTTCTTACATTTCCAGACTTCCCAGACCAGTGAGTACATAGGAGGTCTTGCGCCTCAGGGACCTGGATAGATTTTTTGCATGAATTTTGATTTTTTTCTAATCCTTTTCTGAATTTTTTTGTGTCTTTCTCATCCAAAGCACCACTCAGTGCTGTGCTGAATTGCACATGAAAGTGTGGTTTTGTTTTCTTTTAAACCTGTAGATAACATTGTGGCCTTGAGTTACCAGGAAGAGTGAATAACTGTTGCTTAGTCACCTCAGTAAGTTTCATAAGGAATCAGAACTGTACACAGAATAGAAAATGCAGGTGTATGTATATGAACATACAGCTTCCCGAGCACAAAAACGTCTCAATGGTAATTTCTCTATAGTTTTCTTTGCAGTCTGAGCATATTAACACCCTTTAGTTTCCAAATCAGCACAGTGCTATCAACAGGCTCTACAAAATCTCTCTCCTTCATAACTTAAGCTAACTTAGATTCTACTGTCCCAAAGATAAAGTTTAGATTATTCTCTTCCTATCATATGTGCATTTATCAGCAATTTCAGCTGCCATGTTTTTGCTACCCTGCAGCTCAGAACCATGACTATCATTATCCACTGCAGCTCTTTGCAGTCAGATTTAATTTTGACTACTCTGGTATCATAAGAGAACTTTTTATCACCTCACCATTCTCCTTACTTTCCAACTCATAGTAACATAGAATAGCTTATTACTTTATAGAATTCATTTATGAATATAGTCAGAAGATACACAAAGTATCATAATGATTGGTAATAATAATATTACTGGCTTGTTTCTGCATTTCTTCTGGAACTGGCCTCAAAATGCTTTCCTAAAACAGGTGAGTTCAGTCTCCATGATTCATTCTTAATTTATGGAGGCTCATAACAAGTGAGAATTTACACTAGTGTAGGGCATGAAGACAGATGAAGAGAAATCATGAAGGTAACCCCTTCTGCTCACTGAACAGTCATGACATGTTATGCGGTCTTCATTTATCAGAAATATGATTTGTCTGATGTAACCTATTAAAAATAATCTTCCCCAGTGCTCAGAATCAGACAGTTTTGATTTGTCTCCAAAGTATGAGATGTGGAAATGAAAGTTTTTCTTTGCCTATGAATTGACTTTTTGGCTTGTTTTTGTGAGTTGCACTTGTGTTTATTAGAAAAATAAACAGAAAGTCAATGGAAACAAGTTGCTGGCCTACCATGATGAGGATTTGTGTCTGTTACCCTGATCCTTCCAGGACCACATTTCAGTACGTTGAATGCTCTGATATATGCACCACCACACAAACTTTAATTCCCAAAGCTGGATGTCCATTCAGTGAAGTGTAGCCACTACAATAATATAGTTACTCGCTTTGGCCATTTTTCCAGGCAGGCTTTGAAAATGAGGTTTCAGACACTCACTAGCTTTTTATTTTTTCCTCCATGAAAATGTGAAAGGAACACATTATTGAAATTATGGCTTTTTTGTGATCACCCTTTTCCCTAAAAAAGTGAATTTGAAGATATGCTTGCAGAAAGATTACTCTCTTGGACATGCTATGCTTGAATCTTTAGGCAGCATGGCTTGGTATAATGAAGAAAGTGACATCTGGACTGGTAATTCTAAGCCAGTAATAATGAACAGGAATCAAAGGCAGAGTGAGAGCGCTTATGTGATCAATCATGAGTTATTAGTGCTCAAAAGTAAACCAGATTCAATCATCTTCTTTCTAATTAGGTGAAACTGCAGGAGCAATCTCCAAAAGAAGACATATCCAACACAAAAGGAACAAGAAACAGATCAGTGAAGAGCAGCCACTTGAAATGCTCAGAAAGAGATGGATTTAAACTGAATTAAGGTCAGCAGAAGTGGCAAGAAAAGTGCTGTAGCCTCATCCATAAAGCATTCAGATATTACGGGGATTATGGCAATATAAATATCTCCAGAGACACTAAATGACATAAAATACCTATTAATGAAAGTATATTCCGTGAGGTATATTGCAAATCATTATGAATATTCAATACCAAGCAAACTGAAATGAAACAGAGCACCCAGGGACTCTGGATTTGAATCTGAAAAGACAACTGAAAGGGGAAAAAAAGGAAGTACAAAGAGAATGATAATAAATTTCATCTTATTAAAAATGCAGAGAATATAAAGTAAGCTCTTCACCTATGATATGGACAAAATCAGACTATATGATTTTAAGCATCTTAATATGCTTAAAATATGCTCCCTCAACTTCTGTTGTTTATTCTGGGAACAGAGAGCTGTCTGTTCACTTAGAACTGTTCAGTATGTTTTAGAAAAGAACCAGGTATGGCCAAATAGTAGGAAATATAGCAAGGAAAGGAGGGAAATGTGCAGCAGCCATCTGTCTGCTTCAATCTGTAGCAGAATTTTTTTGTATGGCTTCATTGAACAAATACTGAGAAGAGAAATAAGGTGTGCTAGCAGCTTAGGAAAGAGGCAAGCCTGTTCAGATCAATCTCATAGCAATGCTATTGAGGGATGTTAGTGTTAAGTAGAAAGACTTTGCTTTCAAAACCATTAGAACGTTTTTAAATGTATTCACTAGAATTATTTAAACTATGTATTTTATGTGAGGTTATTGCTCCATTGCAATTAGTAAACTAGTTCTGCAGAATTCTAACCCATTTTCATGTACATTGGAGATGTGAAATACACATTCTACTCAGTAAAAGGTGGCTATATGATTTTACTTTCATTAGCTGGCTGATAATTTTGATGAAAAATTTGTGAAGCATCTAACTGAGGAGTAGGTATTTCCTGTGTTTTTTCCTGTTCTTTGTTTGCTAATCTCTTTAATCTTGAAGACATCTTTCAGGGAGAAGAGGTGGCTCAGGAACCATAAAGGGTAAGATATATGATTCCACTGCAAGCAAATATTGAATCTATTTCTCCTTTTTTTGGCTATTACAGGTTTTGGATATTCAGAAACAGAAATAAGATGTATGTGAGCATTTGTTTAGTGACAACACCACAAAAATAGCAAAATAATCTGTGCCCAGTTTTTTAATAAAACTACAAAAATAGTGTGGCCTTATCTTTACAATATTGCTTCTACTCCCCCACCCATCCTCCACCTCCAAAAAAATATTGAAACTGCAGCCTACAGCTGCTAAATGAGATCAGGTTCTTGAACAGTTGCTGGTAAGTCTGTAGGAATACACATTCAGATACTGTAGAATTGGTGCTGCATTTCTAGATGTAATAAAGCATCTATCCGTAGAAATAGATTTAAAACCAGGAAAAAATCATTTGTCAGCAAAATCCATGTAAGTACAGCTTCAGCCTGTACATACAGCCCTGAGGGTATAGAAAGGTGTAAGAAAAGCCACGATGAATTACTCTGGCGTATACTGTGTAGCCTTTTCCTTCCGGTATAATAATATCTGAGTCTCTCATTGCTCTTACTTTATTCCCATTAACTTGAATTCACTTTGCACTTCAAAAATTTGACCTCTGCTTCCCTCCTTATTAACATGTTTGTCTTAGAAAAGTATTACAGAAGTCTCTCCCTGCCCTTCTTCAGCTCTAATATGATTTAAACAAGAAATGATTGTGATGAGGCTTTAGACAATGCAGGATCTGTTATAGGTCTATACTAAATATTTTCCTTCACCCTGTCAAAGGCAATCAAGCAATGACCAAAACACATGCTGTTCTAGATGAAGTGCATGTGTTTTATCTTTTGCTTCCATTTTGCCTGTACTCCGTTTAAATTTCTCCTTGATCTCTCATCAGCCTCTCAGAGTCATTTATAGCTTGTGCTGTTACTGTAGTCATGCAATATGAAACAAATAAAAAATCTTCCTATGCACTGCTAAAAAAAATTAAGAATAAGAAACTAAACCCATGTCAATAGAAATTATTTAATGCTAGGGAGCACACACAAAGGGATTTTGAAGGTGTTTTACAAAACCTGTTATTTTATTCTTTCAAATATTGCTATTTGTCTATAGGGTTTTCTTGACAAATGACTCTGAAGGAGGTGAAAGAGTTGTATCTGGAAATGAACTAGTTGTATGAACAACTTATCAGAAACACATTAAATTGATCTATCAATGTAATCTTTTCCTGTTGTTGTTATTACAATCTTAATCATTTTGGGTTTTGTGGTTAATAAAAATCACACAAAGTTTGGGAATTCCCTTGTGCACTGACACCAAAACTGATTCAGAGAAGTCAGCCAAGACCTTTCTGTAAACCTCTTATGTGCTGACTTGGTCTGGCTTTTCTTGTTTATGGATCTTACATAAACATATGGCTCTCTTGTGCTAAAGATCATGCAAAATAACATGAAGAATCTGACAGAACTTCTTTTTCTTTGCAAGTCTTTGCTGCAGTTTCTGTGAGCCATCAGTACTGGGAATAGACATGTTCCAGATTGTAACAGGAAAATTGGGGTTGCCCATATGGCATAATTTCTTTCATGACATCATGTCAGCTGTGCAAAGTTGACAATTCCTTTCCCAGTTTTATTTACAGAAGACAGTAATTACCTGCACTGTAAGCAATAAGTTAGTCACCACTTTTTAATTAATTTCTTATATTTCACAGCTCCATTACAATGGCTTGCAGATACAATTAGGTCAAATAAAACCACTGAATATACTTGGACAAAGTGCAAGATTCAATCAAAGACACAAGCAGCTCTCCTGTTACAGGCTGTATCTATCTGTTCATACAAAGGGGTCCATAGTGGCACCAACTCACACACAGTACACTACATGAAATGCAGTGTATTAGTTGGACCAGGAAAACTATTGACATCCTTGGGATTCAGACTTGTGTTTGATATAGGTTTAATATTTAGCTCTGCTGAAATAAACTGTGTTTTTATAGTGGTGAAATATGAATGAATAGTGTTTCCAAGTCAGAACACTGCAGTTCATACTACTAAAATTTCACAACTTATTACTTCTCTTAGTTTTGTTTTGTGAAAAAGCCCCTTTTATTGTATTCCTTTTGCTTAATTGCCAACAGTTTCTCTGCAGAGTGACAGTGATATTTACCTTATCTCTTTAACATAGTTTGATATCACAAGCACTTTTGCTTGCTTTCAGAGGTGGAAAAACTACCAAACCATCACACACTGTAAGAAGAAATCAGTGGAAATCCAAGCCCTTTAGACCATGCTGCCCTGATCATTAATCACTTTTTCTTAAGCTGAGAGAAAGAAAAAATAAATCGCAAATTCATTTCAGTAGCAAATGCTAAACAGGCATTAAGAATTGCACTTACTTCTCTCTGTTGAATATGATGAATTCTTTCCTAACGGTTTCCAAACACTGCTGCAGGTGCACGTTCTTTAAAAAACAGCATGAATAAGTTGATTAAAAAAGATGGAAAATCATAGACAAAAATCACAACGACTGAAACAATACTGAACAAAGAGGCTTATGAATGGATACTATCAAAAGGCATTTTGAAGGCTCTTCAAAAGTGACAGCACAATCAATCTTTCATTTGGAAGAAATTCCCCACAAGGAATTTTATGTCTGATAGCTCTAAGAAGAAGAGCTTTCACGAGCATTCAGTATCATTAAGAGCAGCAACAGAGTTCTTAAAACCTCACTGAAATGAGAATTCAAGTCTGGAAAATTATTATTTCTTCATTTTCTCCAAAGTATAGACTGTTTATACAATCAGTCATTCTACATGGGACACATTAATCAAGACTGCAAGAAGCGGCTTTAAAACACTGATAAATAACAAGCTTTCCATGCTGCATAGTTTTCATTTTTCATATTATCAGTGGATAAATACTCTTTGTAACTATCTGTCCATGTGTGGGAAGCATATTTGCCAACTGGCAACACTTTTTCATAGTTTAAATGAGCATCTGAGTGAATCTTAAAAATGATTACAACTTAAACATGCTGCTACTATTTGAAATAAATGGTTGCTTTTCATCTTGCCTTGGAGATCATTTATGCTGTATGTAAAATGACAGACATAGAGACTAAGTCTATTTTCAGACATGACAAAACTGAGTCTTGATAAAACTGAGTCTGTCTGTTAAAGAATTTAAATGAAATGCCACTGACTGCAGCCACAGTCCCCAGCTTACCAGTGGGCAGGTTTCCTTAGCTCCATCTTTGGCTTTGTTTTTGGCAAGTCGCTTTTTCTTTTTATGGAGAGGTTTGGACTCTAAAATCATTTCTTCAAGTTCAAATGTAGGATCACAGTTCAATCTTCCTTTCTGGTACAAAAGGATTCAAAATTACTCTTTGAAGCATCATGGTGTTTTTTCAGTTTGCCCATCAAGCGTTAATATCATTAATAATGATCCAGCTTCACAACCACAGTAAAAGGAAAACTGTCTTTTTAGGCCTGGACTGACAGTTGAATTCTAAATAAGGGAGATAAGATAAAAATCATAAAGCAATCATAAAGACTTAGATCCTCTTCCTAGTTATACGAAGATGTACTCCTAGAGTGACTCCAATTACGTCACTCCAATGAGGGAGATTAATCTGGCCCAGGGCATTCATCAGAATATCAGTTAGTGCTGAACAAAAATGACAACTGTAAAAGTGCAGGAGGGAAGGGGAGTACTAAGACCTTACTTGTTAAAATCTGCTTTTCTGAAGAGGTGAAGGTGGATTCAACTACCTAGCTCCTGTCCATGGTAACAAAGGAAGGAGGGGGCCTTTTTTGGTTAGCAGCATTTACATAAAAAAATAGTTCATAGAATCATGGATTACCAGGTTGGAAACGACCTCACGGATCATCTGGTCCAACCTTTCTAGGCAAAGCATGACCTAGTCTAGATGTCCCAGCACACTGTCCAGTTGAATCTTAGGTATCCAGCATTGGGGAATCCACTACTTTTCTAGGGAGATTGTTCCAATGGCTGATTGTTCTCACTTTGGAAAATTTTCCTCTTGTGTCCAACCAGAATCTCTCCAGGAGTAACCTGTGTCCATCACCCCTTCTTTTTTCTACGTGACTCTTTGTAAACAGAGTCTCCATCTTCTTTGTAGCCACCCTTTAAATACTGGAATATGGTGGTAAGGTCTCCCCTGAGCCTTCTTTGCTCTAGGCTGAAAAACCCCATTCTCTGTCTTTCCTCACACAGCTCTCCAGTCCATTGATCATCTTTGTGAAACTTCCCTGGAGCCTCTCCAGCCCATCCACAACTTTTTGCATAGCAGGGACCAGAACTGAACACAGTATTCCAGATGTGGCATGACAAGCACTTGGTAGAGTGAGACAACGACATCTTTATCTCTGCTGGTGATGACCTCGCTGATGTAACCCAGCATGCCATTGGCTTTCTCTGCCGTGGCAGCACACTGTTCATTCACCTCGAGCTTGCTGGTCATTGGGATCTCCAGGTCCCTTTCCACAGAGATGCCCCCCAGCTGGGCAGATCCCAGCCTGTGCTGCACTCCTGGGTTATGTTTTCCCAGCTGCAAGACCTTACACTTGTCCTTGCTGAACTTCATAAAGTTCTTGCTAGCCCACTCTTCCAGACTTTCCAGGTCATCCTGCAGGGTGGCTCTCCCTTCTGAAGTGTCCGCTTCCACTCTCAGTTTGGTATCTTCAGCAAATTTGGTCAGGGTACATTTGATCCCATCTTCCAGATCACTTATGAAGATATTAAACAGACTGGGCCCAAAGTCCAACCCTTGGGGACCGCACTGGTGACAGGTTGCCTGTTTGAAAAGTTGCTATTTACCCTCACCCCCTGGGTGCAGCCAGTCAGACAGTCCCCACCGCAACACAGAGCAATAGTCTAGACCATAATGTATCAGTTTCTCTAGGAGAAGGTTGGAGGAGACTGTCTTGAAAGCATTGGAGAAATCCAGGTAGACAATGTCCACTGCTCACCCCACAGCAACTGAGCGGGTTACTTTGCCACAAAAGGATATAAGGTTTGTCAAGCGCAATTGGCTGTTGGTGAATCCGTGCTGGCTTTTCCCAATCATGTGCTTCATTTCACTTTACTATGCTTTTTCTTACCTGTTACTGGCATTACTTAAATATTCTAATTTTTCTGTTTTTATGTTAATTTATGATGCTTGAAACAAACCTTTGTTGTATCAGGAAGCCCTTTCCAAACAGGTTGATTGGAAACATCACTTTTATATGGTCATTTCCTTCCTTGATTCTATTCAGATTCTTCTTTAATTCTTTTCAGGTTCTTGATTCTTTCAGATCTTTTCAGCATAAAAGTTTACAGGAGCATAGTTTATGCCTTGAGGGTTTTTTTTAAATTCTATTCATTAGTGCAGTAAAACCATCTCATGGCAACATTTGGGATTGAGCTCTTCCTCTCCTATTTAAGGGTAAGAGCTAGGGTACAGCCAGAAAAGCTATGGTTCAGTTTACAACTTGGCATCCTAATTACTGGGTCGGGGTTTTGCTGCTCCTTAAGATCAGAATAACCTGAGCTCCTTTCTCATTCTCTCAAAACATAAAAATAAACCGTGCAAACCATTTGGATTTTGTGATGGAAGCTCTGAAAAGCAGCCTGTTTTCTTCTGAGAGTTCAATCACACCATTGTCACTGGCAAGGTGGAAGTACTAAGATAAGTCATATATGAATGGCAGATATTTAGTAACCAAAGACACTAATCAGTAAAACCACATCAGAAATCATTTGTATAACTTGTGGTCTCCTATAATGAAACATTTGGTTTAGAGATCACTCCATCATTTTATTCATAGCTAAGTCTATATACTCACAGTATAATATTAAGCTTTCTGATGCCTTTTCCTGCATACTATCCAGTCGGGTTTAGTAATGTTTATTTTTGTCTTAAGTAATGGAAGTTTATGGTTTATTTATATTTATTTATAAATAAATAATTCTTTACATTTAACCAATCAGTTCCTTTTTTTGAGCATGTACAGTCTGAACATTTGTTTGAGCACTTAAATGTGTCACTTTAATTCTGAAGCTTTAAAAATGAAAACAAATAATATTGAAGCAAATTTTTGCTTCCTTTATCAAATCTCTCATGTACAAAAAACCCCTACTAACAATCCGGAACTCCAAGCTGAATAGAAATAAAATAAGTAAAGCAGAAAGAAACACATGTACTTGTTATGTAAAAACAAAGTTTACAGAATCAAACTGCACAGGGAGAAATTAAACGATAGGACTTTCCTAACACAAGCCTCCCATGTGTCCTCCAGCCTGCAGAAGGCAGGCAATCTCCTGGCAAAAACATGCTGCCAAAAATGTATAAAACTCTCTAGTCATACAGCTATCCCCAAATCCCAGCCTGTGTTGGGCTCAATGCACCCTCTCACCAAAGCCTGAAAACCAAAGGAGATGCTATTGCATGGTCCCAGATAGGCAAAGGTTTTACTGGTGTAACAGAGAAAAAAGCTCTCGGAAAATGCCTGGCCAAAACAGGTATTTATGTTTATGAAACAGTAAAGTTTATTATAATAAAGAAATGTGCTCGAACAAGACACCTTGAATCTTGCCTTCTCGCTGTTTTTCCTAGGACACCTGATCAAGCAGGAGGAGCAAGCCCTGCAATGTGAACTCCTGTCCTGAAGTGCCTGGTAGGACTTGTAATGGGACTTTCAGATTAATTCGAGTAAGTAAAAGTAACTTTTTATTTCCTTTTAAATGTGGAATATTGTTTTGCCTCCAATATTATAAGTTCCTGCCAAACACAAATAAGGTGAATCCAAATGAGAAGAATCGCTATCTGACAGATGTTTAATGGATGACAGTTGAAAGTACTTCAAGAGAACTTAGTCTTTTCTCAGTCAACATTCACCACTGTCAACATCAGACACAGCGACAAGCCACTTGGCTAACAGAGGAGTCCCAGACACACTGGTTGCACAATTGCTTCTGAAATCACATTTAAAGTTTCTTTTTTTTTGCTATTCTTAAGAAAACAGGAAGCTTCTCTGTACTTTCTAAGGAGTAAGGTACCCTCAGAACAATCTAAATCCAGATGAAAAGAAGCAGACAGCTACATGAGAACTGTGAATTAAGGAGTTAGGGTTACAGATGCAAGCTACCACTCACTTCTTGTGCTCCAGCTCTGGGTGTAAGCCAGCTGGATGTAGAAAACTTGCAGTCCCTTTATTAGATCTTATTATCACAGCCAAACTGCCACACCTCACTGCTTGGGAGGCTGGCTTAATAGGGTGGCACACATCCCGTTACCTGGACCCACTCCTGGACTGAAGCTGGCTTGAATATGGTTCTCGGGAGAAGAGTTAAGATGGAAGATATGGTCCTATGAATTCAAGTGTGATTGGGAGCAAGGAGGAGACCAAGGAGATGTCTGGGGAAAGGAAAACACTGGAGCAGCAACAGGAGCAGAGAACAGACTTGCTATAGGCAGGTTTCAGTAGCTGGTTTCAGTGAAGCAGGTTTAAGTCCTCTCAACTTCAAGTCCTAAGACATGTACCTGTGCACATATGGGCTTTGCAGAGCCTGGGACTCCTCTGGATCCTCAGGTATGTTGTACCTCTGGGTATGGGATCCCTCTTTTAAAATACAAAGCAGGATTGTGAAGTTTCCCACATGTTGACAGCTGATGAAATTTCCATCTAAGAGTAGAAGGTCTAAATAATCTGTTGAGTTTTGTCTGAGAAGGAATCAAGGCACACCTCCAGTATGTCAGACAGCTGATCTAACTTAGAAAATAGGAAAACAGGAAAAGCAGTCTTCATTCGTCCTGTAGATCCACACCACCAAGTGAATGGAGTCCACTGTCCACCAATCCACGAAGGAACTTTTTTCTGCAGTGCTTTGTTTAGGATAGCAACTTGAAAGAGCATAGGGGAAGGGCCCAGCATGGGACAGCAGTTACTCAGAGCACAGAGGTGTTGAATGAGAGGAAAGGAGTCCTGGCCTTGGAGTTTTACCCCAGTGAACATTGCTTTAAAGTGTCTAAGAGGGGCCAACCTTTCTCTTCACCTGTTGCACTAGTTACCTGCTATATTCCTGGTCTTTCCGCAAGCTCACAGAAGGAGGCCCTGCTTTCCAATCTATAGCTTTCTTCTCCTGCAGAATGTTGCTTCCAGGAAAGGCTCTGATCAGGTGCCAAGAAGCACAGCAAATACTGTCAATACTGTCCTGGCAACCTGCCTGGCTGCTTTTGCTCCATTAAGCAATGCATTCTCACCCTCAGCTTCTGCAAGGCTGAAGCCTGTCCCCATCATATTTAGCAAGAACTCTAACATGCAAGAAGACAGGGTTTAGCTGTACCCTCTTCCTCCTCTTTGTTTATGGTCACATAAAAAAAAAATATTATCAGACCTTTTTATGCTGCAAATGTGTTGTTATGAGAAAAATTATGGTACAGAATGAGTGAACAAAGTGGAGAAGCATGTTAACACCACAGGCATTGCTTTTTAATTGTATCTATTTATATATGATCAAAACGGCAATATCCAGAAAATACCAACAAAATAGGACCATGGTAAAAAGAGAAACCACCAGGTTCCCTCACAGAATTTTAATGTTTTAGCGTAGGAAAATGTCACAAAGAAAATAGGTCAGTCTTTTGAAACAGTGTTCTTTAAGTGAAAAAGGAACAGCACATTGGGGTGTTAAAAAGTTTTGCAAATGTTAATCAGATGCCCAACTTTCACAGCAGCAACCATCATCTTGGTATTGTTTGGCTCCACAACCATTTGCTCTAACAGCTGAAAAGCGAAGCCTGGAAAATTGTTTTTTATTTGAAAGGGAACAAAATGTGAACCAAGGTTAATGAGTTTTTGGTGTGATCTAATAAAATGGGCCAAATTTTCCCTTATCTGTGGCTAAGTAAATGAAAGTAGAATAAAAAGTAAAGCTTTGAGAAGTAAATCACTGAAGAGCAATAAATGCAAGCGTAAACAAGTAAACAAGCAGTGATAATTAAAGTCAGAATTTGCAAACACAGTTGACCTGAAATATTGACTTACGTTAGGAACAAAGCCTGGGGTCACAGCTTTCTCTAGAACAGCATCCCAGTTGACATCAGCTAGGTATGGAGAGCTTTGGATGTCTGCAAGGCTTGAAAGACGGCACTCTGGGTCCTTAGTGAGGAGCTGTGAGCAAGCACAAGGCATTTATGTATGCCATATACATGAGTAAATTCATCACATGCATAAACTGTATGATACACATTCTGAGTAAAGAGTTGGCTAGGGAATCTTCTAATGGCTCCTGGAAGACCAGGTCTAAAAAACCCAGAAGTGATAACTCATAGGATATGAATATGATTTAATTGCCACCAGGTGGCTGTTGAAGGCATGAAGCATATAAATGTATTAGTAACAAAAGTCCATTTACAACTGCACAAGAGTCCAGGCAACATGAAACATCACAGTTCAATGCCACCCAACAATTTGTATTTCATCTTAAATTTATTGGACTATATAGTTACACTTGGCATCCTAGCAGCAATTAAGGTTAACCGTTATAAAAAACAGATTGCTTATTGCTGCAAAAGAAATTGATCTTCTATTCCTCTATTCATCAATTCACAAATATTTCCTGCTCAAATAACAGTATTGATGATCTGAAATACCTAAGAGAGACAGATGATCATTGCAGTATGGCCAGAAAATTAAACCAAATAAAAAAACCTGGGATTTCAGGGGGAAAATGACTTCCAGGGTCATGATACATTCAGAAAGAGCTCTATCTTGTAGTGTAGTAATATTTACAGAAAGGTGGCTCAACTTTAGTTGTTGCAGCTATAGCAACATAGAGCAGGGAGAAATAGAGCTCTTTTCACTTCTAAGTTCCCTGGCTAGAAATTGTAGCATTCAGTGTGCAGAATGGTTCTTCATTCCCTCTCCAATATACAGAACCAGGGCTGGAGAGAATGGGGCCACAGTACAGAGTAGAAATTATTGATCCCCAAAGTAAATACTGCACCATTCACAATCAGAAAATCTAAGAATAATCCCTGCCTTCCTAACCTTGATATTTTGACTACTTAAGGTGTGTGCTTGTTTGATGTCTCTGCATTGTTGGAGGGGTTTCTGGAAGAAGACAGAAGACAGGACAGAAGTGTTTGTAGCTTTCTTACCTTTTTCAGTAGTGCTATCATGCCCTTGCACCATGCAGATGAGTAGTGAACTCTTTCTATCTTGAACATGTTCAGTATCTCATCAATAGGGGTGGCTGAATGAATTTCATAGGGTCTCTGGGGTAAAGTTAAATCAATATCAAGTCAGCACAAATGGATAAAAGAGTGTAGACAATTACATTTTCCTGAGCTTGGTGTTGTTTATGCTGGAAATATCAAAAACATCAAAACATAACAATGTTTTGGCTGAACCTTCTTTGTGTGTGTGCTTTTCTTCAGCTGTAATGAAGGTAGTTACTCATAGATTCATTTCCTCTGCAATTTTTTCTCTCATGGAAAGAAGTGTAAGTTCAGATGGGAAGACTGAAGAATTTTGTTGCTGGGGCATTCTATGTGAAATGTGGATTATGTTCTTGTGATCTAAATGGACAAAGTGGTGAAGTGGTGGCTCAAGGGAGATTTGTCATCCTGATTTTACTTAGTAGATAGAGAAATACAAAAATGCTTACAAAAACCTGTGTAAGAACCACAGTAAGAAAAGTAGATTCCAAATCCCAACCCTTTGCTTTTGATGTTTTTGCAATCTAAAATTAACTCTAAAATTAAAATTCGCACAGGACCTGCTGTCCTGTGTTTGCAGTACCTAAATTCTTCTATAGCTGAAGAGAAGGTCCAGGCTTTACAGTGCTTTGCTCATGAAGATCACTGTGATTTATCTTTTATGAAATGCAGCTTTGGAAATAAGAGTACTACATATAAATATGTATTCTTATTAATTATTGTGCACATATTTTTAAAGACCTGCATTTGTGAACCAAGTTGTTAGAATGATACTTAATGTATTTTTTTTAAACAGGGATAGAATGATGATTGTTTGTGAATTAAGTTGTACCCAGCTGGTGACAAATACGTGATATGAGATCTGCGGCCAATAGATAGCAGCGGTGTGCAAACTGATGCATCACAATTCATGCACGACACAGAGTCACCTTCTAATCTAATACCCTCAACAGCAAAGGGCAGACACTCATTATCTTCACTAAGAACTGAATCATCCCTTGACTTTTGCTAGCATGTACTGCTACAAGATTATAATTTAAGACTATTTCTAGATATCAGCTGTCTAACCTGATAGTGAATTGGAACCACTCTTCATAAAGGACTAGAAAATATTCTTAGTTTGAGAAGATTCATGCACATGTCTAACTTTGAACATATGTTTGAAACTAAATTCATTCCAAAGCATTGAGATGTTCTCAAAATAAATCCAAGGATTGCTTAAATCTCTTTGCTCTGTTTCACATTCAGTTAGTTTGTTGTCATTTAGCTCTGTCATGTCCATATGAATTCAACAGGACCTAATTGCTGCTGTAAATACATGATTTTCTTGAATGAAGTTCAAAACTGTCATTTGAAATAGTCTGTCATATGTTTTTCCTTTCCTGCAGTGATGCTGCCCTAAACCAGCTATTAGAAATGAAAGGTTAACATTCTGTTTATTGTCAGGAAGTAACCTACTGCTGATTTAGACTTCATGTAACAATATGACCAAGATGATTATTGAGCCAGAATTTACACCAATCATTGTTAATGGTGGTTTAGCTCTAAAAATAGCGACTTTAAGGAATAATGAATCATTGATGGTTTTTCTGTTGAGAATATTTCTGCCCAAGCCTTTCCCTCAGTGAAAAATCCTTAAAAACCTACTTCATTTAAAGATTATTGGCATTCTGCAGTCTTGATTTTTTGAGATTTGCAGAGATTTTTAATATTGTTATTATCTTGAATTATAAATGGCCATTGTAAATTTTGGCTTTATAGGCACTTCACACCTATATCTCCCGTATTTTTCAGCTACTTAATCCTCTTGAGGGTCAGAACCTTCTATTTTATTTTGAAATAAGAAAAATATAATCTGGTTTGCTTTTGTTCATGAAGTTTGTTGTAAACTGTTGACATTGCAATGAAAGCTAAAGTTGAAGAATTCCAATCTCTTTCCTTCACCTTGTCTATACTGAGGGCTTAGTATATACAGTTACTATAATATTTTAGCAGTGGTCTATACCTTAGGAACAGACTGATACGTGCCATGGTTTCCATCATGCAGTTTTAATTCCATGGACTTGATGCAAAGCTTTATGATTTACATTTTTTTCTCATTAGGTCTCTTATTAGAAACTAGCTAAGGAAAGAAATGTGCTTGCAACATTGAGGAATGCTAGCACTACTGTAGATAACTGAAAAATAGTCCTGACAGCTCTGTCCTAGACACAACCTACTCCTGTAGCTACAGCCCTGTTTCAAGCAATGTGCTGTCTCGACTGCCTGGTAGTAACGAGCAAGGCGTGGGAATGGCTGCAACACCTTGATCACCCTGAGCCTCCCCTGAGGACCTTTCCATCTCACAACAGTAGAGGCAAACAAAAACAAAAATGCAGCTCAGTATAAAGCATCTTATTCTTACTAAGTTCCTCTTGAATTCAGCAGGCAGTGTCATGTGCTATGCACAGCTCAGAGGTGGAAAACAGTTGACATTTCTGATGTTTCTCATTTCTAATGCTCCTTCTTCCCTTCCCTCCTGCCTTCCCCATGCACTAGCATGCACCATGCAGGAATTTATATAGCTGGGTGGCTCTGCCCAGTGCAACACACTCCTCTTTCTGCAGCAGAAGCTGGTGGGCTGCACTGAGCACCCGCCTATCTGCTCTGTGGCAATGGGGCATCCTTGCTGCTGAACAAAGTGCTGCAGAAGTGTGGAGGAGGAGGGAGCTGCCTGCCTGTAGATTTAGCCTGAAACCTTGCATTCACAAGCTGCTTCATTGCAGCGTCTGCACAGGGCTGCCGCAGCAGATGGAGCTCTGGAACTCGCAGTTGTTGCAGACAGCAACATGCCTCTGGTTAAGCACATTTCTTCAACCCACCACTACTTCTCTTGTCATTGCTATTGCTTCGTTTAGGCCTCGTCTGGACTAGAAAAGTTTAGAAATAGAATTCAGGAAAAAATATACCTTTTCCTAGTCAATACAAAGGCATGGGCTTCAAAGCCACCCTCCGGCTTGCTCAGTGAGCAAGAGCCGCTCTTCAGGAGAAAACAAGCAGCTGGCTTGGTTGACTGGGGCATGGATAGATTCAGCCTCAATTTTGCTTTGTCTGTAGCCAGATCAATTTATTCAGAAAAGATTGTATGGATCTTGGCAAATGGATACCATTCTGTATAATTTTTCATTTAGTAAAGTGACTGTCACATTAAAGTGATCTTTGATGATTAGCCTTCAGCTTTCATTATACAATCATTCATTGTGCTGCTTTCTTGGAGACACTCACTGGTGAAAGGGTTGGTAAAAAAACAGCAGGATTTTCTTTTAATTTATGTGCTAATACTACTGTCTGTTGGTACGGTTGAGGATGTATTATGTTTATCGCTTAGCTGTTCAGGTCTTAACTGTTCAGGTTAAAATCTTCCATCCTGGGAATAATGTCAGCTGTCAGCTTAAAAACTCAGTAGATTTTCAGAATGATGTGGAGAAACCCTTTTCTTAAGGGTTTTAATACCCCTGTGCTTTGAGAGCAGGCACTGAAATTTGGCATGGGAGAGTTTTTTGCAACAGGAGCACAGCTTTTGCCATTTCAATGGAAATACAACATAGATTGACCAAGTTTTATGCCTCTGAAAAATATGGCTTCTGGATTGAAGTAACAATGTGCAGACACTATGAAATGAAGTTTCCCATCCAAAAATGGGAATAATAATTGTTCTTTACTTCTAGTTTCATTTGCCTGTCACCCTAAATGAAACTGAGATCTTTGTGGGATGGATTGTCTCACATTCCAAAGTGCTTAACAGGAGAGTGTAGTAGTACTGAGTTAATGTCATACGATAATAATCACTCCTTTCTTTAAAAACAGCATACTGCAATGCAATAAAATACTCTAAGATAGGAATTATAATAATAATAATTAAAAAACACCAGCTACTTAGCTATGTCATTATCCTGAAATAATATCTAAATTACTGTTTTCCATAGGTATAGTAAATATTTAAGCAACCAACTTCAATACTTTGAACCAAAATGGAAAAGAATTTTCCATTATCTTCTGTGATGTTTGACCATGCTCAGTAAGATTTTTCATTAAGCTTATTCACATAATTGATTAGATAAGTAACAAGTATACTGGCAGATAAGCATTTTCTGTAGTTGGGCCAAACATCTTAGGATATTGCGTTAGCTCTTTTAAGGTATTAGCCAACAGAATCAAAGATATAATAAAGCCTAAAGTATCTCAACTTCTATTTGGAAAAAAAGTACCATTGCAAAGTACCAATTCAGCATTGTGGAGAAGCCATTAAACATTAGGCCTTTCTTTAGCCAAACACAGGCAAATGTAATTGAAAATGGGGTGAAACATTCCCAAGAATGTTTCCAGCTGGGAAAGACCCAGGATAGCATTCCTGACCTGAGCCCCATCCACTCAGATTTTATCCTGAAGGGTGTGCTCAGGGGCACTGCAAACCTGGGGTCTTCTGTCAGTCAGTGTGTTAAGTAACAACATCAAAACCCATCATTCTTACCCAACCCCTCAGCAATTCATATGCTGTAATTCCTAGCGACCACCAGTCTACTGGGTATGAGTATCCTGGACCTCCATCCATAAAGGCCTGGAACACTTCTGGAGCTAAATCAATAATCAAATCAGACAAAAAAATATTATATTAAGGTTATACTATGGATCATTAATGTTAACGGCTGAAAAATTAATAAGGATGTGATTAACTGGAATGAAATACATTTGTAAGCACAACATATTCAGGATGCAGCTTCAGTGTGTAGGTTTGCTGGCAGCAAAAGACCTTCACTGGTCAGGGTTTTTCTGAATTCAATGATTTTATATGTTAATTAATACCTGGTTCGTTTAAGTTTTGTTATGTGAATGGAAATAAGGAATAGGAGGGGAATTACCGAACTGGAACATTTAAGGTAATGCAAATATTTTATGGGACAAATATCTGCAAACAAAGTGATTCTTTGTGACTGATGAAGGTGTTGAACATGGTAAATCTCATCCTTATTCTATATTTGGATAGAATTAATCAGATGGATAATAAAGGTATTCAACATAAGAAAATAGCAATTAAATACAAGTATATATTTACACAAGTATGTATCTTACACTGTATGCTGTAACAAACAGTCATGACTAGAAATAGACACAAACAGTCAATAAAGTGATGAATTGCATAAAAATAGCTTTCCAGGGAGGGTGTGGGGAGATCTTTTCAAAACAAGGATCCAGTTGGCTAATTTCAGCAAGAAAAAAATACTAAATAATGCTGCTGTTGCTTCTTCAGAATACCATCAATAAATAACAGCATATGAATTGAAATGAAATGAAAAGTCAGTCATGCTTTTCTAATTATTTCACAGCAGAATCTCAGTACACTTTGTGAAGACAACACTTTCCCTTGGGTTTTTCTAAACAACACTATCACCAACCACAACATCATGCTTGATTGCAATTACCATGTGAGCCTCTTCTGGCCAAGATACCAAGTCTAATATACCACATTACTACCTGATTACCATCTCTTCACTTTCTAATGGGCACACTGAAATGAATAATGTAATTTTTTCACGCTTACTTCCAACTGGCAGTGGGATTTTTTATGGTATTTAGAGAAGCACCTTTATTTAAAGAAAAAGCATCCCTTTCAGAGTTTTTGCAGTCCTTGCATTATGGATTGCAACCTAACAATTTACAGCTCTAGACCTGACTTCAGAAAGCCTTGAAGAACCAAACCTAATAGAGGATTTTGGCATCCATGAATTAGATAGGAAGGAAGACTAGGGAAAATAGGTATAGGTAAGGTATAGGTATAGTGCTGTGACCCAGTATAGCATGAATCAATGATGCCATGAAAGCCATCACACTGAGTTAGCTATGCCTCACCTCCAGACAACACAGCTTCACTTGACATGCTCTATCTTCAGATGTATTTCAGACCTTCCTTGCATGCTACTGTGGCTCTTTGGTGACACAATTTACATGCAGGCAATGTGTCACATAGATAGGTGCTGAGAGGGTAGGCAGGAGTTTTTGTGTTACTTTAGCGGATCAATGCACCTAAACTGTACATCAGATACCAAAGTAATATTCTAATATTCTGAACATCACCATAGTAAAGGTTTGCTTTATTCAGCTACATTTGTTACGTTTTTTGCCCACTGTGCCTAGATAATGCATGATAGCTCGTTACAGAAATAGCCTTTGTGTCCTTTTTAGTGAGGTATAAAGTATAATATTGGTTTCAACTCTTTCTTTTATAGCTTTAGCATTGAATAATGTGACAGATCACTATCTGATTTCTGTGAGGTAAAGCTGAAAGTACTTTATTGGTGTAACCTATAACACTGCCAGAATGGTGCAGATGTTTTGCTAGTTAGTGACTGAGTTATCCACTTTTACTTCATTTGCTGGTCTAAAAGCTTCAAGGTCAACTCATCCCACATTAAACAGACCAGCAGAAAATTATTCCTTTTGCCCACTGGCCCTAGTGCTCTGAAGCTCTGTTTTCTCACCCTAACCTGATGGCATCCTTAGATTAGAAAATGAGCAGACAGGCTCATGTTTTTTAAAGCAAATGGACCCTTTTCCCCTGCTCTAGCAGTATTACTTTGCAGTCAAGCAGGACTGCCTCTCTTCATTCAGACAGCTCCATTCAGCTCTCTTTCAATCAGCTATAAGCATCCACTTTGCAAGATGAAGGAGGGCTGACAGAAGGTGCAATATGATTTACAGTATTCTACCTACAGTTTTTTTCTCAAGGTGAAATCTCAACCCTAATGAAGCCAAAAGACCTCTCCCCAGTTTCACAAGGCTATAAAAATACCAATCTCACACTAAGCTTGTGCTTAATGTGTCCAAAAACCTTTTTGCACTGAGACATCAGGTGCAAATGAAGGCCTCCAGGCTGTAGAGCAGACTCTTAGAGTTTGACTGTTCATTCAGAAACATAGTGTGATTTTGCAGAAAGACAGCAGATCCTCCTAGTGATGGGGTTAGCCAAGCTTTGAAGAACTAGAGCTGTGAAATACAGAACATAACATTAGGTTTTGCAGTAAGAAATAACTATGACATGAGAACCAATCAAGAGTGCAAACTGGCTAGGATAAAAGCAGAGGAAAAATCTGAAAGGAAAGATAAGTTTCTACGTTGATTTTCTTTAGGATTGTTATTGAAATAGACTGTCTGCAGTCTTATTATTTGAATTTTATCTCAGGCTCAGCTTGGACAGCCATCCTACAGCATGCTGTGGGTATGTTCTTCCAAAGGGTGATAAGATTCGAGCTTGACAGCTTAGAGCAAGCGCAACACAGCTCTACTGTGTGCACCCTTTCTGCACACATCCACTCTTAGATCTAGGATGAGAAGAATACTTACATATTTTACCCCTGTGCAAGGATTCTGCCTGCAAAAGTTGATTCATGTGAACAAAAGTGAGAGAGTGCATAAGAACGAGAGTTTCAGATATTTTTCCTAAGCAATTTCTACTGAACAAAAGCTTTTCAGGAAAATATGTAGTTTTAATACTGGGATAGATCCTGCAGAACCTTTTGGCTGACAACAGTAATTACTACCACATCCAGTTAGAGGGAAAGCAGTAGAAGCTTCCATGGTGGAAGCAGTGCTTTTAAATTGTGAATCTAAACCAAATAATACCAAGTCTAGCAGCAAAAGTGAATTCAAAGACAAGTGAAGAAGTGATGCGGTTGACAGGTCTTACAGGTCCTCGCAGCTCCCCACGAACAAGCATCTTTGTCGCAATGGAGAACAGCTTTAATATAGCTGCCCAAAAGAGTGCCTCCAACAGCAGTAACCTGGTCCAGATACACTGCTCACCCTGCTTTCAGCAGGAGGTTGGAAGAGAGATTCCTCAGGCCCCTGCTGACATGAATCACCTGATGATACTGCAATGCTGACGAAACTCAAGCAACCACCTTCTCACAGGGCATCTGAGTGAGGCAATGAAGGGCTCTAAGGCCAAAGTCTCAATGAGACCTTTCCAGCCTCATTTTTTTGGCATTCATCATGAACTGCACGGGCTCTTCACCTCTGCTAAGACACTTGAAAATCCTTTTTAGAGCTCTGTCTTTAGTTGCTTTTGCACTATATCTTTCTGGTAATACCATATCATTGCAGACTGTAGGAAGTAAATAAATGGTTATTTCTCTTTAAAATAAAAAAAATACTTGAGAACAGCTAATAAAAAATTAAACATAAAAGCAAATCTAGTGGTTCTGCATCCATCTCAGCAGCAGTGGCTCACTGGAATATCCATACCCTGTTCTATGGGTTTAGCAATATTTGGAGCTCCAAATAAGTTTGTGAGAGAGTAACTTCAGAAAAATCAATTCATATATATAATTACTCACTACAATTGTCCTAGCAGTCAAATGCTCTACAGTGTAAATGATGTAAAGGATGTATCTCATATTGCACATGTATTTCCCTAAAGATCTGTAAATAAAATAAAAAAAATGAAATTTTACTTAACTGGTTGTTAATTATGTACCCTGTTTGTGGAAGTTTACTTGTACCTTGCAATATAGCTCATGAACTTGAAATAAAAAGAGAGTATCAGTGTAAGTGCAACCACCACAGAACCCAATTTTCACTATTTCTTTGTACTGTAAAAAAGGATTTTGTACATCAGATAAAATGCTTTTAAGTAGGGTTTCTAAAAATCTGCTTAGTATTAAAAGGCATCACTTAACTTCACAGTTAAACTATAAGTACTCTCTTAAGGTCAGACCATTTTAATTTGCTGCCGAATGATGTGTTGGAAAATGCTGGCGATGGTAAAATAGCCAATTTGAGGTCTATCACTTGGAATAGCTGGCACAAAGAGCAGCTGTTATTATTTTTGATGGAGCATACTATTTAATCATAAAGATTCATAAAATGAAGAGCTTGGATTGGCTGTGATACAAATCCTAAATAGCACAATGTGGCATTTCTTTTCTGATGAACTGATTTAAGTTTCAATTCCTTTGCAAGAAGCTAACAGAACAGCACGTGATGTACTTGCCTATCACTACCTGTGAGACTGCCATGTGCTGATAAAGAAGCTTACAGAGCTGGTACTTACTTCGAAGCATTGCCAGCTTCCCTAGGCTGCTTTGAAATGTCACAAAATTGGTGAGAGGGAAAGTGAAGCAAGATGAACAAGTTAGACCCTTCAACTGGCCTTTGCTACACATTAACAAATCAGTATACATAAGCAACGATGTGCAAGTGAGCCTTGCAAGACTGGTTAGGTGTAAGGAGCTGATCTTCTATGCATAGCTAAATGTCACAGAGGAAAGCTGGTCATTAATTACTGCAAAAATACCCTGTGCTAATGTTAATTTGACAAACTGAAAATAAAATAAAAAATAAAGCCATCATGTTTTGGCCTTAAATTATGGAATGATCAAGTTCAGGTGGGCATGTCCAAAACATTTCTCAAGAAAGAAAACCCTGACATTAGTCATGCAGTTGGCTAGCTAGAGCTCTCCATAGCCTATTTGCATCTCAGGAGAGACCCTACATGTCAGTAAGGGGAATCAGAGGTTTGTGGTGTATGGCAGGGTTTGCAAAGCAATACACTCTAGTATAGGTGTAGTAAAACATACCTCAGCGACAAGGATGCTGAAGAGGGGCTCTTTGTTAGGGCTTGTAGTGATAGGAAAAGGGGCAATGGGTTTAAACTTAAACAGCAGAAGTTCAGGTTAGATATAAAGAAGAAGCTCTTCACTGTGAGGGTGGTGAGGCACTGAAACAGGTTGCCCAGAGAAGTGCTAAGTGCTCCATTCCTGGCAGTGTTCAAGCCCAGGTTCGACAGAGCCTTGGGCAGCAAGATCTGGAATGAGATGTCTCTGACCATGGCAGGGAGGTTGGAACTAAGTGATCTTAAGGTCCTTTCCAACCCTAACTGTTCTACAATTCTATGACATTGTTTTTTATTGTAATGACTGAGATTTCATAGATAATATTCTGGTGTCATTAACTGAGGTCCAGCATGATACCGTGCTGCCAGACGTCATTCTCCTTCCTGATATTAATCCCTGATATTGAAAGAAAAAAGAATATGTATAAATGGATATATTTTGACACATACAATGCACACACTATAAACAATACTTTGATTGACTATCGCAGCATAAGCATTTAAAAGCTTACACCTTTCCAAATTTCATATGTGTGAATGACTTGATGTATAACACACGTTGATAGTTTCACCTTGCTGAAGCAGGCTTAATGGGTGACAGACTGAGCTGAATAAAAAATTAACATGATTTTTGAAATAGTATTCCAAGAACCTTGGACTGAGACTGCTTGGTGAAATATTAATTGCTTTCTCAGCAGCATGATATTAATTTTCACTTTCCTCTGAAAAATAAATTCAAAGGTGAGTAATTCTTCTAGGTCATGGTTTAAATAGAAAACAGAAATCAAACTACAGTGACAAGTGATCTTCTATTTGGAGCAGAGTAGGTGCTGCTCTAAGAGCAAAATGGAAGAAAACAACTTCCTTCTCCCTGAGTAAACATGGACTTGGTAAACTATCAATTTGCCTCCTAGTGTTTACTCTCTCATGTGTTAAAAGGGTCTAAATCATAACGGACAGCTTCCTGACTCAAAGCTTCAGACTAGCCAACTGCTAACTTCAATTGTATAAAGCAAAGTGCTGCTTAAAGCCTGACCATGCTGGGCTGGCAATTTTGTAGTGTGAAATCTAGACTTGTTACAGCAGCGTAACAGATTTTGGACCATTACTCACATAATACACCTCAACAGTTTTAATATTTATATTTAATGCAATTATTCAATCAAAGTAAATATTTTAGATACCATTATTTGAATGCAGACACTGTATTTAGAACGCCTTATTAGTTTGCCATATGGCTCTACAATCTTTCCATCCTATACTCAGAGTAAAAGCTGTCCTCATAAAACCCTCTGCATCACTCAGTGCTGAGCAGAACCCACTTCTTGCCTTTGCATTTGCATAAAGAAGCCCTCCTGTGGTTTAACATCTGGATCAGCCTCAGAGAAACAACCTCAAGTTGCTAGCCCCATTGAAAGAAAGCTCAGCAGCAATCATAGTGTCATAGTCTCCTACTACTGAATATGGAATTATACAGAAGTACGTTCCTTGCTCCATCCAAAACCTCAGTGGCTGCAGTGTCAGATTTTATAACTTCTTGAAGAGGCTGTGTTCAAAACCACCCATATGCTATCTGCAGGGTTGGCCCAGTACTGTCTCAGTACTAAAATTAACCGGTCTGGATAACTGGGGATTCTCAGGGCCGACTGCATACCTGACACATCAGAGGAACTATTACATACTCCTGCCTCACATACTCCTACCAGGTTAGCAGACATCATTGCATCAGTTGATGCATGCAAAAACCTGTGGGAGTCATGTGGCTTGACCTAAGAATCAGCCAGCCAGGGGCAGAAATGCTGGGACTCTGCCCCATCTGTAACCACTGCTGGAGGTGTCTTCCCCCGCAGATCTGCCTACAGAGCTCCACATCAGATCAGACCTTTTCAGGCAAGTTAAAAACAAACAAGCAAAAGAATAAAAAACAGAAAAAAGGCACCAAAACCACCACCACCCCTCCTTCAACCAACCAAGCCAAAACTACAACTTGAACTCAGTGTGAGGGGTTTTTGACTGAGAGTCAAAGAAATTATTATATTAACACTTTTATTGGAAGCTCTCAAGGCTGGTAGCCGGTCAGAGAGCACAGAGAGGTAGAAGTCAGCTGGAGACAGTGACTTCTTTCCTGATCTCCCAAGGTTTTTTAGCTGCTTGTGTGCCTACTCATTAATGTCAGAACAGAGCCAAAACCCGAGTACCCACTTGCAGCCCAGTGCTTAATCTCCTCAGCCACCATGCTCCCAGTACGAGCTGAAAACCTTGTCGAAATGGTGAGTATTTATTTCAGCACCTTGAAGCCTCACTTGTGCACTCTCAATCCTTGCTTATCAGAACAAACAGAAGCCTGCAGGCTAGCGCTGGAATCATGATATTCTTCCTTGGGATCAAAAGGGCAGGCAGTGACACCACTAGTGAAACCCTGTTGATAGACAGTCAAACGCTTGGTGGGAAAAAAGTTGGATGTTTAAAAACTTACAAACTGCCTTAAGTGCACTAAAAAAAAGCAATGAGCTGCAGAATGCCGTTTTGTTTCAGAGCACTGTTTAGTATGAGTGCGAGGAAGACCAGGGTTTAACACCTTTGAAAACCCAACTCCAAATTTGTTCCTGCTATAGTGTAACTGCCTCAGGAACAAATTTAGCCCTAGGGGACATTTTTACTTTACCTATAAGATTGATATCAGGACATCCACTGCTTTCCTCTGACTCTGATAGTACTCCCACACAGTATCAATTAATGTACATGGATGTCTCATACATTTCAGAAGTTCAATGGACCTCTGTAAATGCACACTCTTCTGGTAATCTCAGGCAAACAGCTATTATTCACCATGACAGCAGCCTATGAAAGCAGCTGTGAAAATCTGAGCTAACGAGCCTGCAGGATAGGAAGGGTGTAACTGAAACTTTTCACATAATTTATGGCTGGCTTTATTGGCTTCGGATTTTTGTCAGGTATATTTATACCATTAAATGTATTTTATCGGTTTGATATGAAGTAAAGGCACGGTGCATTATTTGGATAACTTCAGCCTCTGCTGAAGAAAACCATGAAGCCAATAATGCTCCCACCAGAAACACAAAAGCAACCCAAAGAAACCCTAAACCTACAAAATTTATAACCTGTGAAGGGCAAGTTTTTACAGCACTCACAAATAACATACAGATGTATGGAAATTGATCATTCCAAAAGGAGATATTTCAGTGAGTAAAAAGGAAGGACTTGCATATATCTAAGTTAAGCCAGAGTGTGGAATAAACAAAAGGAGGTACATATATATTATATATATATATGTCTTCCAGACGTGTTTTAGTATTTAACATTGGTTCTTATAGCTGACCAACACATTGCAAGGGAGAGAGCCATCACTGCAAATGGGTGCCCAGCACAGGGCACATTCTCTGAGACACAAACATATTTCTTGCAGCTTTATGAGCAACCAAGAAATAGATGGAACAGTGTTGCAAATGGCAAACACTTACACGGGTGCTTCCAACCAGGTAAACACACACAGTGTCCTGCCCTGCACTGGCTTTCCTGGTTCACATCCTGGTGCAAAGTGGAGAGGCTCCCCCACAAGTGGTGTGTTCGTTTTTTGGCAGCATCCATACATGCTCAAAGCCAGGTAGGTCTCATTTTGCACTGCTTGCCAGAGTAGGATGACAGCCTGAAGACTTCTGAGTTTTCAAAGGGCTGCTCCTGCAATGAAACCTTTGACAACATCCTCAATTGCAGGTGCTACAGAAGGTTTAAGCAGTGAATTTGTGATTCTAAGACCAGGCACTGGTGACACACAAATTTCCTACACCAGCTGAAGGCACATACTGTATTTCACAGCTGCAGCCTTCGGAACAGTATAAGACAATCTCTGAAGGCCCCCAAACACCAAAAAGCTGATTTCCCTTCAACATTTCAGGTCAATGGCTTTGAGAAGTAAAACTGCAGGAGCAGCTGGAAGTTGATTGTCTTGCCAGGCTGTTGGCTTCACTCCTTTCAGATTCACCTTTATCCATGTGGGTTTTTTCTGCCTATGCATGACAGATATTTCACTTGTCTGAATGAATCAGCTGGGAAGGGGGAACACAGAGAAATGACCAGGGTTTCTAGAGAAACGCTCAGGTTCTTATACATTGCATTCTGTATAAGTATGAAAATGGGCAGGGAAAATTTCAGACTGAGAAGGACTTAGGGGCAAAAAGGCTAATATGAAGTGGGATTAAGCAAAGGCTGCTGGAGCTGACTCAAACCCTGCTCAGCATTACGAGATAGGTATCTTAATCAGAACAGCTAGTGCATTTTTACAACATAATATCAATTCACTGTTTTTTTCCTGGACACCAGCTTTATGCAGTCATGCTGCATGAGAGAAAATTGCTCCCTAGCAATTTCTAAGCCTATTTCAATCAGATTTCAAACAGGAATGGAGGCTTTAGAGAGAGCGTTTCTCTGTTGATTTCCTTAAATTTGCCCTAGGAAGAAATAGGCAATAGGGAGCTTTACTAAGGGAAAATCTGGAGAATGCCCTCATATCTGATTAAACATAACAGGATTCACATGGGAATTAGACCTCCAAAACAGAAGAAAAACTTTCATCACATCTCATACCTTCATCATCACAAATACCAGCATAGCTTTAGGCATGTCTTACAGGAACCATCAAGATGCCCCGGTTCTGGTGCTCAGCAAGTACCTTGCTTGAAGCTGATTTTGTCCTGTTACACCAAAGTTTAAATTCCTGATAATGAAAGCTTACTGCCAACGCCCCAGTTATTTAAAAATTATCATTTATTTTATTATCTAAATGGTGGTAGCACTGGTGAGTATCTGGCCATATCTGTCAAACTCTTAGCATTTGAGGTTTGATGAAGCTTTGATACCCAAGCTGTGTATGATTTGAGAAAATCCTCACCCACTACTTGTCACCTAAGCCAGACGTTTACACTTCTAAAGCTTTCCTGCCTTCTCACAGCTTCAAATAAGTGCAAGGATGACTCTTGGTAGCTTTTGCAGTATACTTGCATTTCCAAGAGGTGAGGAAAGCACACTGGAGACAAAGTAAGCTGGTGAATGATGCCTCTCCATAAAGGGAAAGAGAGCATTTTTCTTGCACTGTTTCTTCTTATTGTGAGATTATTGGCCATGGGGGAGACCTGATGTGTGGGGAGAAGGTTTCAGGAGCAGAGTGGCTGCTTGACCTGAGGACAATCAAGGCAACAGCTCATTAGCATGCAAAGGTAAGAACTTGTCCCCATCTCCTATCTTCCCCCTGCTCCAGGTCTGTAGTTTACTTCCTTCCTTGGGTCAGCTTGGGCTCTAACAGGAACCCTCTAAGAGGTCGTTTAGCTTCCTGAGAAGGAAAGAGGCTCAGATGTCTACCACACTCCAGACTTAGGGTAATGATTTGCCATGATGTTAAGCTGAGGAGCAATTGCAAAACAATATGGTTAATCTTATTAGCCTTAACAGAAGGACATAATCTGTCCTGGAGGTTAGTATTTTCCTACTAAATACAAGGACTCTGGCATTTTCTGTCAAATGAAGAATACTGTGGAAAGAGACACAAGCAGAGTTTAAGCAAGGTTTTTATAATCTCTGCACTGAATAGATGACGACTGTGAAAATGAAGACCTTGGGCCCACTGTAGGAGAGGATCTGGTTCAAGACCATCTTAAGAACCTGAACATGCACAAGTCCATGGGTCCCCTGATGAAATCCATCCACGGGTCCTGAAAGAGCTGGTGAATGAAGTTGCTAAGCCACTGGCCATAACATTTGAAAAATCATGGCAGTCAGGTGAAGTTCCCGGCGACAGGAAAAAGGGAAATATAACCCCCATTTTCAAGAAGGGGAAAATGGAAGACCCAGGGAATTACAGACCAGTCAGTCTCACCTCTGTGCCTGGCAAAATCTTGGAGCACATTCTCCTGGAAGGCATGCTAAGGCACATGAAAAACAACAAGGTGCTTGGTGACAGCCAGCATGGCTTCACTAAGGGGAAATCCTGCTTGACCAATTTGGGGCCTTCTATGATGGGGCTACAGAATTGATGGGCAAGGGTAAAGCAGTTGATGTCATCTACCTGGACTTGTGTAAAGTGTTTGACACTGTCCCACACAACATCCTTGTCTCTAAATTGGAGAGATATCAATTTGATGGATGGACCACTCGGTGGATAAAGAACTGGCTGGACGGCCGCACACAAAGAGTTGTGGTCAATGGCTCAATGTCTGGCTGAAGACCGGTAAGGAGTGGTGTTCCTCAGGGATCGGTGTTGGGGCCGGTCTTGTTCAACATCTTTGTCGGTTACATGGACAGTGGGAATGAGTGCGTCCTCAGCAAGTTTGCCGATGACACCAAGCTGTGTGGTTCGGTTGATACGCTGGAGGGAGCGAATGCCATCCAGAGGGACCTTGACACGCTTGTGAGGTGGGCTGATGCCAACCTCATGAAGTTTAACCATGCCGACTGCAAGCTCCTACACGTGGACCAACCTGCTGGGTTGGAGCAATGCCAGGCACAGCTACAGGTTGGGCAGAGAAGAGATCCAGAGCAGCCCTGCTGAGAAGGGCTTTGGGGTGTTGGTCAATGAGAAAATGAACATGAGCCGGCTTCTGTGTGTGCTCTCAGCCCAGAAAGCCAACCGTATCCTGGGCTGCATCAAAAGGAGCGTGACCAGCAGGTCGAAGGAGATGATCCTGCCCCTCTACTCTGCTCTTGTGAGACCTCACCTGGAGTATTGTGTGCAGTTCTGGTGTCCTCAACATAAAAAGGACATGGAACTGTTGGAACAAGTCCAGAGGAGGGCCACGAGGATGATCAGGGGACTGGAGCACCTCCCGTATGAAGACAGGCTGAGAAAGTTGGGGCTGTTCAGCCTGGAGAAGAGAAAGCTGCGTGGAGACCTCATAGCAGCCTTCCAGTACCTGAAGGGGGCCTATAGGGATGCTGGGGAGGGACTCTTCATCAGGGACTGTAGTGACAGGACAAGGGGTAACGGGTTAAAACTTAAACAGGGGAAGTTTAGATTGGATATAAGGAGGAAGTTCTTTACTGTGAGGGTGGTGAGGCACTGGAATGGGTTGCCCAGGGAAGCTGTGAATGCTCTATCCTTGGCGGTGTTCAAGGCCAGATTGGACAGAGCCTTGGGTGGCATATTTTAGTGTGAGGTGTCCCTGTCCATGGCAGGGGGGTTGGAACTTGATGATCTTAAGGTCCTTTCCAAATCTAACTATTCTATGATTATATGATTTTAAGAATAAATATATGTTTTCTAAAGAATTTCAGCATTTCCTTCCTTGTACCACTTCTTGACAAGTGTCTGCTACACAAAGCACAAGTTACTCTGCCTTGTGGTAGTGGAAAGCAGGAATTCCAAGAGGATGAGACTATTTTTCATAATTTTAACCTTAAAATACCAAATCGCAATGCTTAAAACTTGCTACAGCTTTTTGTGCTTTCTCTTGTTAAAAGCTAGGTTTTTTTCTTGTGAGGGAACCTTGCCAACGGAGACCACTAATGAAATAAGAAGGTGGTGGTGTACTGATGTGTGTGGATAGTCTAAAAGATGCTCCAAAGGACACTAAATTTCCTGTTAACTCTTAGCAAAATACTTGAGGAACACTAACCTATATTTTTTTACATTTATTTTAACTAACGTGCTTCTGATCATTAAGCTGCCAGATGAATGCACACATTCAGACTAAGACAGACAGATGCTAAAATGCTAACTGACCCCTAAGCAAGTACTTGGCTTTTTTCTGCTTTCATAATAATTATGCTTCATAACAGAAAACTGCACAAACCACTTCAAGATTAAAAATGTAGGGCCATCAAAACAGTCATTTTATTGTTTACCAAATTAAATCTCAGAAAAAAATGCTGTTGTCTGCTCAGCACCACAATTAAATATGGAAAACACCTATTCTGGACTTGAACTGCAAAATAGCTACTCTTCAAGTAGATTTTTGGACAATCTGTGCAATAGGAATTTGCACATCTAATGACAATGGCTGCTACAAGATTCTAGGCAACTATTTAAGCAGAACATACAAGCTCTAGCAAAGAAGCTGTTTAGAGAAATACAAACCTACCATATCAAAAATGATGGAATCTTTTAACTTTTCAGTCAGCCTGTATTTAAGGGCACTTAGGTGAATGTGATCAGTTTCACACATCAGTCATACAGCTATTTTGTCTGTATGAGTTAGGGGAAGGTCAAATTACTTGTAGACAAAAAAGACTTTTTTTCCTGAGTTTGGTTTGTGCATGTGTTTGTTTTGTCGTTGGTTGTGGGTTTTTTGTTGTTATAGGGTTTGTTTGGTTGGTTTTATAAATAAACCCACCACATATTGGCAAGAATGCTCAAGCAAGTTCTTTTTAAATGAAAGCAGTTGGTGTAGTTGAGGTTTCAGCATCCCTTCTCCTCTGTTTTCACCACAATGAATAGGGGACCTGTGGTGCAACATCAAACACTCAGGTACCAACCCTGAGGGGAAGCTCAGTATGAAGACTTAATTTCCTAATGCTCTGCATCCAATGCCTGTGCAGTGCTGGCCATCTCATCTAAGCAGAAACACCGAGCTAGACACTCAGCCAAAGCTAACTAATACAAACTGCTGAGAAAATGTCAGTCTACAACCTCACTCTGCATAAGTTCAGTGCTTGAGTCAGGACTACATAAAACGTTTCTTAGTCTGTTTTGAGTAAATTTATAAGAGCAAACTAGCCAGTGTCAGGTCAGTTCATTGGCCCTGAGCCCAAGGGGCACAGTGTGCCCACACACTTGTTATTGCATCCTATTAACTGCCAAGAAAGGATGGCTGTGAACAAGCTGCTCATAGGCAAGAGACTCCAGTTAACTGTTGATTCATGACAAAAATCACATCATATCTGAAAACACAACTGCTTCAGTGCCTGGGACTGCTCTGACACAGTCTCACAGCTCGTACTGAGGCACAGGCATCTGCCTGCTTCATGTGCAGGTTGGTACAAAGCTCTTTGTACTGCGAAATAAATAAGTGTTAAATCCTGTTTCTTTGGTACATGCTTTTACTCCTCTGCTAATACACACAGCATAGTAACACAGTGGCCTTCAGTTCCCCAAGTGACATTTTCCGAACATGATCATTTACTAATATTTTACAGCTGCATGGGTGCTGGGTGTGCTCAGAGGATGTCTGCTGGAGAAAATCTCTTGGAGATACACATATCTCTCAGTATGGTTTCCTGAACCCAAATATGTTTAGTTTAAGCCAGTCATCATATCAATGAGAATTCCACATAAAGACAGAATTACACCAGCATCTGCTGTAGGAAGCCACAAACAGGATAAATCACACCTATTCTTAGCCATGGAAGCTAGCCTAAGTTTGATGGAACAAATGATACTCAGGAGATGCCTTCTGTCCTTCAGCTCTAGAGGAAACTTGAATTATTAAATTATCCAAGATGCTTAACTTTTAGACACATGAGGACAGTTAAACTGAATTTTACCCCCCAGCCTTAAATCTACCTATGCATTTAAAATACATAAGTAAAACTTATAAAATGCCCCTAAAAGCCACAGGGGAAGCACTTAAGTGGTTAGTTGCATAGAACTCTAATTTTAAACAGACATGCTTTTGAGGAACTCAGCATAGCAAAGTAATTATGGATGTACCTAGATACTTTTAAACTGGAATTACATGTTCTTTGCTAGATCACATCCATAGTGGTGCAAATATAACCATATATTCTTGCCTCCAGATGTGGCGGGTTGCAGGAAGTAATGCAGTTGAAAATCTCCTGAATTTGCTTCACAAAACCAAACAGAACCTGACTAGAAGAAGAATAAAGACCAAGCTCCTGACCCATCCCTCCATCACCAGTGTTTTCTATAGTTAACACATAAATACTGTCAAAAAAAAAAAAAAAACCCAAAACCTGAGTACATTTATTTGTATGCTCTCAACACTTAAAATCATTTTAATATACCATTTGTCAACCTTAATGTATGACTTTTCTTATGCTTTTAAATGGTTTTGAAAACTTACCCATATAAGGTTTTGTGCCAGCCATAGAAGATGCTTTTTCTGAGCCTTTCACTATGGTTGCTATGTTAAAGTCAGTGATATGAACATGTCCTGCAATTACACAAAGTAAAAACCGAAGTTAAAATAGCACATCATAAAAGCTTTCCTTCCTTCATTTAACATTTAAGTGATACTGAATAGAAATTAAATTGGAAAGACCCATAACAGTTCATGGAAACTTGCTATTAAATGCTACTCATCATTAGAAAAATCATATTGGCAGCAAAGTGATGGAACACTTTTTTTGTATGGTTGCACCCACTACCTGCTCACAGTGCTGAACCTTTTTTGCTGGGCACCCCTAAATCTTCTCCTGCCATGAGCACTGAAAACAATAACTGGCTTCTCAAAGCAGCAGCAAGCAAGAGAATGAAATCTTATCCTCAGCTACAGTCACCCCCTCACAATCTCAGGTATTTGTGACACCCGTCTGCTGTCACATCCACATCATGCTAACATCAGCCTGGCTTTTTCTAAGTCTCCTCAGGGCAAAAACGGAGCAGAGAAGAAAAAGGGTATTTTTATAATACAATAACAATAAAATTAGATCCATGGTAGCAGCGGAGTATGTATGTTAACAGCAGCAGGTCCTAAATGATCATTCATTCGACAGCAGGTTGCAAGATGAAAGATAGGTGACAGAAGTCAGCCTCAGGACTTTCTGCCTGACCAGCCAGACAGCTGACTAAACTGAACTAATCAGGTTGGATGGCCCAAACCTGCTGTCATTACTTTTTTCCTGGGGTAGTTTATGATGAACACAGGTTAAACTGAAGCAATAGTTGTTCATCCTGGCTTGCCATAGTCAGGTAAACTGAACATAAATCCAGCCTGAAAACTTCAGGCATTTTACTCAGTAAGTCGGCTGTTAGGTTTTGTATCTCTGCTTAAGGACTAGTTTTATATGTGGTGGAGTGATGCAGATATTGCTCTCTCTGTGATTACGTCTGGCAATGCCATTGTGGAGGACAGAGTACAGGAAAAGTACTTCCTTCTCCCTAGCCCTGCACTCAGATCAGGATTAATTCATCAATGTGTTGAACCCGAGTCTTGAGTGACAAGTTCTTGTGACTTTTTTTTATGATCAAGATCTCAACCTAATTCAGTCCACAGAATGGAGCAGGTTTTGGGCATGGTGCAGTTGTTAAGCCAGGGAGGTTGTTATTATGCTTGCTGTCAAAGGTGAAAAAAGTGTAACAAATGACTGATGCTGAGCATTACCGTGGTGCCTGACAGAAGAGAGCAGTCTCAGCTAAAGATTATGCTGCTCTGACAATCTAACCTAGATAATGTTCAAAGTCTGCAGGAAATGTGTCTGCCAACCTCTAACAAGTCTGCAGCTGTGCATATGTGAACCAAAATTCTCAGACCCCTAATTTGTCCAGACCTGAGCTGGTTTTGAAGGGAGAAAGGAACATTTAGCACATCCCACTGCTGAACTTAAAACTATTTCTCCAAACAGGAGGCACAGTAGAAGTTTTTGATGAAATGGTTTGCATGATTTCTGCACTTTTCTCAATAAAAATGCTTGCATTTTAATGACAATTTCTTCCTTCTTAAGACCCGTGCCCAGGAAGGCATCTGCTCACAGCAGACAAAAACTGTGCAAAGAGGAAAGCGATCACTTTATAAGGAGAGGGAAGTGTTAGCCTGCCATAACAAGAATCACAGCCAAACCTGCCACTGGATTTCAAGGTAGCATTCTTCCTTCCTGGTGGCTGGAGTGTAGCATGTTTGAAGTTTATTTTGCAGTAATAAAACACCATGGCAGAAGGCTTCTTGAAAATTACAATTGAACCGCATACAGCCGCCTCATGACAGTAGTTTTAAGCAATTCTGTGTACACTGTAGAATGAAAATCTGCAAGGATCTCAGCAGACTAATACTTTCTTCTTTCTTGACAGATAACTGTGTTTTATAGAGATAAATATAAAGTCCTGTCATTTAAATGACAGCATTGTAAGTGATGCTCCCTATTAGAATGCCAGCATGGTAGCCTGTTGCAGAACATCTATCGCATAATATCCATTCAGACTGATCCAAATAGTTGATTTGCAATGAAAATTGCCTCTCCTGCAGTGCATTGTTTTCTTTCCCAGTTATTAGGTTTCTTTTCATTTAACAAAACCAAAATAGCACATGTGAAATGTTGTATACACTGACTGATGGTTTTTGTTAAAAATGCCTTTCTTCAAGGTAAGGAATGGATTAGGTTGTGCATAGCTTCTCTGCATCCTGCTGCTGACACAGCCATGGTGGGCAGCTCCTGTACATGTAGCAGGGCAGAGCAGAGCCCTGTCTGCATCACTGGAAAAACTCCACCCTTGTTCTTCCCTATCATAAGACCACTCACAGCCCATGGTTGGCCTGCAGGCAGCCTTTTCCTGTTGCTCTAATCGGCAGGGCAAACGAAGGGAAAGGAAGGCATCCCCAAGGCAGGCAGATGACTGTGTTGCCTAAGGGGCTGCGCGCAGCACTTGGTGGGAGCTGGGGGCTTGGCTAGAGGCTCTGTCTGGGATGAAGTCAGAGCAGGGGGTAGTTCACCCTGTGCCTGGGGGCAGTGGGGGAGGGATGGAGGGATATCAAGGCAAACTACTGAACGGTTTCAACTCTTTTAAGCCTAGTGACTTGTTTTGTTTATTAGGGTTCTTTTAAGTTTTAATTTCAGGTGTGAATATTTCAAGAGACAGACCCCAATTCTCTGTAGGAGTCCTTCGAATCAGCTTCTAAGACATCTTTTACTGCAGCTGCTGCATATAGGAAAAGGAAAGGTCGCTATTGTTGCAGTGAATATGCTGAGATATTAATTACTAGCTACTTCATGCTGGTTCCAAAATTTCAGTTCATGGGGACTATTTCCCATCTGAGCTTCACACCTTGTACTTGATCTCCCTTTCTGGATGTTACTGTGATGAAAGAAATGTCAAAACCAAGTTTGTACCCTGGTGCAGTATTGAACTAAGCAGTATGTCAGTACACTTGAGTTTAG
Source organism: Lathamus discolor (assembly GCF_037157495.1). Classification (NCBI taxonomy): domain Eukaryota; kingdom Metazoa; phylum Chordata; class Aves; order Psittaciformes; family Psittacidae; genus Lathamus; species Lathamus discolor. The sequence continues at coordinate 152,307,858 of NC_088884.1, read as the reverse complement.
CTTTTAAGAGCTGTGAAGCAGACAGAGCAGTACACAACAGATTCAGCAACACCTAACTAGATTCAAGTCTCACAGGGAAAGAGCTCATTACTTAATCCCCACAGCTGCATGACCCCATCTGATAACAAGACGGTGATGGAGATGAGGGAAAGGCAAATGACCATGTTCCTCTGACTCTGTAGAGTGGCTTTCTCAAATCATCCCAGACTGCAGATTTCGCATACATCAACATGTATATTGCAAGCAGAAAGTATCTTAGTGGAAATTGTTTCAGAAATTGCGTTCCTGCAGTCAGCTTCCAGTTAAGTTTTTAACAGAGAAAATTTGTAAGTTAATACCTACAGCACAGTGTATGACTTTGAGAAGCTTTATGCATGCACTTCAGAATTACTAAGTGGTTTTTATGCCTCGCTTTTTCACGTGGCCTGAAATCTCAGTATCTCAGGCAAACAGCAAATGATCTTCAGATTATTATTTAATTTTTGAACAAATCCTAATGATGATTAAAACAAGTCCTGAGCAGTGGCTAACTAAATGGTGTTAGTAGACTGACATTTAGCAGAGGAAAATGTACATGACTTCAAACCTCATTGAATTACTCAGAGGTTGAAACCAAAGGGGTGAATGGAAGGGCAAAGAGAAGAAATACCAGACTGGAGTTAATGCCACCAACTCAACATGAATCAGGGCTGATGGGAAATCTCAACATAGTAACATTTTGGAGCAAATTCAGCCTCAAAAGGTCAAACCCTATGAGCAATTTGTTCATAAAGCCTCTCTCTAGGTTCATCTGTACTACGTAGAAGAGTGTAGCTCACATCTATGTGAACTTAGCATGACTTTGGCAGTCTGCCACTTATCATCAGGGAAATTGTAAAAAATCTTATTGTATTGCTATAGATGGGTTCAGTGAGGCTGTGAATTTCAAAAGGGTAGGCTGTATAATGGCCATGTACGCATATATTCAAATATATTTTCAAAGAGTAGGTAGCTTCAGAAAGATGAATTATGCTGAGAGCATTCATCTTGTTAATCAATGTTGGAGGTTAAATGAGATATAGTGCCTGAAAATTGAGTGTGGGTATGATAAGGACAGGCCCGGATGCAGACACACCAGGTACATCTTCAATGAAGACTTTGTCTCCCAGACATCACTACACAGTGATAATGTAGCCAGTTCAGTTCTTCAGAAGTTAATATTGAGGTTCAAAATATTGAACTTATGGATTATTTTTTCATCCAATTTTGGTTTTAGGACCAAGATTGCTCATTAGCTGAATCCTTCAATTTTGCTGTTTTTTTTTTTTTTTTAATGAGAGCTGAGATTGCCATGTAATCAAGGCAATATAGTTTTAAGGAAAACTCTGGGGATCATAAAGCAATATAATCATATATAATAAGGCACATATGAATGCCAGCTTAAATCTGCCTTGCTGCCTCATTAGAGAAATGATTACAGAGTAAAATTATCACTACCAGATGCAAAAATTGAGTCTAACCCTCTACTCCCCCCAACCCTAATAAAATGGAATTAGTCTTGTTAAGTCTAAGAGTGAAGTATTAGGTCTCTGATGTGAATATGGAGAACCACCAGAGGACATTCGGTGCCATCAGAGGTGGCACCATCAAAATGAACAAACAAGTAGTGAGTCTTAACATAACTTCTATTTAAGCACAGTAGTGTTAAGGGTGCTAAAAATTCCCTTCACTCAAGGAATCACCAGAAAAGAGCATGGAAAAGGACACTGAAAGTTATTAAATGTTCAGAAACTGTATCCAGCTCAGGAAATGCCTCAGTCACAAAAGGCTGAAGGCTGGGTGAGTACCTGGGGGAAGCACCACAAAACATTGTTTTTATGTCATGCTCTGTCATTCACTTTCTGGGGACTCTTGGAGAGAAAAAATTCATCCACATGATCCAATATGGTTGCTTTTCTGCTTTGAAACTGAAAGCTTGCATATCAGTAACAGCACCTATAGTGAGAGAGAGTGGCAAGAGGACTGGGACAGTGTATTATAAGAAATTAAAAAGGCTGAGGCGCTTCAGTTGAAGGAGTTTTTTAATATCATGAATATTGTGGTTGTAAGATACTATTCACCAAATCCTGCAATTCTAGAAGCAGAAGGTGGGTTTTTTGAGACAAGAATGCTTCAAAATATATAAAACACTTTTCTTTGATGAAGGATGGTGCACTTCTACAGCATGTTGCTCCAGGAGGTTGTGGAGGCCACTATCAGTAGCAGCTTCAAAGAGGCAGTAGACAAACTCACTCATTAAGATTCACCCAGAGTCTAAAGCGGATATGCAGACGTACTCTAATATCCTAATACAAAAGTCGTGTGTGATAGAAAGCACTGAAGCATTCGGTGACTAAGTGGCAAAGAGCACACTCCATGAATAGTATCTATCTCTTCTTGACCCTGCTTCAGACAGAATGCCAGCTGAGGACTTGGATATGACCCAGCAGGGGGTTACTCTTCAGTAAACCAAGCAAGCACCTTGCTGAGTCTTATGAAATGATGTCCTGAAAAACTTGCTTGAGAGGAAATTGAACCCTTGCAGATTTCCTGTGAAGAGAGTGTGTTAATGGTGTGGTCACTCTGCACAATGCAAAACCTGGATGCCAAAGTAGAGGCTCAGAATTTCTGAAGAATGACCAGAAATGTTAATATCAATGGTGCTAACAAATAGCTATAACATCATCACTGCTTCATCAGGGACTGTAGCGACAGGACAAGAAGTAGTGGATTTAAACTCAAACAGGAGAACCAGTCTATGATTCTATGAAAAAAAGGAGCATATTCATCTGTTTGCTATTGCTTGTTTTTCTCCATTCTAGGTGTTCTACATCTCCTTAGACATCATGGATCATGGAAAGATTTAAAGACATCTTTAATTTCTTTGGTATTTCAGAAAAATAATGCAACATGGACCAGACTGTCCAGCTTTCAGCTCTAAAGGCTGTTATTTCAGTTATATTGTTCTAAACCATTAAAATGAAAGGAATAATAGAGGAAGCAGAATACTGTTATTCAGAGAGTTTTATAATACTTTCTCTGCACAATGATAATAGCTCTTCTGAACCACCAAGTAGTCCCTACAGCTAACGCTGGAATAATTCTCTTTCAGATGCATGTTAGCAGAACAGAGCACTTCTATGAAATTTAGAGATTAGAGTTAGTCATAAGAGCTTTCTGGGAAAGTTGGGAGGGAAACATTACCAAACAGCTTTATGGACAGCATTAGTTTCCATTTGATTCCAGTTCAGAGAGTGAACCTTGAAATCACCCCTTTTTCTACTCAGAGAATACTCCTCTATAGGGTAAAGAATCTCTCCAGGAGATCAGGCAGTCATCTTCTGGTAGGGACTGAACACTATTTTAAACAGTTAATTACCCCATTCTCATGGAGCTTTATGCTTCTAATGATTATCAATCATTTATTTCCACTGATGCATGAGAACCTGTGCTCAGCAGTGTCAAGATGTGGCTTTGCTGAGAAGTATATGGGAAAATTCAGGCTTCCTTTGCCAGAATGATTTTGAGTATGTTGTATACATTTTCATATTCTTTGCTTGTACATTAGATTTTCATGGCTTAAGACAAATTTCCTGTTTCACTACTTCTGTATTCCTGAGTTATGTTCCCTAAACCGTAGCGATAAACTGCAGTGAAACTAGTGTTAATGAGCAGAAATATCTATGATCTATAATCCTGGTATATATTATGAAAGTAAGTCTATTCAACTGCTTGAAATGGCATACCAGTGCATTTCAGCCAAAATAGGTTTCTTCAGTGAAGTCAAAGAAATCTAACTCACTAAGACAAACTCACAGTCTTAAATGTTGTGCATATCCAGTTCCATAATACCTTGTGTAAGCACAGCTCGTTTAATGAACTGTAAGAAAGACCTAGAGGTAAAGTCAAGCATACAGGAAACTGTTCTGCCATCTCAGAGGCCACAGGCTAAAATAAAGCTCCTTCCTGTGCACCTGGTTAGACTCATACTAGGTGAATTTGTTATGCTTCCTCTACAGCGTATTAGCTTTTACAGACTTCAAGGATAGCATTAATCTTGCAAAACGTACATCTGTATGGTGGATATCTGTATCTTTACTCAAAACGTTTAGGTATTAGTCACTAAAGAGAAATAGATACTGGCGTGTAGTGAAGACATCCAAAATAGATTGGGTTATCTAAAACGTGTCTTTGTCTTTCAGTTATCTGTAAAGGAAGCCTGTGATGACAAGTAGGATACAGACATCTGTCCAACTGGTGTCCCTTCATTTAGTGAGTTGAGGTGTGTAGACCCTTATCTACATAACAGGTCTGTGAAGCAAGGATCCATGAGCTGATTAATTCTGCTGGCCAAGGTCTGTCTGCAAGTCTAGAGAAACATGGTTGTTTCACCACCTGTCTGCAGGTGTGCTATAAGGGAGCAGTATTCTGCTGCTTTGCAGAAAAGGGGCTATCCGTCCCCAAATTTCCATGCTGTCTACAGATAATTTTGTTGCTGAACAACTTATAATCACCAAAAGACCTTCATTTTGCAGCATATCGCTCACTCTGGTGTAGCTTCTACTCTGCAATACTTGAGTCCCCATAGGAAATCTCTAGCAAGAGCCTAATTGTGTGCAATAATTGACCTTGATGAGGGGCAAGGAGAGATAAGAGCAATCTTACTTCAAAGGCTGTCAATCAGAGTTTTAACATACTCATAGTAATTTCATGTTGCCTTTCACATCTTTGATTCACCCAGGACTTAACGACAAGAGATTTCTTTTTCATGCTTATTTGCTGATATCAGTGTCTGGGGAACGTTAACCTTGATGGGTCTGAGACATTAAATTCCTGAAGTTCTAAACGGTTTAAGACTCCAACATTATTTAGCTTTGTTGGCTTCCATATTCCCAGGGACAAACTCCAGCTGTTTGCAATGTTACCTCTTTAATCAAATTTAACTCGTATACACAGCAGCTCTGCAATGGGTTTTGAAAAATAATGCTAAAGTTGGCATAATTTCAAGTTTATATTTTCTCAAAGATTAACTCCTTTTAATCAATTTCTTTGGGAAACAAAGCACAGCAAGAGTTTCCTGCAGTAGCAAACATACATCTCCTTTTTCCATTTAGTCTTCCTCTGGTACATATTTCTGTTCTGACTGATACAAGGTTAATGCCTTCTTTACCTGCATTTTCTTACGTTTTTCCTATGAATAATTGCAAAAAGATGCATGAAGTTTTAGCAAAATACTTCATAGATAGCTTGTATGTGTCAAATTTAGGTTTCAAGATATTAACTGCTTTTTTTTCATACCACACTTTTTTTGTTTGAGATCATGGAATCAGTACTGAAAGTTCAAAGCGGATTATGTTGCCTAGGGTTTTTTTTATGCTATCTAAACCAGAACATGCAGAGTCATAAAAAATTTGCAGACTTAAAAGTAAATTTCTAAATTCCATATTTAAATTTAGGAAAGCAATTTCAGAGATCTACCTGAGAAATAATTTGCTCTATGAAATTTCTTAGCTATTCAGAAGTTCGAAAAGAGAACATAAGTGCTTAGTGCGGTTCTACTGCTAGACCCCTAAAAATGGATTATAGCGATTCATAGTTATCCTGTTAATAAAATGTTAACTTCTTTTTACCAGGTGTCTCTGGTGATCTCGGTATATCAATACACACTAAATTTTTTCTTCTTCACATCTTGCAAATATCAGAGCAGTTTTTATCAGTAGAAGAGGAAATTACAAAACCCGCAAGGTGGACAGACAGCCTTTGCAAAGGAAGTCCAGGTTTAGGTAGGAATTAACACCTGAAGTTGATGTACAAAGGATGTAAAAGCCTGTCACTGAGATCTCAAGAATTAGATCTTACAGAAAGCAGTCAATATTCACTTACCATGCTCATCCAGTAGTATGTTGTCAGGTTTGATGTCCCTGTAAAATGAGGAAACGAATGTATTACTTTTCATACCCAAATTAAACCTGCAATTTCAAAGTTTTGTCCATCTGGGTATGAGGACCAAGTCACTTAAATCATTATAAAACCAATGAAAACCATATCACACATTAAGGCAAATGATTTTTATCTACATCTTTTTACCGCCCTGAGAAAACATGCATAATAAAGAGGCTTTCTAGGTTTCCATTTCATGTGGTTTTGTATTCAGATGGTTAGCATTGACATGGATCTGGTTTTCACGATTATGTGCTTTATTCTTTATAGCAGCGGGAACAAGAAGATGGAAGATTTGCATCTAGGAGGTGCCTGATTGCCTCAGGGACTCCGCATTTGACAGACCCAAGAAATCATTTAATTGGAAACATCGGTGATCTCCTTTTTCTGCCAGACCCCACTAATCAGCCATGCTCGCATGCATGATCACTCACATACTGTACAGTCCTGCTAGCTATCTTATGCTAATTGGATAAGTCAAACAGCATTCCTTTTAGCCCTTGAATCCCCACTTGTCTGTATGTAATGGCAGGTACGATGCTGAGGAAGGGAGCAGGGGAAAGGGAAGATGGAGATCATGATGTGGTGAAACACCAGCTCTGTCATTCTTGGCACAAGGGACCAACATCAACCTAGAGAGCTGTACTTTCAGGATCGTTTCCATTGACCTACATTCATGCTGCTGTCAGGAGGGATGGAGATGGCTCTTCCCACCCACTTTCTTTGTCCAGCATCATTGCTCATAATGCAGACCAGTTCTGGGGCAAACTCATTTTCTTCCCTTTGCCAGCCTGGATCCATCCCTGGTTTGGCTCACCCTATGGCTTGGTGACTGCGATGCAATGGTGTTGGGTGGCCCTGCCTTTTCTCTGCCAGCTTGCACTTAATACAGTTTTGAAGCTGTGCTCTTGGTGCAGCATTGCCGGAGTGGGAGATGCATCAGTCCACCTTGAGCATTTGCTGCTTGGGCTGCATTTTCCACCAATCTCAAAAGACAAGGGACTATAAACTGTCAAAATAAGCCATTGAATGAATCCGCAAATGAACTCCAAACACTTCCACCAGTGCAATTTCTTTCAGCCAAAGGATATCTTGATTATTCCGATTTAAACATTTCCTAGAAAATCCTTTCCTGACTGAAATACATACTAACACAGACTTTCTAACAGATTTCTTTTCCTGAATGTGCCTGTGAATGGAATAAAGAAAACTGAAATGTTGCAAGAGGAAAATGTGTTACATCAGAATGACTTCTGAAGTAAATATCGTACAGGAATAAGATAGCAATACCAATTATGATATGTATATTGCTTGCATGAAACGAGCTCACTTATCACTCCAACTCCACACCCTCACTGACAAAAAAGGCAGCTTAGAGTTTACTACTCTGAATTCCATGCTGTCTAGCCCATCCTGACAATCATATGAAATTGCGAAGTACACTAAGATTATGTTTACAATTTGTGTAGCAGCAGCTGGGGAAACGTGGGACAAATAAGAAATTACTTTGAATCATTCCCTGCACATTTGGAAATAACGTGGATGTGTTTGTGTAAGGAAAAGGATCTCGCTATGAATTACCATCTGGAATAGACATTTAAATTTATACTGATGTATCAGTGAGAAATACTGTATTTTTTCTGCACAGCTTACAGGTTATCTATAATTGTCTGATTCAGTAGCAGTTCTAGTTATATGTGTAATATAAAAGGAGAAATCTCTCCTACAGCCCACATCACCCACAAACCTCCAAACTTTGACCTATTATATCATTTACCATATCAAAACCTTTCCTTGCCCTCATTTCACATGAGTGAAGTTGTGGGTTACAGGTGAACTGTAGAATTAAATATCTTTGCTTATATTATAGAACTTCTCTGGTTGAATTATTGTAGAAAAATATTTATATATAATGTGACATCTAATCTCTCAGTTGATGAGACAGTTTTGGAAGAGCTGCTGTTCAGCTGTTATTAACAATCTCTGGGTTTTGATACCCATTTTCTGATAAGAGTTGGAATTGTGCTTTCATGCTGAAGAATATTTGTGGTTGATCCACATCTTGAAAATACACCGGTGACTTTCAATGGAAATGAGCGTGTCATAGTTTAGTCTCTTGAATTTAATATTTTAAAACTTTATAAAAGCATTTCAAACTTTGTCTTCACAAAGTTCAACAAGCACAGTCTGACTCTGCACTTCTCATGCGGGTGAAAACAACAGGGGTCACACCCAAGTACACCAGGGTCTTTGTGGCTTCCTAAAATCAGTGCTACATTCAACATCACTCAAACTGTTTTTCCCAGTTTGAGAAAGTAAGAATTGGAATGGTACAACCATTAGTGCTTCACTGATAATAATACTGATGAAAAGGAGAAATTCAGAGCTATGAGTAACTGCCATGTGTACAACAATGTACCCAGGGATTGCTCATTACAAGACTGTTCCTTTTCTGTGTTTTCTTCAAGAAGAAGAGTGTAAGTAATTTGAATATCTGGTATGGTGTTGCACCATTAAATAGACTATACTTTTTATTGTGCCAGAAAAGACAGCTGTGTGTATTATCAAATGTATTTTTCATGCAGTTGCATCTGTAATATTCAGAAAGTTGAGTATTAAAATTAGCTCTGTACTTATATTTCTGTGACTAATTCAGGCAGTGGCTGATACTTGATGCAGATGCACACAGACCATAAGGTCTTTCCCACCTAAGGAATTTTCCCCACTGTGGCTCTGCCAACTTTCCTCATTTTGCTCAAGAGGCAGGACTGTAGCTGGGGGCAGGTACAATCGTGTATCCCTTTGCACACAGTAGCCCAGCCCCTCAATCCCTAGGGCAACTTGATAGACTCATAACTGTGTCTCAGATCTCAAAACAGGCTATTTTAAACTGCTTTTACAGCAAGTAAAAGTCATGAGCTACCTTAAGTCAGAAGATGACCAAGTTTTTTAAGTAAGATGCTGTTTTGGAATCACATGCCTGGAGATGTGTGTGATGCATAGATTCACATGGCACGTGAAAGCAAAGTGCAGAGTCACTGTGAAGAGCATGATTTCCAGCAGCACTCTGTTATGTGATTGTCCCCAGTTTACAACATGCTGTTAAAAACTCTCCTCTCCAAAGGCAGCTTATTGAAAGACTCCAAGAGCAACAAGGCCACTGCTCTGCCCTTGCACTGACCACTGCTTGCTAAGTGCAGGGCAGGGAGCGTCCAACACAGCTGCGGGGAAGACTGCATGTCTAGGGGCACTGAAATTAAAGTTACTGGACATACTCAAAATAGAGGGCTTTCAGCATCTGTTATACAAAACCCAGCTAGTTTCTTTAAATAAATACAGTAGTTAAATTTATTTAAATGGTAAAAATACTGTTTATGTGGGAAGGTGGATTCAAAATATAAATCCTTTTTAAGTTAGGCAGTTTAAATTCAAACATGTTAAGTAAGTAGAATTCTGTTTTGACTACACATCAATTCTTCAGATAACATTTTTCCCCTTAGCAAGCATGTTCAAACAACAGGGTGTGAAATTCAGCACCTTAACTTCAGGGTTTTCCTGTTATGCATAGCCCTAGCAAAAAGAATGAATTGAAACACTCATAATACAAGTATCTTAAATCATCTCATAAGAGAAACTGAAGGACTTTTGAAAGGAGCAAACTCACTCATAGTTTGAATACAGAAGATCCCTGGGCTGCCCTCTAACCATTCACCAAGCAATGACCAGCAGAGCTATGGCAGTGTCCTTAACATTGATTTCATAAACAATTTCACAGTCTGTACTGGTGCTGCTCCAACTCTTTATACACAGACAAATCAGAGCAACGTAAAAATGGGAGTTAGAGAAACCTTCAGTCTTTGCTCAATGACAAGACCAGGCAAAACTAACAGACCAGGTAGCCCAAGAAACTCAGAGGTGTAGACAAATGAGAAAAATTGGAAAAAATCACAGTTTGTCACTTGTTGATATTGCCTGTGAAACCATTTCTAGTATTCTTCAATTGCCTTAGTTACAAATGTCAAACTAAAGCTGCACTAAGGATGAAAGTACAGTAAGGTTCTGTTTATAATTCCCAAGTAGGAAAGAATGATTGATAATCTAATTGTATCTTCTATAATATCTAGCCTGAGTAAGCATACAGTGTTCGAACATATTCCCTCTGCATGGAAGAAAACCATGAATGTGGCTTGACTCATGTTCACTGCATATCCCAGAGTCCTTTGAACTGAATGATTATAAATTACTTAGGTTCAAGTATCTGTAGTTTTAATTACTGCTTCCATCAATGTTTCTTTCTGGTGTTACTAAGTGGGGTAGAAGCAGATTTCTAAATTAAGAAGCAGAGTTGTGTAGTCTTCATCCTTGGGCGTTTTCAAGACCTGAATGGATAAGCCCCAAGCAACGTGGTCTGATCTGAAGCTGATGCTGTTTTGGGCAGGACATTAAACTAGAGGCCTCTGGAGGTGCCTTCCAGCCTGAACTAGTCTGTAAGTCTATGAAAAATAATGTATGCAAGCTCAAATTTAGCCATCATTTTTATTCCCCTCCTTTTGGCTACAAGAAAGTTCGTGAAAGACTAATGAGACCTGGGAGAGGACCATATATGTGGAATTTAGTGCATCTTTGGTATAGTTCATTGCAGTTGGAAGCTAATCAGAGCTTCTATATGTTAAATTCTGTCATGGGGCTTGAATGCTCATGAAAAAAAATAGTAGGAATAAATAGTCTATCCTCAGCATGAAAGGTTCAAATAGAAATGCTCTGCTGTTCAGCACTGGAGAGGTCTAACGCATTATTTTATTAGCTATGTGAAGTGGTAAAAAGATGATTATTTCACCTAAAAAGGACTCAGAAATCTCAGTAAGAGTGAGCAAAACAGGGTAATTATATTGCCAGTGCCAGATAAAATTGAGAATAGACACAAATTATAGGTATACACCAGAAAAAGAGAATATGAATTAATCATCAGGATTCATGACCATATATAACCTTCTAGAGGTCACACTTTTGTGTCGTTTATGCAGGTCAAGTAGTCTTAGACAGAAGACTGAAAAACATGTGATGATGCCATTAGCTCTAAAACCTGAAATCCGGAACAATTTCCAAAAAAAGTTTCATGTGAACTGCTTCAAATTAGCAATGAGGACATTGTAACTTTGGAACTTTATTGATATCAACTGGACTTGAAACATCAATCTAGAAGTGAAAGGTGTGTGGTTGGGGAAGTCAACCATGAATTACCCAGCTTTGTGAAGGAAAAAAAGTAGTAGCTGGTTCATTGACTACCACTTCACATTGACAACAAATAATTCTAAGCAGGTTGCAGAAAAATATTGAATATAAAGGTGTTATGCTGTAATTTAAAACAAAAGTAGGTCCTTCAGATTACCTGATTTCGTAGCATCTAAAGGAAAACCATAAAAAAATTAAAAGATCTGGAGAAGGCTGAACAAAAAATTCCCTGAGAGTAAAGAACAAATAGATTAGTTTTGTTTAGTTAGCAGAAGAGGTCTGCAAGATGCGATGTGATAGGCGTATCGAATAATAAATAGTATCTAGATGGTCATTAGAACTTTTCTATTTGCTTTTGGAAGATGAAAGCAAGGTTCATATTTCATAAAACTGAAGTGAACTAAACAAACAGGGCTTTTATTTATACAACTGAGAATTAAACTCAAGTTGATTACTACAAGACATAATTGCGCAAAAATGCTGCAGAGGCTTAAACAAAGATTTAGCCGTTGATGTGAATAACAGAACTACCAGCTAGAGTTCCTCCAGCTAAGATTAGTCTAATTGATTTAGGAAAGCAATTCTACAGCAAGTACAGATGCTGTCTTCCCTTCACCTTTCTGAAGCACATTGTAATAATGCCAAACACAAGATCTATGCTTTCCCTTAAACCTGTGAGAATTGAAAAACTCTGCCCATCTGTTTTATTCTGCTTCCATATTTTGCAGCAAACATCCAAACACCACAGTGCTAGTTTCTGCCATGTTTAAATTCGTGATTTTTTTTTTTTTTTTTTTTTTGCTTTTGCCTGTATTTTCTCCTTATTTTATCCAAAGATTCCCCGTGTTTCCAACACAGGAACAGCTTTTCTTTGCCAGTCCAAACAGCTTTTTTAACTGTCAGAAGAAATATTCCAATTATAACAGCACTGGATGGGTCTGAATTCACATGTGTAATAACCCTTAACCCTGTAGTCGGTATCAGCAAAAATCCAAAGTACATTCTTTCAACTTTATGTCTGACAGATTTCACTCTTTGCCTTGCTGCTTCAGAGCAGGATCTAATGTATTAGCACATTTCCATGCTCTTGAGCTTCTAAAATCCCACAGTAATGTCCATGAGCATTTTAGCTGATAGCAGTTTTAACAGCATGACTTATTAGAAGTATTTTCACTTTTTAACAATGGCTGGTTTTCTCTGAATGAGGACTGTTCAGCTTTCAACTCTCCATTAACCAAAGGCAACGTACAAAGAGAACTCAGTTGTGTACAAACTCATGAAATTAAGTCTAGATTTTTAAAAGGAGCTCTTAAATGCTTTTATTTGATAGGTAAATGTCAGGTACTCACTTTCATTCAAAGGACAAAATCTAGCATAAGAACAACAGGTGTAAGTTGAAACAAGAGAGGCTCAGACTGGATATAAAAGAAAACGTTCACCATAAGGACAGAAAAGCAGTGGAATAAGCTGCCCAGAGGGGTTGTGTGGTCATCATCCCTGGAGTTTATCAAGCTATGACTACATAAATCCCTGGGAAGACTGGTCTGTCATACCTGATCATGCTTTAAGCAGAAGGTTAGACTAGAGACCTCTTGAGGTCCCTTCCAACCTGATTTTTTTCCCACAATCCTTTATGTGTAGACAAGTTCTGCAGGGAGAAAAGAGGGCTTCCTCCACCTTTCAGCTGAGCAGCAGCAACCAAGTAGCTTCCTATAAACCATATGCAGCACTACAGCCCCTAATGACCCTCCTCCAGGGGGAGTGGTGATGTCTAGAGCCTATTGAAATAAAACTCCATGACTTAGAGTATATGCTTGACTCATTCTGTGGTGAGCCCATATTTACAAGTGTATCACTAAAATTAATTGCCTTACAGTTAAGGTAGCCTATACATTTGCAGTATGTTATGGCTTTTTTCTCAGTGATCATTTCAAAATACTCAACAGAGAGATTAAAATAGATGGATTTTTGATTCTCATAAGGGTGCAAAAGAAGCAAGATCCAGCAAAGGCCCTCAAAGTCAATGGAAGGATCACATTGGCTTCAGCAGGCACAGTTTCAACCCTAATAAAGTTTTTCTCATACTCTTTTCTCATTGGTGTTGACAATCTAAGTGTATGCTGTGTAGGATAAACCTTGAAATGCTGAGCTTAAAGGCTTTTTCCCTAATTATCCAGCTGTTATTTTATCTTAATACTTTTTTGCCTTATGCAGAAACAGGCATTTGAAGTTACTGTTTTCACTGGGGGGAAAAAATTATGCTAAGATCACAGAAAGTTACATTGACTAGTTTTTAACCTACAATGACCTTCACAGTCCCGTTTGCCTTCTCTTTGTCAGAATAGTCCAAACACTCATGACTGAAAGTGAGCATTGGTTGTATTCTTGGATACAGGCAATGCTGTATGAAGACCAGAAGTCTGCATTGACTATTATATGCAACTGTTGAAGTTCAGAAGACATCTGCTACCATTAAAAAAAAATCACAATAAAAAGCAACAGCTTCTGGATAGCAACCTGAAAACATGCAGGGATAATTCTGGTGAACTCAGTTTACCAGACTGTCTCAAATACTAAATTATTCTCTATTATTTCCTCATATATACTATATTTATATACTACAGAATATATAGTAGTAGTATATGATATTTATATACTACAGAATATACCTGATGAGAGCCTTTTTTTTTATTAGGGTTTATTTAGGTTTAGTCAGTCACACCAGTGTTTCACATTAGATCACAAACATATACCTGCTACATAGTAATGATGTATCATGAGTATCTCTGGACAATTTTTATGAAGATTAATATTAAATGCATAGCAGATCTTAACAGCTGTAAAAATGGCAATGAGTTGGGAAATAAAACTTTCAGCTATGGATTATTCAAGTTCACATGAGACTTACCACTGTATCAGAGCACTGAAGTGAACCATAACATACATTATAAAGAGGTTTCTCCTAATTATGGAAAGGTGAATACATTCTGATTTTCACAGATAGGGACCTTATTTCCTTCCTATGTGATATTTAGATTCACAAATAATACAGATGTCAAAGGTATAAAAGAAAGCGAGTGCATACATAGTGAGGTTTTCTCATGGCAAATTTGTTGAACTTGTGCATGAAGGAAATGTCATTGTATGCTCTACAGGCAAGAGATTAATTTGGTCAGAGGTGTTTTCCTTCTGTAAGGGCAGCACAGAAATGATGCATTCTCCAGAGCTGAGCTGTGTAGAGTACCTATCAAGAATGGCTGTTCAAGAAACTGCCTTAATGAAGTCTGATGCATCCTCTCTTCCTTTCATCAACACCTCATCACTCATTTATCTTTTTAGCTTTTTGTTCCTTACTAACATCCTTCCTAGTTCCAATAAAAGTTCAATTATATGAAAAAAAAAGTCATAGTAAGAATCTCAGAATTATTTACTGCTATTTCCTATCAGATGGCTAGGAATGAAAGACTTTTGACTGCCTGAGACCCCTTATTGCCAGTTCACATACCCCTCACTTAGATCTCACCAGTAATTGCTGCCACTTACTGTCCTTTCCTAAAAAGAGTCCCAGAGCCTTATGTTCCTGCTCTAATGAATGCTGTGTCATGACCCCGTGAATCACTGTAATTTTGAAATTTAAAGACTTCAGTAAAATTGGAAATTAGCCAAGAAGATGTAGTATTAGACTATGAGAGACCTGTAAAGAAAAGTACATCTTGTGGATGCCTGTTTGTACAAATCCGGAGGTGTTTCCTCAAGGCACCACATCTGACAGCCAAGCCATAAGGATAATTTAATAGGCTTTCACACTTCATGGTATCTGACTAAAACAGGAATGAGGAAACAATGTCTGTTCATAAAAGCCACTACGGGTGTGGACAGTAAATGCAGAAACAAGTGATCAAGATGACGAAAAATTAATGTGCTGGTCCTGATCTTTGCATATTTACACTTGGGCTAATTAACTGACAGCCAGAGACAAGTTACACAGGTAATTTATTGTTGCATGGCTTTAGCTGACCTGAGTAAAGAAGAGATTCAGAGCAGCCCTGTGGAGAAGGACTTGGGGGTGCTGGTTGATGAGAAAATGAACATGAGCCGGCTTCAGCGTGCGCTCGCAGCCCAGAAAGCCAACCGTATCCTGGGCTGCATCAAAAGGAGTGTGACCAGCAGGTCGAAGGAGGTGATCCTGCCCCTCTACTCTGCTCTTGTGAGACCTCACCTGTAGTATTGTGTGCAGTTCTGGTGTCCTCAACATAAAAAGGACATGGAACTGTTGGAACAAGTCCAGAGGAGGGCCACGAGGATGATCAGGGGACTGGAGCACCTCCCGTATGAAGACAGGCTGAGAAAGTTGTGGCTGTTCAGCCTGGAGAAGAGAAGGCTGCGTGGAGACCTCATAGCAGCCTTCCAGTACCTGAAGGGGGCCTATAGGGATGCTGGGGAGGGACTCTTCATCAGGGACTGTAGTGACAGGACCAGGGGTAATGGGTTAAAACTTAAACAGGGGAAGTTTAAATTGGATAGAAGGAGGAAATTCTTTCCTGTTAGGGTGGTGAGACACTGGAATCGGTTGCCCAGGGAGGTTGTGTGTGCTCCATCCCTGGCAGTGTTCAAGGCCAGGTTGGATGAAGCCTTGTGTGGGATGGTTTAGTGTGAGGTGTCCCTGCTCATGGCAGTGCGGTTGGAACTAGATGATCTCGATGTCCTTTCCAACCCTAGCTATTCTATATTTATGGGAATAAATAAAAAGGTATGTACCTTTTTAGCTATTTCTCTCTTGAGAAAAAAAAATATTCCAGCACAGCTGAGGTCCACTAATTCTGCTTGAAAGCAAAAAAAAAAAAAAAAAAACCAAACTGCTGCTTTGCACCAGGATGTCCATGCATGAATTTATCTTCTGAGAAGCAAAGGGTACAATAATTCATTTCATCAGCTCAGCCATTTCCATTTGCACTTTCTGGAGCCTGTTATACAGAGGGGACTCACAATGTCAAAGGGCATCGCTTCTAGTGTCCTGTTTTGGTCTAACATGTCAAAAAGCCTAAAATATAAAATATTAATTGCTCTAAGTTCTGTCTA
Source organism: Lathamus discolor (assembly GCF_037157495.1). NCBI lineage: Eukaryota > Metazoa > Chordata > Aves > Psittaciformes > Psittacidae > Lathamus > Lathamus discolor. The sequence goes on along the minus strand of NC_088884.1, from coordinate 152,291,589 downwards.
GTGGGACTGACTTAGTCAGCCCTATTTCCATCCAGGGGAATAAAAAATCTGTGTTTCAGACTCCAAATAAGGCATGGAGCCAAAGCTGTAGTTTTGCAGTGATTTACCAGATACAATTTGATAATCACCAACTTCCACTAGAAGACTGTGATTTTTTCAAACAAATATAGGTATGTGGATGGATAGATATCAGATGTCTTAGAAAAATTAACTGTCCTTCAAGAAAGGCTCAGACTAACAAATATTACAACTTGAAAGGTAACCTGGTTTCATCACAGTGTTTTAATAGTTTTGTAATGCTTTAATCATATGTTCAAATTTTACAGGAATCATTAAGACAACTTCTAGATCTAGGAATTAATAGAATTCCAGAGAAATCTGTGTGAAACAAGTAAAGGCTTGAGGATCTGAAAATCATTCCATAAAACTGAAGCATTTTTTATGAGATTCTATACATGCAAACCCAAATAATGTATTTACCACCAATCATAAATATGTGATTTTGTTCTAATACAGTCTGTGATGCATTATTCACGAACCTGAGGTACTCAACCAGTCAGTAAGCCTGGCAGAGAAAAATATTTCTATTGGATCTTCTTATTTAAAATTGTCGCTTTTATTTGAAATCTTTCACTTTCCCTGCAATTCCTATTCCTGGGGCTTTAATGCAGAGGTAAAAAGTCCATAACTACTTCCAACTAATTATCTGTTAGCATGCATTCATACGATACTAATCAGAATCCTATAATTCAGTCCTTTATTGAACTTTGGAGCCTTTTCCTTCTGTGTGGCAACTTGTGTGGCAACAAGATCATTTTCTAGTATGTGTGCAAAAAATAGCTGCTGTAATAATTTTGACAAGTGAAAATGCCCTCACTAATGAAGGCCTCTGAAGATCTTATCTTTTCCTACGTTCCTTTAAAGAGTGTCTGGACACCTGGCTTAAAGCTTGGGATTGTAGTACCCAGATATATAGAAATCTGTTACTGTGATGCTAAGCTCTGTGGTGCCTCTGATTCCTGTTTAGTTTAGTATTATTTTTACTAGGTGTCCATGAAGATCTTGGATTTTCTTAGTGCTTGTACAAGCCAATTTTATATAGCTCTGAAAATAAAGCTGTCAAAGAAGGCACCAGAACATGCTTATTTAGAAATACCTCAACTGGAACATGCTTATTATTTTCCAATTTTATTTCTGTTTGGAGAAATATGATTATGAAAATATCTTCAATTTTCTATTTGTAACAATAGGTGGCAGTAACGATATCTACATTTGACTGAATGGACAGTGGTCTTCAGAAACGCTGTATTTGTCAATGTTAGCTTAGAGGAATAGTTGCAGTAGATATTATTATTCCAGACTGAGGAAAATTAACTTTTTAAAACACAAATCCTATACTTTACATGTCTGAATACATGTAGCCAGATGATAGTCTTCTTTGGCTAGGTCCTAAATTTGCAGAGATGCTAAATTAAGATTAAAATATTAAACACAGAATGTTTCATTATACTGTTCTTTCTGAAGATCCAATATGACTGTATCACAGACTTGATTACATACTGCAACAGCAAGAAAAATAGGTGAAGATTCTTATATGCTATAAAAGCATATGTCCAAAGGAGAATGTGAACCTGCACTTTGCCTTCTCTGTGTTGCATTGTATGTCTCAGAGACTGGGATTGGAAAATACCACTGTGGCCATGTAAACTGAGCTTTTACATAACAAAGCACAGATTATGTTATGCAGGATTCACTTCTGGACACAGTGGTTCTGTTCCAAGTGAACATTTAACAGCACAAATGACTTGGCAGGCAATCGATGGTTAGTTTTCATCTTGCCTGAAGGACTCGAAGTAAAGACAAATGTGCCACTTCCTTTGCTAGAACTGCTTTCTAATGCTAATGCTAGACATGACTACAACCCCTGGACTTTTGGGTATCTCTAAGGGGAATCTTGAACAACCGTCAACACTGTGATGATGCCAAAACCCCATCATATTTCAAGTAAAAAGTCTTTTCAGCCAAATGCATCTCCAGATCACGTGGAGGAATCATGCAGAATCACCACATAGCAGTAATTGGTTGATAATCTCCCACCTGATGACTTTGATCTTTTCTGTGTTGTAGCACCAAGTATTGCTGAGACTTTCTGTGTGTACCAGTACAAGGGTCATACCCGTACAGCTTTCAAGTACAGGTGACATCCCTGATAACCATAGGAAATGCACAACTCACTAGATGCTAACTGGAATATGGCATTTGGAAAGAATCATCTGGTCCACCTAGAAAGCACATTGCAATGGTAATGCTTCTTTCCATGATACATGTGAGAGATTTTGGCTAGGAATAAGGGGGAGAATATACTCAGCATGTACTCTGCCAGCAATTGCACAAGTAGCAGACCCTTTCCAGTAAAAGGCATAGGCCCTCTTCCAGTTTACACAGGCAGAAATCCATGTGTGAAACTAAATGAGAGAAGAAATTGATTACATTTGTCATCTGCCTAAAGATAAATCAGGAGAGCATTGTTATTGAGAAGCACGTTTGCCTTTGTTGTAAAAAGCTAGCATAGAAAGTGTGGTGTTTCAGCAGTGGCTGAAATTCATATAGCTGCTCCTTTGTTTTTCACTGCATGAAATACAGAATAGATCCATTCAGGTGTATCAGATATCCCCGAGTTTGCTCAGCTTATCAGACAAACTCAAAAATAAACCAATATATTCAGTTTTTCAACTGAAAATATACAAAATGTACAATATACACTTGTGCTTAACTCAGCCAGTATTCATGCTGTGTAATTACTGTATCATATTCCTACAATTTGCCTTAAAAGTCCTACTAACTTCTATATGTAAAAAAATATGTTAAAACAGCAGCCTCCACAATATCACATTGTTCAACAATGTCTCCTTCCTCCATACCATAGTGCAATTAATTACAGCCAACATGGCTGGCAGTTAAAGTACAGCTCAGCATGGTGAACTTCACTTGCAGGTCAGCAAAGGTGACAGCAACTTCCAAAGGTTTCAGGTTTTCAGCTAGTGCCTGGAGAGTCATCCCTTCATTGCAGCAGTGAATCTTCCCATTAGGGACATTTTCTGCTGATCCAAGTTTCAGCAGTACATATAGCAGGGAGAAGGGCTGTAGACCAGCAAATAGAAATCAGCAATGCTGTCTTGTTCATTCTGATCTGAAACCCCAAATGCTAGCATGAATGTCAGATTCTCCATCTCCCTCACCACTGCCATTAACTCCTGTCGTCTCATGTTCATGACATGAGAACCATGGGTATAAATATTGAGCCTTTATTCCTCAAATTGGCCACCTCAGACTCCATAATATCCACAAGCAGGACGTATCACTGAGAGAAGTCTGAGTATGTTCCACAGTCAAGTGAGCTTTGATGCTCTGTGTATGCTCCACCACCTCGGTGGTTTTATTGATTTAGTATATGCAAAATTTAGCTGCCATAGACTAGGATGAGAGGTGCAAAGTCTGTGCTTGAAAAGAAAATCATATTTGATAAATGATTAAGAAATCTGACCTGCTACCACCTGAATGTCAGTAGCAGCTGGCAGGTCTTGTGAAATCCATCAACAGATGGATTAATCGTATAAAACAGAGGAGCAAATATCTGATTTTATGCTGCATTTGCTCCCTCCAAACAATCTTTAATGTTTTAAACAGAAGTCTCATGACAATTGTCTACCTCCAGCCTCACCTATCCTAGAAAGGAATGTAATAAATTACTTCTAAAATCACTTGGATGCTTTTAAGAAAAAACATTTACAAAGAAACTCAGAGACCAATAAATACGTGTATTCCTGCAGGTTGCTGTTCAAGATAGGTGAGACTTGGCAGGCTACATCTGACACAAACCACAACTCATATTCCAATACACCACCTTTTTAAGAAGTCTCCCTATTATAAAAGCTGACAATAACATATTGCTTTGAATCAAGCAGCGAAGAATTCCCACTCCTCTTGATGAACCTGGGTGAGGAATGGAAGACTGGCAATATTACTTGAGTCCACAGACTGTAGTAGCAACGCCCTGTTTAAGATTACTAGGCAAGAATATAGTACAGATGAAGGTGTGTTTAAAGCAGACTCTCTGCAGAGCAACTTCTGCTACAGTATCTACTTGTACTGAAAATATTATCCTTGCTGTTAGTTCAACGGAAAATAGAGAAGGGATTCAGGTCTCGGATTAAGATTTTTGGATTAGGTTCCAGTGTGGGTTAGGTGTCTATATTCCCATTCATGGTCAATGGATGTATAAATGACATGATCATTGGAGTGTAAAGAACCATTCAGATTGTCTGTTTTTGGATGAGCTGTTTAGGTTCTATTGGCTGTGTCAGATAGGTATCTGCTGGCTTAGACTGTCAAAAAAAGACTCCTCGTTTAGGTCTTGGTGAACTGTGCAAGAATTTTTTAAAGACATAAGAAACATCTTGCATGCTGTGCGAAATTACAAAAACAACTGGGGGTGTTCTCGAGTCGAATTATTGTAATGTGTTATCACAGAAGCACAGGCAGGTATTTAAGCCTCTTGCAGGAGTCACGCTTCTGGTGCTCATTGTCTTGTTGACGTCACCTCACACCACGAACGTAATCCTTCTTACGTGATAAATTGTGCTGTAGTTAAAATACCTCACATGCTTAAGGATATTTTTAGTTGCTGCCATCAAATAAAACATCCTCCTTGTCTGCAGCATGAAAATAGCTGAGGCTCTGTATGGTCTTCTGTCCAGGTGAGGTTAAGAGGGGGATGCCTGAGGTTAAGAGGGGGATGTTAAGAGGGATCCCAGAGGTGCCTCGCTTTCCTCCAGACAGTAGCCATCACAAACCCAACTGTTTGTGGCATCTAGGGAACCTGGCACTGCTACACAGAGCTGCTTTTGTACAGCTGGAGCCACGTTTCATCTCAGGGAGATAAAGGCTTCTCTGATGTAAGGAAACTGGTGACCAAGTGTTTCTTGGGGGGGAAAAGCAGGCAATGACTGAGCACCACCATTCTTCCCATTAAATAAAGAGTTAAACTGGTTTGATGTATATGTTCAAAAATCTAGACAACTAAGTCTTAATAATTTAATTTCTCAGCTTTATATCTTATATGCTATTCTTTTTTGACACTGTGTCTTCCAAAAGCAAATATTAAACAATAATGATAGGATAAAAGACTTTTGGCTGGAAATGGACATACTTACCTATAAAATAATAATAATAATAATTCTTAGTTTCAGCAGTAAAATACTCTGGGACTCAGGGAAATAAGCTTTAATTAGTGTTCAACTCTCTGTACGTGAAAGTGCACATGTTTACATTGGGGTCCATCTGCAAAGTGTTTCTGTGGCTCAGTACATTTGCAGAAGACAGCTGAAGGAGCACTATCAGGAGAAAGTCTTGCAGCACCTCAAAGAGGCAAGTTATGAGTCTCTGTAGATTTTAAAGGCAGAACTCCAGGTAACTAATACATTTAATTAGAATAAAAGCTGAGAAATGCAGCATTCTGGCAATAGGTTTTCAACTCAGCAAATCTTGCTGAGTGATGATATTAGTAATTGTTATTGACTATTGACTTGCTTTCAGAATAGACCTCTGACACTTGTTGAGTAGACCTATTGATCCAACATTTTTAGAAGACCATATCTTAATTTCTGTAGCAACTTGAGAGAGCAACATAACAAAAAAAAACTGCATTTCCCCACTTCGACACCTATTCTAGGAACACACAGGGAGAGTATTAGAGTATTTTTTCTGCCAGTGTATGAATTATCTGAAGAACTCTCAGCAAAGTTTTCCACAGTTGGTGAATAAAGATGTTTGACCCTGACAATGAATAAGAGGGACATACTTAAAACCGACCCCCTATTTCCCCTGTTACCACACAGTCCCCCCTTTCCCACCCCCAACTTCTCTCCCACATTCTCCACTCTCTGTTCATTCCTCATTTTGCCTTTTAGGGTCTGCCCCTCTCCACAGCAACTTTGCCTTGCCCACACCACACTTTGCACTCCCTGGCCTCTTCTTCAGCCCAGCTCGTGCCCCTCTGCACTTCTCCTCCATACTTCTCACAGGGAGATGATGTCCTTTTTTTAATTCATATCTTCAAATCTATCTGTCTTACCACCAGTTTATTTTTAACTTGCTATGCTACTGGCTCTCCAAAGTGTATCTGCTCAGCTGGCTGAAATACCAGCCATGTTCACTTCAAGTCCAAATTCTGGACTCATGGGCCAGGCATTTAGAGCTCAGCGTTAAGCCTGCCTGACCAGTTTGTTTTTCTAACACTGTTAAAAAATTGTTATTTTTCTGTGCTGCTATTTTTCTTGTAGTGTTTTTTAACATTCACAGAGTCTTTTATCATTCCAGTTCCATTGCGCATCATTTGATATTGAATGATAACAGCTACAGAGAAAGATGAGATTTTAAGCAGTGTTGGCTTTTATTAAAAACTAACGAAGTCTGAGGTCTAAGTAAAGCTGGAGAAGAATATGGTTTGAACCTCAAAAGGCTTACAATCTGAACCTAACCTGACAGCAGAGTAAAGACAGTATCTCTTTATAGAAAGAGGGCCCTCAATTTTGTTGTAAGAAACTCATATTTATCTTTAAAGTACCTGTGCTCATAATTAAACCCTCAGATCTGAAAAAAACCCAAAGTGTGAAATGTGCAATAAGATTACCACTGAAATAAGCCATGTGACTTATGATTAGACACAGAATAGTGACTGTGAAACAAAAAAATACTATGGGAGGCTCCAGCCTTGTATTGTTTTTATCATTAGACTAGAAAGCAACTCCTCTGCATTCAGAATTGCACTGAAGTTCCATGTTTACAACAAGATGAAGAGATAAACGGCTGAATAAAACCTGGTAGCTACTGGAGAGAGATTATTACTCATTCTTGTTAGTCTGACTGTCAAGATGATTTTGCTTATCAGTGTAAAGAATGGTCAAACTCACCACAATCTAATTTAATAAATGCTGGCTCATTGAAAGTGTACTGCTTACCAAGCGGTGCTCCCACCATGCAAGTTCCCAGTTTAGCACTATGTTTTAAGGTCTTTTCTTGCTGACAGTACAGAAAAGTTGTGTGCAAGAACACCACAACTGCTTGCCTTGTCTCCTCTGCTGCAGGGAAGTGCAATTATCCACACTGGGTCAGTAGGAAATTCCCCTGGGGAAGAATGGAAACTGTGTGCACACATGCTGGGAGAAGCAGAGGCTTGTCAGTAGAAGTCTGTCACACAGCATCAAAGCTTTAAGCTGTTGTTCTTTCTCCTCTGTAAAACTTATCCAGAGTAGTTGGGACTGAAGTTTACAGAGATATAGATATGTTTGAAAATAACCCCAAGGGAGGAGAAGCCTCTGAGGAGTTCCCAGAATAAGGATGCACAATAATAAATGCAACAGAAATAAGAAAGAGGTCTCACTTCAGCAGAACAAGTCTCATGGCAACCTGTCTCTTAATTAGAGTCCCTGCCCAGCAGATGATTTGTTTTGAAAGATGAAACTCTGTCAGATGACCAGTGTTGTAACTCCTCTCTTTCGCATCCCTCTGTGTGTCTGCTAGATCAAAAATTGTACAAAGGAGACCACATCTCATCCAAGGCATAAAGGAAGCTTAAATTGCTGTATCCTTTAATGAAATGCCTTCTACTACACCATGGAAAATCTACTTAATTCCTGAGATATAAAACTCATGCAAGTCATGAACAAATAACGTAAACACATTCTTTGTCCCTCAAGTCTTTGTTATTTTGTCATATATTAAAACAAAACTTAAACTGGAAGGAAATCTCCAAGGGAATGATAGAATACTTTATGTATGTATGGCTCATCCAAGCTGAAAAAATGTTGCAACCATTAAAGCAGGAACAGGAGAAGAAAGCAATTTTCCATATGCTACTGTTAGTTTATGCTTTGCTCAGCCTGAACTTTACAGACTTTTTGCATATCTCCTCTCTCCATCTCTGTACTTTAATCAAAGATTTTAAATTTCTTCACTGACTGCAAGCACAAAAATGACTCAAGCACACTGCATGCAAATCTGACACTTCAGGGAGAGAACATGTCTGCGCAGAGTCACAATGCTGTGAAATTTCCAAGATGTAAACATATCAGAATACTTTTAATATAAGATTGACACTGAAGCTTTGCAAAAAAGGATCAATATTGTACCAAAAGGGGTAGTTCTTGTTCTCTCCTGTTGCTTAAGACTTCATTGCTAATTTGATCTTGCTGGTGAGAGGAGCTTTTGTTCAGCCTCTCCTCCACTCCCAGCTAGCACTGGGAGGCTGGGAAATCAGCACTACCCTGGCATGGCAGGTAGGGAGTGGAGGGTCACAAAACTAGGGTAAACCTGGCAGTGCCATATGAGACAGGCAATTAGTACTGTGGATACTGTTATTCCTCTCTAGATGGAGTGCCTGATCATTTTAATTGCCTATTCAAAATTATTTAAATGTCATTATAAATACTCTTTCTATATTAAGAATTACAATATCAACATACTATTAATACGGTAGTCTGCTAGTATATATAAATTGGGAGCAGATGTCTGTACTAAAATCACTTGCATCTGTAAAGCAACACAAGGAAATTTGTAATGGACTTCTGCGAAAGGAAGAAAGCATTGATAACACACCACATTGGCCACGAAGAAACTAGCAGTATATTAAAGCAGAAAATTAGCATAAACCAGATCAGATTTGTGGATGGAGACCTGAGATAATCTTGAATATAGAGCTCTGCTTCAATTCTGTCAGCATCTTCTGTTTCAGTGTCTAAATCTCAGAAAATGATTCATGCTCAAAATTTCAATACTGAGGAGCAGGGGAAGGAAGGAAGGAAAGCATTGAATATTGTTATCCATCAATAGAGTGCAGAATCATGGAGATGAGTGATATGTAATATTTTAATACATATCATGTGCCCTGAATACTACTTGAATAAGACTTTCTAAAATGTAGGTTAATGTAAAGGTATTATTAACAAAAAAATGTAAAGAGGTGATAAACAGTAGGAGGTGATAAACTAACACAGACAGGTGACAGCATCTGATTTAGGCGGGGATGCACTTTGAAGGATCTAGAAGTAATTCAGGGGAAAGTTATTGTAACCCCAGAACAAATGTAAAGATGGTCTTTAAGAAAAGCCTCTGGAAGACAGATGAAGATGAAAAAGGCAACAGTGACTGGAAAGTGGGAAATGAAGAGCATGGAATGAGCAAACTGGTGTATAATACCTATATGGACTTCGTATGTTCCTTCTGAACACACTCCACAGAAAGTGTGCTGAGCTCAGGCACCAGTAGACCTGCTGGCATCTCCAGGATGCTGGCTATTGCACACACTGCAGCAGGCTCTATGGAAAGGCAATTCCCTAGCAGCTTTCGTTGCCAGTTTTCAGACAGGTTTTTCCCTCCTCACATGGCAGAGTCTGAATGTGCCCAGGTCTCAGTTTGTCTACACTGTCTCCTTTTTCCGTATGCTTAGCCATGAACAGCATGAAGTGCTGATTCCCTCTATGGAAATGCTTTACCTAGCTTTGAGAGAGCTGTGTTTTCTGGTAGTGAGGAGTATGGAGATACAACTACTAGGAGCAAGTCAGGCACATATAAGTCCACAATGCCCTTATGATGGTGTGGTGATTTTAGAGTTTTAGGAAAAAGATTTTTCATTTTGTTGGTTGCAGCTAAATTACAGTGAGATGAGGAAGAATTCAGGAAAACCTTGACATCTGTGTAAAAATTACAGTCTGGATAAAATTGTTTACAATTCTTTCCAGCTGTGTTATGGAAGAATTTGTAAGATTTAACTTTTCTTCTAGACATAAAGGAGTGTACGGCATGCATCTAGAAGAAAAGTTAAGTTTTACAAATTCAAGCAATAGGAAAACCAACTAAAATCACAGATTTATTTTTTTTTTTTAGTGAAGGACACTTGTTCTCTAGAGCTGTACAAAGCTTAAACAAACATTTAGGAGTGCTTAATTTAAGCTCTCTTTGGCCACTAGAAGGGCTTCACTTAATGCAAGATACTTGGCCAAGCTCAGTCTACAGTTCAGATCTACCCTCTCCTAACACTGATTGGACACCTAAATTTTGCATGTCTGGCTTGAGTTATCCTTGGCTAAACAAAATATTTCATGAAAGAGTATTCCTACAACTTTGCAATAATAAGAAGGAAGATGAAAGAAAGGGCCAAGGGCAACTTTGTCTGAAAACTAAGGAGCCAAGCAATCCCCTGCTGACTGCTAGGGGGATGTCTCAGCAATGGGGTGCGAAAGGACTGAGGGTGTGGAGGGTGTCTTCTGGCATTTCACATGAGTGATGAAGGCGAAGCACACTGCCTACAGTAAAAGGTTACACCTGTGCCAGTGGCAGGACTGGAGTACCTGATGGGGCATCATGCATCTCAGAGTGTTCCCTGTGTCTCTTCCCTAATACAGACAGTTTTACTTCATTTGTAGTCTAGTCTCTGGATACTGAAGTCTCACTGTGCTTCCAAACCAAGTTCATTTATTTGCAGTGTGTCACCTTATGTATCAGATAACTTCTTGTTTTACTCTTTCTAAACAGTGGCAAAATTAATTTGTTCTTGTAGGCAGAGAGCTCCGTTCAAAACTTGAAGGACTTCTCTGCATAGTCAGCCCTTGTGGTACCTAATTCGTTTTTTAAGGACACAACTGAAAATTTAATATTTTTGTGCTTAGAATTTGTGAATCACTTTCTTTTTGCTCAGTTGCTGGTTCATAATCATTCAGCAGGTTTTCTGTGCTTTGTAGTTTGCATGGTGTCTCTTTTTTGCCTGGTTTTGATATGTTTTCTAATTTGCTTCTCTGACATAACTAATTGCTCAGTTCCTTCATTTTTGTCCTTGGAAATAATGTGAGCTTTCTCTTTTTTAAAGAATGTAATACAGTGACATGAATGAGACATGGGAAGACAAATTAAGAAAACTCAACGAACAGGCCTCTTCACTTGTCATGATCTTTGGTAGTGCTTATGAATAGCAGATGCTATGGTGGCTTTTTTTCTGTTTCATCTGCTTCAGACTCTACTACATTTTCTTCATCTACACGTGCTTACCAGCGTGAAAAAGAATACTAGCATGAGCTGAAATCCATAAGGAACTGTGTCCTTTTAATATGTCTGGTAAATCTCAGTTTGGCACTATTCTGCTTGTGATACCTGTGAAAAAAGTGCAAATTCTGTATTTTCAAATAATTTCCAAACCTATTTACTGCTTACATACTAAACTGACAGTATAAAAGGAACATTTTAAATTACACCTTGTTCTTTTGGTATATGGTGCCGTGGATGAAACTGGAGAACCCCATTTTAAAAAAGAGTTTAATCATTTAGACATTATGTTATTTCACCAGACTGCTGGACACCCTGAAAAGCTCAAAGGTAATGAACAAACAGGCATCTTCTACACCATAGCCCAGGCTAGCAGTGCTGAATGAGGAGTACATCTTGTCTAGCTGGTAGCAGCAACACACCATTACACTGCAGTGGATCAGCAGGCAGAGGACAATGTAATGCTCGATTTGTCACCACCTTCCATTAGCTTTTGCGCACTCTGCCCTGTTGCTAAGTATCTGTTCAGAGCTGGAATAGCTCCTGGAGCTACTCTCCATTGGAAGAACTTGCAGGAATGGAAAACAGCACTGATCACAGTAGCCACACAGTGCAGACCCATCAAGCCAGACCAATTCCACTCGTATTGTGCTTCAACCAAAAATTTATATATGTATGCATACACATATGAGTTAAAAAAGCCCTACTGAAATAAAAATGCCCTGGGCATGCAGATCCAAGAGCTAGTCCAGTATCCTAAAATTGTGCTGGAAAGTTACTGCAATTCGCTTTCCAGACATCTGCCACATCCAGCCTTCTTTCTGAGCAGATGAAAACCAGCAGAGCCAAACGACGATGAAAAGTTGTAAGGGCAATGCAGTTAACACTTGCCCTCATAGAAAATGTGATTTTATCATCACAGGCGTGTTAGTTGGGCAGCAGCAGCAGCACTGTGAGGCCAGTGCTACACCAAGCCAAGGCTCTAGCTGCAAGAGCATCCTGGAACAGATAACACCAGAGCTACTGCTGGAAGAACATGCTGAATGAAAATAGGCAGCCTACTTTGATGGGGAAGCAGGTGGTTTCATTGAAATGTATGAAGAGCAACATTTGTGAAAGGAGGAGGTTGAGTTACTCATGGCTGAGATAAGTTTATTCAGCCTTTGATGGGAAAACTTTTGTCCAACACATTATTCATTGGTTTTATACAAGCAGAACTGGAAAGAATGTGTTTAGTCATACTGCCTTAAAACAGCAGAAAGCCAGATTTAATCCAACATTTGAGGATGAATGAGACCATATGAGCTGTCAGAAGCCTTTCTATGTGTAATGGACCTGAAGGTCTACGACAAACACTGCTCATCCAGCTTTCAAATAATTATTTTTCATTTAATAAATGCAAATAAAATATTTCTACAGCGAGGCTGTGAGGAAATAAGGTTTTGTGATGTAGCCATTACCTGTGACCAACAGTTTAGAGATATTAAATTAGCTGTTGTGTAAGTTAAGTGAAGAATTTGCCCAGAATAATCTTCAAAACATAGCTTTAAACTTCTAGCTTTTATTTTTAACGTTTTTATAACTCTGGCTGAAGAGTTATATGAGTGCAAGCACTTACAATAGGGCTGCAAGCAAGACACGCAGTGCAGCATTCATTTTTGTGCCATAATAAATAAAGCCACTATTGCAGGATTGTGCTTGACAAATAAGGGTGTGATTTTTATATACGTGGGTGTGATAAATAAAAATGACAGGTTTCATAAGCACACCAAAACAGTAGTGGTTTTTACTCTATTTATGGTTAAAATTGTCCCTACAGAAACAATACTTCTATTGCTGAAATTATTGCCACATTCAAAGTACACAATGCTAACCACATCAGCAAATACAGAGGCATTGCAAGGCATCTTCCAGTGCAACTGGCATGACACTAATCTGAACACTTCTGCATCCACTCGCAGATGCCTGATAATTCCTGTCCCTTTCATTATCACTACCTTTTACAGCAAAATCCTGGAGCTGCAGGTTCATTTTGAAAAAAAACTTCCTGTCATGGCTCCAGATGCCATAGTAATGGAAACCTGAACACATTTCATACACATCTGTAAATATTGAGGAGGAGTTAAGTTCCTGACTCACACATCATATATTCATCTCTTTATAACACTGCAATCTGAAAATACACCTACCCAGTCTGATGAATCATTCAAGTATTCTTTCTTTGTAGCCCAGACAAAGTTCAGTAAGGGGCTCTCTCAATGATTCTGTGACTCACAAACCCTATTTTTCCATTTTGCTTCTGATGCATTCATTTAAAAATGAAAGATCTAATACAGCTTTGAAGGTTAGTGTGTGGATGCTGACTGGAAGCACGTGGTCACATTGATATTGCAGAGGTCTGCTACCATGAAATATAAGTACTAATGAGTTCTACTGGTTTCCCCTCCAATCAAGGTGATGTGTTTGCAGTGATTAAGTAATGGCTACATATCTCCTCAATGTTCATCACTGCTGGCTCAGCCTCTGAGGCAGTTTGAATCAGCATTGCCTTGCTACAGAGGTTTATCGCAGCTGAAGACCCATCCCACAGAGTGCTGTTCCAGGTGGTGGGGAGGCAGAAGGCAGAATGTGCTGGGGCTTTCCTGGCTAAATAACGTGTTTACTGGCATCTGGATCATCTGGGATTTTACTGTAATTGGTGGGAATATGAGAGTCAAAATGCTCCTCTTGCCACAGTTTTGGGTGATATGGGCAGAAAGAGATGAAGTGGGAAAGACATGCTCTGATCTCAGATCTGCCAGCCTCAAAATGAATATCACTTCTATAACACAGCAGAGTCCTGAACAAGATCCTTTGTAGCCTAAGAAGTAATCCTAGCTAAACAGCCCATGAGATCTGCCGGAGGCAAAGAAATGAGTATTTTGCCACATCTGGTTTTGTAAAAGCTTTTGGTGTAGAGTGAAAGCAAAAACCAAATCCCAGAACTTTCCCTCAAATGGAGCTAGGAACCAGCTCCAGAACCCCTGTCTTGGTGCAAACCAAGAAGTGTTGAAGCCAGTGATATTACGTTATATTACAACCAGCGCAAAAGAGACAATTAAGTAAAACCAAGTGCTTACTAGTCATGATTAAGCAATGCAGAAGAGAACAAAGTGTTTTGCCCAATTTCACAGTTGGGCCATGGCAATACAGATGTCACAAGAAACTATAAGCAACCACAATGACTTCAATCCAGTCCTTCATTCTCTCGAGACATCTGCCACCTTTCACAGGCTTCTTTTGTGAAACATTTGTAACAGGCTTGTAGCAAAATGCAAGTTTTGATTGCGAACTGGGCTGTCTCATGAATGTTTTGACAGCAAATTTGCATTAAATGTCTCGTCATTAAAATGAGGGTGAGAAAAAAGCTCATCAATTTGCTTTTCACCGAGAACATTCCTTAAGGCATAGAAACAAAGGTCAGATGAAATTCTGATCTCTACTTTTAAAATATTCACTGACAAAGGAAAACATATGCAAAATACACAGAAATGTATTAAAATAACAACAGTGTGCTAAAGATATAAGAATTCAGAAATTGATTGCAATGTTTGTGTGAGTTTAATTGCAAGCAAAACAACTGTTGCAATGTTTGCTGGATTTTGTCTTGCACAGGTTCGGTAATGCAGAACACCCATCTACCGCTGCACTTCAAACCAGAGAGATTTCATATGGACCCTCCCCCTCCTTAAAATCAGATCATACTTTATATTTGTTCTTAATTGCAAAATTGTGAGGCAGCTCTGGTAGGTGGATGGAATGAAAACCGTCAGTGTATCTGAAGGAACTTGTTTATACTGGACGCTGGAAGATCTATGGCACAGCTTAGTTTAGACTGGTCTCTGAAACTCACATCCAGCTTTGGTAACACAAAAACCTGCCTATCTTTGTATTCAGACAACTGTAAATCAGGAAGGAATATCCTGAATTTAGCCTGAAATGAGTAAAACAGAGGCTCATACCCATAATTTTATAGTTTCACAGCTGCTGTGTTAACATGAAAAAAGAAGTTACCCTGCTGCTTCAGTTAAATGTCAGATTGTTTAACGAAAACAGACCCTGATGCTTGACACCTTTTTGAAATAAGTATTATGATCGCCAGCTGTAAGGCAGTAAAAATAACAGATTGTTTTATATAAGAATTGCAAAAAGGATGCATAATTTAGCATTGTTCTAATTTATTTCTACTATTTCTCTTATTTCATCATCTCTCTTACTCCTTGCGACCTTCATGCAGATTCTGCAAGTAAACAAGTTTCTCCTTATTCTTAGTCCTTGGTTTTATGGTCGTTCCCTGATGTTGTGAGAAGTTGTACAACATTTTTGTGTTCAGGAAAAAATGGAGCACTGGAGAACTGAGAAAGAATTAAAAGCAGCTAGGATGTTGTTATGGGTTGTATTTACTGTTTAAAGACCATAATAAAAAACATGCATCACAGTATGAGATCAGAACAAGAAAAGGATAGTATAAGATGGATATGGGGCTAAGGAACATCTGAGGACAGAAAAAAAACACTCTTCAGAGCCAAATTCCACTCTTGGATAACAATGAAAACTTTTCAGAGGTGTTGAACAAACAGATCTGTGTAATCACATATGTGATAAAACTTCTCTGCTCTGCCAAAAGAAAGCAGCCTGTCCCTCAAATGGAATTCACTCACCTGTGAATGATGTGGTATCTCTGCAAATAATCCAACGAAAGTGCCAGCTCACAAATGTACAGCTTAATAGTTCCTTCATTAAAGTGGACGTTCTGCTGCAAATGGTAACGCAGATCGCCTCCAAGCAAGAGATCAACCACCATGAACATGTCTTCTTCATCTTGAAAGGAATACCTGTAAGAAAGAGATACAGCTGAAATCTCAGGCTGGTGACACAGCCACAGCCATGCGCTGGGGTAGCTCTCAGGAAGCAGGTCTGTTCATGGTAAGTCCATGATTTGCTCAAAAGGCATACACTGATTTCTCACTGCTGTGGTCCAGACCTGCAACTGGACTTTGACTGTAGTGGGACTGCATATTCAAGGCAAGAAGAGCTTGAACTGCTGTTGTACTACTATCTGATTTTAACCATAGACTAATACCTTAATGTTTAAAACCAGTGTTTAAAGTACCTTTCCGGTTTTTGTATTTTTAAATAACCATATACTTATTCAGTTGACAAAATAGCTTACTAAATAACATCAATAAAATGGAAGGCCTTGAAAACACACTTGGAATTCACACACGTACAACTGTAGCTCAGTGCCTATGGAAAGTATCCTCGCAGGATGGAGAGCGGCTGTCGCAGGGGTATTTTCCAGATTCAATAAATATATACAATGTTCTATTAGCTGAGTATTTTCTACAGCTTGCAGTGTAGCTCTAAATTCAATAAGAAATAAAACTATGATTTTACTGCCTAACAATACATATTTTTTCAGTCTGCAACTTCCATCTTATGACAGGGTCCTCATGGTTACTGACTGAATTCTTCTGGACCCTTTCCCAGAATTGCCTGTTGAATACTCCGAAGACTGAATTCTGATCTGATTTAAATCCTGTAAATCCAAAGGTATAGCCAGCCAATGTACAGTCTATATACAGTTCTTGTGCAAGCAGGAATTTCCATGTTTTTCTACTTATCTTGGCTATGTTGCCATTGCTCTGTTTATTTCTGAGCTGAGTAAATTGACAAACTCTCTGGTTTTCATTTCTGAATGAAACTGTTTAAGACACAGTGGTTTAGATTTCCCAAATGGGGAATGGGGAGCACCTTATTTCTAATATGAAGTCACTCTTCTCTTAAAAATTGTTTTAGAATTAGTTTTAATGCAAAGTTATATTAGCTTATGCCAGTTATGGATATGAACTGCCGAGAGGTGATCCACAATGAAAATGCCTCTTTATCACCTTTTCTCCCACGAGGTTCATAATATATGCTTGCTACAGATGTGATTCAGTTCTCCTGAACTCTAAAATACATGCTAAGGAAATGAAAAAGAGTGAGCTTCCAGATTTGTGCCCACCCTCTCCCCAAAGGCAGAAATGTCTATATTATATTATTTTAATTGATAGTTATGTACAGTTTCACTTTCATCCCCAGGCTTTCACTTTCTGAAATGAGGCACTGCTTAGGGGTTGTCACAGGTGGTTCATTTTGGATTTAAATGCTTGCTATTCTTTCCGAGCACAGCTCTGAGAAGCCGGTCTCTAGGTACTCTGCTCTTCTGGTGAATTTCTCTGTGCCTGCCACATGCCAGGAGGTGAAGGCTATTTTATTTGCATTAAGCTTACTTCTCAGGAAGTCAAATCTCTGAAACAAAATAGTGAAGTAGGTGGCATATCGTGTCTGCTCACCTCCAGAGACTCAGAATTGCATAAGAGACACGTGCTAAAAACCCAGAAGACTTCAATTATATTCAAATTACACTGAATGTTGTGCATTAGTGAGCCTAGAGCAATTGTAAAAGGAAAGCTTATATATGTAGTTATGTTTATTTTTTTTCTTTTTTTTACACTGCTCTTATTTTAAATAAACTGGTCATAGCATTGAGCAGATGTAATGAATGGTGTTCTTTTTTCCCTCCAGTTACTTCTTGAGTAAAGTGTAGATTTTGCCAGGTTCCTTTATATATATATATATGTATATATAAATCTAAAATGAGAATTACAGATTAAAAACTCTACTTCAATGTAAAAGTGAAATATTGTATCTAGCCTGGGACTAAAGAGCTCTCCTGGTGTCTAAAATCATAGGATTACATGCCAGAGGAAATGCTTCTGCTGCTGCTCTGGTCTTGAGAAAGAAAATGTCCTGAGTAATTTTTCCAGTTATCAGCCACCATGACGCAGAGGGTGAAGGCTGGGTAAAGAGTGACTGCGGTCACTCTTTACATCCTAGTAAATTGAGTGACTATTCCCTTTTGTAGGAAAATAATGAGAGTGCTTCAAAGGGTACCCATGAATGTTTAGTCTGGATAAAAGAGCCATAAGAACAATACAGAAATAAATGTGAAATCTTGTTCTTATCCAGGTTGCAATGCTTTCACTCATCAGCCTTCCTGCACTAGACACTTTTAAGATTTGTTGGGACAGGGTGCCGGGCCTGCTTGTCTAGACCATGCTTTTGCCAAGGAAAGCTGTACCAGATGGTCCTTGAGGTCCCTTCCAACCTGAAATTCTGTGATTCTATGGTCTGTCATGTCCTGTGAATGGAGCACAGGCCAGTTTTATTTAGGTGTTAAAACTAGAATGATGAACAGAGACACAGCTCCTGAGGAGCTCTGTATACCCTCTCCAATGTTCTCTTTCACCTGGAGGTGGATTTTTCTTTCATTTGTATTGATATATATCTGTGGGAACTCTGCTGATCCTGTCAGAAGTGTTGTGTGTGCTATTGTAGTTAAGAAATAAGCTATAGTGACCCAGTTTGAAAGAACAGATACTGTGAATAGACATGTTCGGTATATCAGCAGATGTTTTCATTCATTCTAAATTATATTGTACCTGACACATCATTATGCTAACTATATGCTATGTGCCATAGATAACGGTATCTTCCCTGCACAGTCAATCCACTTGGATCAAACTTGCACGGATGACATTTCTCCTACTGTTTACATCAGAACATCAGACCACAGTGTGGTCATTCCAAGAGATTTTCTGGAGAGTAAATTAGTTCACCCCAGTAAAATTATGCATCTACAACCTAGAGGAGAGCTTGGATATGGAAAACAGCAGACTGTCTCTAGAGCTGATGGCCATTCTAAGCTACTGAATGCAAAGCAGGAGTTGCTCCAGGTCCTGATATGCAGCTGGGTACCAAACAGTGCTGCTCCTTACCCGCATTAAGGACTCACTAGACTTGGTGTACCAGCTCCTGACCACTTTGGTTTGTCATAGTCACAAGCAGTCTAGTCCTCAATTTCTCTCCCTTACACAAATCTGATATTCTTTCTTTACACAAGAAATAAAGTATCCTCTTTTAGCTTCTTGTTTCTTCAATATTTCAAGAAATAAGTGGGTTTGATTTATTGGTCTAAGAATTGAAATTGGCCATGGGAAAAATGAATCTGAAAATATTGCTGCAGGCTGGGAAGGGGCTGGTGGCAAGTCAGCCCAGTGGAAATTAGTTTTTTGAATAAGCAATGTAGTTTTACTTTTGTAAGCTTCTTATCTGCTCAAAGGTAAATTAGATACATAAAAGCAGATTGGTTTTTTGAAGTGAAATCAGAAGTCATTTTGGATTTTTATGTTAACCATGTAACTGAGAAATACTGAGTGAATTGTGACTGATATTGAATATTAATACATTACTAAGTTACTGTAAAGACAACTTTTTAATCCTCCTTGAAATTAAAGAGTAAATGTCTTGGATTAATTATTCTTTTTGTTTATTTCATTTGTTTGGGTTATAAGTAGTGTCATGAACCAGTCACAGGAAAACTTCTAATTACACTGCTAGACTCTGCTTTCTCTCTCCTGAAGAAAAGTTTTAATGCATTAGAATCAGATTTCTTCAAATTAAGATAAAATAATAATGCCCCTGGCAACAGTGAATTGGATTTTTTATTATCTCTAGACTGGAAGATAAACTGCCATCGAACAAAATCCTACATGGGAACAAATTTAAACAAAGCACTTTCTGAACAAGTTGTATCTGTTTCCATATTTATCTCTGTATATGTTTTAATAATATTTTTATTTTGTGTTTATATCATATTTGTATTTATTATTTGTATCTCTGTCTCTTCACAGAAGCAGTTATGATGGATTATGAAGATCACTTTTTCCCTTTGCATTTTTTCATCTTAGTTAGCTAGGGGAATTTTTTGTTGAAATGCTTCAAGATGAGGTACCAGCATCCAGAGTTCTTGTTCATATGTATTACCCGAGGAAAAGCACATCATGATGGATAGTTTATATGTGACTTTAAGTGTAACTATGCGCTACAAAAAAAAAATATCATTAAGCTCAAACCAAACTTCGTAAATTTGAGGTAATCAGTTAAAGTAAAACATGCACAGCTCAGACATTGAGCTAACAAGCACCTCTGCTCTGAACTGAATATGATAAATGATTACATCTTGGTAGTTCCTAATTACAGATCTAAAGAAGGATCTCTTTCCAGTTTTCCCCTGGTAGCATTAAAGGGAAGAGGTAATTATTTTGGTGACATGAAGTCCCTAGCGACAGTAGATTTTCCCAGTGTAGACACAGATGTCCCAGAACAGCACAGAAAGTTGTAACAGTGGCTTGGTTCCTAACTCTGCAGTCAGAACAAGGAACACTAAGGGCTTGGGAAGAACTGGCCTTGTGTTTTGGTGCCTCGTGGGCTCTCTCTGTGAGACCTTCTCAATTCCTGTTTCAGAGCTGCTCAGCTTTGGCCTGGATTAGCAAAGACTTGAGGAACCTTTCAGACACAGTCCGGCTTCCTCAGTCTGAGCTAGCACCCCTGTGCAATGCTGTGTGAATGTACCAACTTCCCTGGAAATTCAGTTCCGCTTACAGTGCTTCACTGGCGCTGCAGTCTTGAGTATTCAGACGGGTTTGGATTACACAGGTTACAACTAATCCTTTTTGTCAATGACAATTTCCTTTCCATAGGAAAGGTGGTTCAAAAGCAGACTTTAAACTTCACAAAGGTGTCCAAATGGCAGAGCCCTTACCACATATGAGGCTTTCAAGGCTTAAAGCTATGATGTTTCCATGGGTCACCAGATCTCCTAGAATCATTGTCTCACAACAAAATTTCTAGAAGCAGTGAACTGCCCATGCTACAGCAATCTCCCAGGAAGCTATGCCAGTAAACTGGATCCTAAAGGCTGGACAGCTTTTTTTGTAAGGTACAGCAAAGATGAAAATTGGGACTTTTACTTAAGGAAGAAACTTTTGAATAAGGACCTGCCTTCTGCTGAAAATCCAGAGCGAAGCATTATGTTACTACAGCTGATGCTGCTTGTCTTTCACATAAAAGAAACAACTTTTTTACCAGCAATTTTTTATTCTGTTTGTACATTATGTATTGTTCTACATGGCTCCTACTTGAAGGAGTCATCTTGCTACATTGCTAAACAGGGGAAATCAAATGCTGCAGCTGTTTTTGCATAATAAAAATGCCCAGTGAATGTCATGAACATACTGAGACAAGACTGATTTCTGCAGAGCTCTTAAGGCTTGCACAAAATAAGAATGCATCAAAACTGCCTCTGAATAGAGGAAAATGGAAAATGCTATTAGAGCCTCTCTAGGAAACATGAGCTGAAATGGCCAGGGCAGCACACTCACAAGACTAGACAAGGCGCAGCAAATGCAGCTGCAGGTGAGGCAAGGTGAAGTGGGGATGTGGCTGCCTAGATGCACTGCAATCTCACCGTTCCAATGCAAGCACTACTCTGGGAGCTTTCCCAGTTCTGCTTCTCCTTAAAGCTTTTGGGGACAGAGAAAATTCTTTTTCAAGTGAAGTTCCTGATGACTGGAAAAAGGGAAATATAACTCCCATTTTCAATAAGGGGAAAGTGGAAGACTCAGGGAACTACAGACCGGTCAGTCTCACCTCTGCCTGGCAAGATCATGGAGCAGATTCTCCTGGACAGCATGCTAAGGCACATGAAAAACAATAAGGTGCTTGGTGACAGCCAGCATGGCTTCACTAAGGGGAAATCCTACCTGACCAATTTGACTGCCTTCTATGATGGGGCTACAGAACTGATGATTAAGGGAAAAGCAGTTGACATGGTCTACCTGGACAAGTGCAAAGCATTCAACACTGCCCCACACAACGTCCTTGTCCCTAAACTAGAGAGACATAAATCTGACAGATGGACCACTGTCTTGGGTTCAGTGGATATCAGTGGTTTTCAGTGGATAAAGAACTGGCTGGATGGCAGCATGCAGGAATTGTGGTCAACAGCTCAGTGTCCAGATGGAGACCAGTAATGAGTGGTGTCCCTCAGGGGCTGGTGTTGGGACCAGTCGTGGTCAACATCTAGGGTGGTGAGGCACTAGAACAGGTTGTCCAAAGAAGTGGTAAATGCTCCATCCCTGGAGGTGTTCAAGGCCAGGTTAGACAGAGCCTTGGTTGACATGGTGTAGGGTGAGGCATCCCTGCCCATAGCAAGGGGTTGGAACTAGATGATTTTAAGGTTCTTTCTAACTGTAAGCACTTCATGGTTTTATGATTCTATGATTCTGTATTATCTGCATGACATATAGCATAAAAAAAATCACTAGGCACCTAGAGTGCAGATAATATAATAGCATTTACTAAGACTAATGTTCCAAATAACTAGGATCCCATATCTAACCATCTTATAATTTGTACAAGCTGAGTTTATACATGAAGGGGGTTCTATTTTGCTGGAATAGAAAATCAGCATTTTATCTTTCCTTTATAAAAGTAAAACATACTGTAAAACTATAGCACATTGCCTGATTATATGTATTTACTTGAAAGAAGAAAACAACTGAACAACAAAAAATCAGTTGGTAGTCTGTATGTAACTTCTGACAAGCAGTATGCATTAGGTAGCAGAGGAAGATAAGCAGCTTTTGCCTGAACATATAGTAAAAATCAACTGCAAAATTAGTAAAACATCAATGCTTTAGTCTCTAAATCTAAGGAATTTTGTACTTAGAAATGCTAAGATTTAAAAGCTAAGGAAATTAACATTTATATGCTATAGACTATATCATATAGAAATGTTTGCTAAAGAAAAATTGAACCTGCATGACATTAAAATATAACATAGCATACAGTACTTAAAATTCAAAGATCTTGAATTTATGAGGTTATAGGCAACTTGCACCATTGTCATGTACAGGTCATGCATTATCCTGCAATTAAGAAGATTTTACCACAATGTGTTTACGCAAGTAGAGGGCAGAATTACTGATTATGGCAACACTATTTCTTTATATGCTTGCTTTGCTTTTTTTTAAATTAGTCCAATTTGTGTAATTATGCTATAGAATAATCCTCATCCATTGTTAAGCAGCAGCAGGTTCACCCAAGACTTTCTGTACTAAAAAAATAATAACATAGCACTTAAAGGCTTGAATAATTCAACATTTGCCAAAGAACTTTACACTGAACATCTAGCTAGAGAATTAAAATATAGGTCCAAAACACCCTGGTATAGGTATGGTGAATACAATACAGGTATAGTATAGGCTGCTATAGGTTATAGTATAGTATGAGTGCCAAAAATTTCAAATTTGTTCGTTCATACATCAAATTGTTACACATATTTCTGGGCTGAAAACTCTTGTACCTGCTTTGACTGGGAATAGCGAATACTTATCTTTTAATTACATATTTCATAAAATTAGATGTTCAAGCTAAATAAAGTCAAGTTTGTGTATTCTGTCAGCCAAGTACAAGCATCAAGAGACAAACCCACAGTATTTATGAACCTTGTAAATGCAAGTATGCAGGTACTATGAAGGAATGCTGGAAATGTTCCTTCCTAATGTCCTTTTTGCTTAGATTTCTATAGATTTCTTTTGTCCTTTTGGAAAATGGATAAACATTGGTTATTGGAATTTGCAATGTGTGCTTGCAAAATATATAATAGAAAACTATTGTTGCAAAGAAATAGAAATACATTTATTTCCAAACTCAGAAAGACAAGAGTCATTTCTCCAAATACTGTTAAGAACAAAGGATAATTACTTCCTTCATTTCTTTATAAATAAAAATGTCAAGAATATGTAAGAAAATATTTGAGAACAGGAAAACTCTTCTATAGAGAATTAAGTTGTTTATGCTTATTTGAAATACCTTCTCAAATTCTATTTAGCTCTGATATAACCACATGGGACAGCTAAGAAAAATTACTAAATAAAAAACAGCCTGAAATGAAGTTGAAAGATGCCAAGAATTTCTGTCTCAACAAAGGCAGCAAGAGGCTTGTTGCAGGCGTATTAACATAGTATATTTTCATATAACCACTACCAATTAATATCAAGTCCCTACCAGCTAAGGGTTATTGATTAGAGACAGTTTGCTATTCATCCACACATGGAGAAAAAGCCTCTTTCTCCCTCCAGGACATTGAGGAAATAGGGCCACAAACCTTCTCTGATGCAAGAAACAGCTGCTCACCATTTCCATGTGCACTGCCACAACATTTGGCCCAGCTCATCTTAAACTATGCAACCATGCAACAGGTAGGCAGCTAACAAAGGTAATGAACTGAACATATAAAAGCAAAATGCAATCCAAGTAACTACTGTTTGTTGTTTTACTATGCACTTTGTTTTCACCTAATGAAATAAAACCTCATTAATGTATTTTTATGTGCATAAACTACAGGTTATCAATCAATGCTGTTTGAACTGTTCAGATTCTTTGTGAGTCCTGATCATTTGAGATGGTTTGCCTGCAAGCAGCTTCTCTTTTACTCCTTCCCTGACTCTAATCAAATGATGATTTATTCTAGTTATTCTAGTTAAAGGAAGCTTCTTTATTTCTGCTTTTGCTCTTGCACATGATAGCAGAGGATGAGGTCATTTGAAATGTGGGCAATAACTGATATTTTGCTTCTCCTTTATCGTGGTGTCCTTGGTATGGTAGAGATTAAATGGAGGTGGCCATCTACTAAATCAGAAAGAGTTATTATTTAGACTGTTTTCTGTTAGTCTAGACTGGGGCTGAAGAATGAACTTAGAGCCAGGCTTTGCAAATGGCCCACAGTCATGTGAGACCTTTTACACTGTGATTAATATTAAGATAAATGCGCAGGATAATTTTGGATGGAAGGGCTCTCTGGAGGTCAACAAGCCCAACATCCTGCTCAAAGCAGGGCTAATTTTAAACTTCAGTCAAGTTGCTCAGGACCTTGGTCAGGACAGTTTTGAAAATCTCCAAGCCAGTTCTGCAGCCACACCAAGAAGTAAATCCCAGCCACAAACTGAGTTTTGAAGAGACTTTTTGCTTATATCCAGTTGGGATTTCTCTTGCTGCACCATATCACCATTGTCACTCATCCTTTCAGTGTACATCTCTCTTTAAAAGAGTTTTTCTCCATCTGTAGATACTGACATTTTTAGGTAATCACCACCATGCCCTTGGATATTGCAAGACTGCAATTAGTTCCCTTCCTCAGCTCAGCAGCTTCATACCCCAGCTCTGTTCTCTAACTCAGGAGCAATGATAGTTTTTCAAAGCTTGTTGACAAGCATTGCATGAACTTATTGCAAGAAAGACCAATCCAGGAGGTAACTTTTGAGGCAATGAGTGACATTAATTGAAACCTTCACAAATATTTGCTTGAGGACTAGAAAATATCCGACAAATAGGGTGAAATTTTGGTGCACTGTGAATGGTTAAATGTAGAAAAACGACCACGCAATGTAGAAAAACCACTGAGCAATTACTGTGACTCTGGCATCATTTTTACTTCCGTATAGTAAGTAATCTTTTTTTTTCCAAGCATTCTAAAAGTGCTTTCTGATAATTTGTTTTTTTCAGGAGAAAATTAATTATTTTTCTGGCTCATTTGCTCGCATACTTGTAAACTTAATGGTGCAGTCTCATGATAAAGTTGCTGTTTTCTCAAATATTATTACACCAATGATAAAGAAAGAATTGCAAATAAATGCAAAATAGGCCCATGTCTTAGTCTGTTTGTTTAGCATTTTAGCAGACTTGGATGCAGTATTGTCCAAGCTCATTTTAATTTTGCTGCTATCATGAAAAACACGGCAGTTTTTACCAACTTCACTTGGATTTACTCTCTGAGTCCAGTCAGTGTCATCCTTCATTAGTTATTTTCCATTTGTTTTATCTCTCATACGTATTTTGTTGAAGGGCTTAAAGTCTCCATTGCCTCCCATTCTATGTATAGCCTTCTTTACAGTAGGTACATAACAATTACATGAGAGCTCTATTCTGGTTGAGTAAGAGTATATATAGAAGGCACTGGGGATTTGCTGGTGTTCTCATCTGAAAGCAGTCTCTAAAATCCATTCAGCTGTGTTGGAGATGTGCAGGGACTTGGTAAATGTTTGCCAAGTTCTTCATTATCATTTCATCTTAGTATCGCTGCCAATTTATATCATTTCATATGCACATGGCACTACAGCAGTAGCAATTATTTGTATATTAGCAACTAGTCTCTCTTGTCCCCTGCTTGTCTCAAGCACATCTAATTAAAGCAAGCAACAGACAGCATATGTGACGAACTCCGGGAAATTACACAAACAAAAGCCCACTACCAATACAGGAAGTAGCTCACCAAGCAAAATAGGTTCTTTGGAAAGAGGTTAGGGAGCACTTCAATGAACTGGTCTTATATAAATCTGCGGGTCCTGGTGTACTGCACCCATGAATGCTGAGGGAGCTGGCTGATTTCATGTCAAGGCCATTGCCACTTCTGTGAAAGACCATGGTGGTTGGGAGATGTGGCTAAAGACTGGAGAAAAACAAATGTCACTCCTATCCTCAAGAAGGGCAAGAAGGAAGATTGGGGGATTCACAGGCTGGTCAGCCTCACCTTGATCCCTAGGAATGATGAAGCAACTGATCCTGGAAATCATTTTCAAACACATAGAGGACAAGAATGTAAATGGGAGTAGCCATAACAGATTTGCAAAGGGGAATCTCCCAAAATTCAACAAGGTGACATGGGCACCTGAGGAGGAATAATGAAGAACATGCTGGGACTGACACTCGAAAGCAGCTTTTCAGACAAGGATCTTGGGTTTCTGATGAAGACCAAGTTGACCAAAAGCCAGCAATGTGCTCCTTGCAGGAGCAAAGTAGTTCGACAGCATCTTAAGTTGCATTAGGAGGAAAGTTGCCAGCAGGTGGAGGGAGGTGATCCTTCCCCTCTTCTCAGCACTGGTGAAGCCACATCTGAAGTACCAAATCCAGCTGTGGGCTTGCCAGTACAAACATCCAGTACAGGGCCAAAATGATGATTAAAGAAATGGAACATTTTTCATATGAGAACAGACTGGGAGAGCTGGGACTGTTCAGCCTGGAAAAGAGAAGGCTCAGGGGAGATCTCATCAATGTGTATAAATACCTGCTGGGCAGAAATGAAGAAGGGGGAGACAGGCTTTTCTTAATGGTAGCCAGTGACTGGACAAGAGGCAATGGGCACAAATTAACATACATTAATTCCATCTAAACACAAAGAAATGCTTCTTCCCTGTTAAACACTGGAACAGGTTGCCTAGAGAGGCTGTGGAATCATCATTTGGGAAAATACTAAAATCACGACTGGACCATCTACCTTAGGTGACTGCTTGAGCTGTGGGTTCAAGATAAACCTAGATAAACTCCAGAGGGCACCTGAGAACTAAACAATTCTGTGTTTAGTTTTCCAGCAGCTAACTGACTGGCTCTCTAAACTGAGTCTACATACAATAAAAGGAGTATCGAAGAACAGAGTTTGAGCAGATGTTTGTCTCATGGAGAATTTCCTCTGTTTCCTTTCCCTCTTTCTCACAATCTCATTATTTGAGGCTCACATCTATATGATATAAATGTGAGCCTCATTTGTATAATATATAAATGAAATACTTCATTTAGTGGAAGATCTAAAAAAATAGTTACCGATATTTTGTAGTATTTAACAATAAGATTTTGCTGGGGCTACAACAGCTATTGGAAAAAAGGCTATTACAGATCTGGTCTCATACTTTGATGGAAGCCAAAGTTCAGCAGCCAAACCTGCTATAAGGTTACAACAAATGATTTCCAAACCCTCGCTATTTTTAACTTCAAACACTATTCTGTTTTAGAGACAATTTTATAAATCTTTTTTTCAGGTTTATGAACCAAAGAAACATCAAAGTTGGAGCATTCACCATTAAGCTTCTGTCACAACAAAATTTAACCTTCAGTACATGAAAAACTTCACTGAATGAAAAACAAATGAACACATTTTGGAGTTAAGAATAGGCAAAGGTCTTTGCTGTATAGAACATTAAACACTGCAGTGATTGTGTACGTGTGTGCATGAGGCACTCTGCATGGGTTAAGAGGCTTAAAACAATGCTGTTCTATCTAGATATGCATGAACAAGATTTTCCTCTGAGCTGTACAAAAATCTTAATTTTTCCTTTTATGTGACCTAGAAAAAGAAGGTCAAGCTTACCTTGTACATGTTCACCTTCTGTAGCTAATTGTCTGATTGGAATTGGACAGATTTCCATCCTTCCCTTTTGCATGACTTTGCTGTAGACTAAAACTTCTCTCTGCTCCTGCAATGAATGGTTAATCAAGGTGTGCTATGGACACGTAGAGAATCTTTCTAGAGAATTCCTCTTTTTTCCCATTGATTACAGAGGTGGCCCAACAGGACAAGGCTGATGTCTGAAGTCAGCTGGGAAGAATTCAAGTCCTCTAGAGCTTGTCTTTTCTCTTTTGGGAAGTGCCTACTATGATCAGTGCATCACATTTACATGTACATTTTGACTGGTACAGAAGGGTTGATAAATATGACTGACATGTAAATGACAATTTCTTCATTAAAAAGGAGGAGACATGGAAAGAGTGAGGACCCCTTTAGGTCAAGGATCCTGAAGCAAGAATGAGATTCTTTAAGGCAGCTATAAATACAGAAATAAAATTAAGTAACATAGCACTGCTCCTGTACTTTTTTAAGAAAATCTTTTTAGATTACTGTCTCTATATTAATATCAGCATATCAGTGAAACATAAAGGAAGAAAAGGTGCTCAAAAATCTCCTCTGTTTAACATATCTTACCGCCATCTAATGATAAACAATTGCGTTTATAATAAACATACTGCAGTGATCAAACACACAGCTGGTGACAAAGTAACCTGCATTGGCTTACATCACTGTAAGGATGCAGGCTAGGACATACTATGTGTGGCTATTTCTCAGCTGGCAGCCTTTAAAACTAAATTAATCCAAATGCAAGCAGTCAGATAACCAAACCCCAAGATTCTGTGAGTTCTGTTTCATGGCAGCTCTTGTGCCATACTCATTGTCATACAAACTGAGGGGCTTCCATCTGTATTTCGTGTTTATGCCACATGTTCATGTTCCCTATTCTTAGCCTGTGAATTGCAACAACTCTTGGCAGATCTTTTGGGTCTTTTTGTGTTCTGAAGTGCACAGCACTGTGAAAGCTATATTAGGAAAGTTCTACTACTTCTTCTACTCGTTCAGTGCCATGAATTAGCCAAATCTTGGAGCAAGCCGGTGCACTGTAGGGCAGTTCAAGTATAATGAGAGCATAGGTTAGGTATTCCTAACCACTGCTAGGTTAGGTATTCCTTGCACCGTCCTTCAGGCAAAGCACTGGCACAAATATACCTGTTAGAGAGGATGAGCTTCTTGTGCCTGCCTTCCCAACAATGGGGATTTCATGATCTCACCATATGAAAACAATTACAAACTAATTCTGCCTGTTTTCTCTCTGTTTAAATTTTCTGAGTACTACTGTCAACGATTCACTGTTCTTTATTCATTGTAACTGTCACCAAAGAGCAATATTTTTGTCATGGCAGAATTTTGTTTGAGAATATGAATAATCAAATCTTATTGCCACTCAGATTCAGCATTTTGTTTTCCCGATTCCACTTATAGCCACAGTAAATGTTAAGATTTGTTAAAAACTGAGATAACTGTTGCCCTGCTTGTTTACAGTTGAGTTTATCAAGTTGATTCACAAAGAAGGAACTTCAGTTGTCAACTACTATCATTCTGTCTCACCCAGACATTTAAATTTATTCTGCAAAATTGTCTGTCAAGTCTTCAATGTTTCTTCTTTTTTTAATTTTAACATGGCAGAGTGATGTTATTTGTGGTAACAGTGCTTAGCTTAACGAAGGTGCAGAGAGGAGATGTCAAACTGTCGGGACCAAGGGAGAGACCCCAATGACAGCAAAGATCATCACCTTGGAAAGCAACATTGTACTAAAGAAGGATCATTAATTTCAGGGCTGCACCCAGAGCCTGTCATCAGGCTTCTTGTCTCTTGATACAAACAGGAGCAAATATGAAATACTTCTTTGCAGTATTTCACAGCTTCCAGAAGTAGAGCTTCTTGAATCACTCCTTATATATTAAGAATACAACAAAGCATAGCACATATTAATTGTATACCGTAGCTGCTGATGGACTTCCTGGTGTCTGTCAGAAAGATTTCCTTGGCTACATGTGCTGCACCACTAAAGGCCTACTTTGAAGAGACAGGTTGATTTATTGGTCAATAAAATAATACAGATAATTGCTGCGGATGCCCAAA
The DNA here is from genome assembly GCF_037157495.1 of Lathamus discolor. NCBI lineage: Eukaryota > Metazoa > Chordata > Aves > Psittaciformes > Psittacidae > Lathamus > Lathamus discolor. The sequence continues at coordinate 152,261,245 of NC_088884.1, read as the reverse complement.
TCCACAGCTGATGAGCTATGGCACTTTCTCTGTAATGCTGAGCTAAAGGCTGAACAGTTGTTTTTTCCAGTGGCTCAGTAGTATAGGCTCAAGTGGTGCTTCTTTTCCTTACCTGTCCTGTCTTAGCACATGTATGGCCTGATCTTACCCTAAATCTCTCTCAACTTATTTCTTTATAAAGAAAATAGGAGGGGGAGGGAAATTTAAGCAACAGTGCTTCAAAATCTGTTTCACGGATTCTCAAAACATCCATGGAAATCCCAGTGGCTCATCCTCTTTTCTTCTTTGAACCCTATGCCCAAGCACTACAAAAGCTGGTATTAAACTTGCAGCAGGAGCTTCTCAGCTTCCATGCTGCTATGGAGCTTGTTCCTATGCAGTGCAGGAGAGGCATTAGTCTGCTGATGTCACAGCTTCCAAGCTGGGGAGTCCAGACACCAAGCTGGGTGTAGATCTCCTGGCCCAAGCAAACCAGCAGTCTGCGTATGTGGAAAGGAGGCAGAAAACCAGCCTGGGAACTCTTCCTTCTTTACAACCCACTAGTAAAGGAGTCTTGAATCTGGCTGTCTAACAGTCCTGCAAGCAAGATGAGAAGGGAGCAGGTTTCCAACAAAGTTTTGTCTTAATTGACACACGTCTTCAGAATATTTGCTTCACTCTAATTGAGGTTTTCCTAATTTTCCTGGGAAAAAATCAGCCATCTCCAATAACAGCAAATTCATTTTACTGCACACTAGGAGAAAATCATTATAAGCTGTCCCCCCAAGTTGTATTTGCCTTAATTTGAAGTAGTAATTGCAGTGGATCTGACTCTTGGTGCTAGGGCTGGCAGCTGTAACTAAATTGGATGGGGCAATGGAAACAAATATATTCCTTTAATAAGCTAGAATGAGACTGAAAAACATTTTGGGTTGGGACTGGGACCAAGAAAGAAACACCACTTTGTTGTACACATTAACCGAAGCTTCTAACAGAGGCTGATGGCAATTTAAACACTACAGCAAATGAGAGGAAAAATACTTTGACCATACAAATACATAGACTGAAGCTGAAAATTTAACCTCTGACAGAAGGAAGCTGCAGAACTCATACTTTGTGAATGTGTTAGCTATAGTCTTGAGTAAAGATTCAGAGATACAGTGGAAGCAGTCAAGAAAGCTGAAATTCTGAGAATGAAACTGGGTAACAGCCTAAATACAAGACTGGCAAAGAAAAAAATCTTTATTACTTAGTCTCACATTCTCCTGTAATTCTCAGGCCATATCTTTATATAGGCATCTACCCAGTCAGGAAACTGTTTATAGACTCATCCACCTGTGTTTAAACATGGAGTCACCTGTTTACACCCATGAGCACTAGACCAATGGGATAAATCTGTTATCTCTCCTCTCTTCCATAACAATGACAATATCCAGCAGCCTCCAAGACTGGCGGTGAGAAGGAAATCATGAATGCAGAGCATCCCACTCATCCTATTGAGATTACCAACCTACTGTTCTGGTTTCTTGCCACAGGGAAGCAAAATATAATGCCAGCTGTAGGTGTAGCTGCTCTGCAAAACAGAGATGAAAAGAAAGAGGCAGCTTTGTAACCACAGGAAAACCAAACACTGGCCATCAGTTGCTGCTTTGCTTTTTGTCAACATTTTAACGTGAGCACAGCTCTTCTGCTGTGTCCAGGTGGATCCCTGGGTTTGAGATTTTTGCAGTCAGGCTTTCCAGTTGAGAAGCACTGGTTTGAGATGAATCAGTCTGTTTCAAATGGATATTTGAGGAAACCAATCTGAAATTTCTTTGGCTTTATCCACCAATTTATTACATAGAAAGGAGAGGAAATTGATGCATGCAACCACCATTATTAGAAAGAGCAGGTGATCCCTGCTTCCCTTCGGAAAAGTGACTCCAGCTGCCAACACTCAGGAGAGCAGTCTGGGCTGTGGCACTGCCTGGGTCTTACACACCCAGCCTGCAGAATCCAACTCATGTCTGCCCTTCCTTTCCCTGCTGGTATTAACACAGGTCTTGAGATCCCCATCCCAGGGCTCTGCTTGTAGAGATTTATATTGTGCTATACAGTGCTAAAGCAACTCCCACTTTGGCTTTGCATCAAATCATGTTCACCAAAATTGCTTTCCTGTGAACCATCTCTGACTTAATCACTGGGCAGTGACTTGACAATTTGCATTAGTTCATATAAAACAGCAGATCCAAAATGAAATCGTTAAAGCAAATCATCTCAGCTGCTGGGAAGTAGGTAATTCAAAAAGAACGTCACTACTTTCTGAATATAACTGACTGCCATTTTCTTACTTACAAAATGAGGAAAGAAAACCACTATTTATTCAGAAAAGCTCAAAAGTGATCAGATCTGTATGTGACATTTATAATGATACATATCTAATAATGGTCTATGCTCAGAAAGATAAGGGCAAAGCATGAGATAAAAATTCACCTCAAATGAATCATCAAGGGATTAACGTTAAGAATAGAAATGGGCTAATACAATCATTTTTCCAAATGCTGGATGTCAATTACTTAGCTTACTCAGAGCTTCAAGGCTTGTCTCGCAATATGGAAGACAAATAATTAATAATAAAAATATGCATTGCATTTAGGCCCACTGTACAAAACTCTATGAAAAAAAAAAATCAAAGCAATTACTATAGAAGAAAATAAAACCACCTTTAAAAGGTCTAGTTAAGGACCTATAAGGAATGATGAACCATTTGCTTCTTTCTCTGTCGCCATTAGAACTACCTCACTTTGTTATTGGCACTGCTGATTCACCAGTTCTCAAAAAGATGATCCAGTGGGAATACGAAAGGAAAAGGAAGAGCATCAGCAATTGGTGAAATGTTTAAAGCATAAAAACTGCACTCTCAGCTGGTGGCAGCATGAAGCCATCAAGGTACCGCAGCACTGACGTTTAGTCTACATGGCAATGGCATAAATTGTGTATGAAATTAGTATTTAAAAGGTAGGAAGGAAGCCCTTTGAAGCACCAGAGTTTCACCAGAGAGCACACCAAAAGGCTAGTGGACACTTCCACTGAAGTATTTCCAGTTTGACAGCTAGGAAAGTTACATTTTCAGTACTTTTTGCAAGTCCCCTGCTATTTTCCATATCAGGGGCATAACTAATTTCTGTGTAAGAAAATCTTCACACTGTTGGTCTGTTCACACACTTGTCAGACCTGCTGACATGTGCACATTTGAATTTTTCAGCTATTGCTAGATACATATTTTCCCACCAGCCATAGCAAGTCTTACTTTTCTAGTTATCCAGACTAGGATTTGGGAGGTGAATAAAACAGTGGTTTAGACAGTTAGCAATTTTACCTTTAATAAATGGATTATTCTTGTATTTTGGCATTTTGTCTTACTGTGTAACAAGAAAGTTACCAATATACATTTAGATAGAATCATAGAATAGTTAGGGTTGGAAAGGACCTTAAGACCATCTAGTTCCAACCCCCCTGCCATGAGTCATAAGTATTCAAGTCTGCTTTTTATTACTTTGCTTATATATATATATATACATATTTTCATAGAATCATAGAATGGTTAGGGTTGGAAAGGACCTCAAGATCATCTAGTTCCAACCCCCCTGCCATGGACAGGGACACCTCTCACTAAACCATCCAACACAAGGCTTCATCCAACCTGGCCTTGAACACTGCCAGGGATGGAGCACTCACAACCTCCCTGGGCAACCGATTCCAGTGTCCCACCACCCTAACAGGAAAGAATTTCCTCCTTATATCCAATCTAAACTTCCCCTGTTTAAGTTTTAACCCATTACCCCTTGTCCTGTCACTACAGTCCCTGACGAAGAGTCCCTCCCCAGCATCCCTATAGGCCCCCTTCAGGTACTGGAAGGCTGCTATGAGGTCTCCACGCAGCCTTCTCTTCTTCAGGCTGAACAGCCCCAACTTCCTCAGCCTGTCTTCATACGGGAGGTGCTCCAGTCCCCTGATCATCCTCGTGGCCCTCCTCTGGACTTGTTCCATCAGTTCCATGTCCTTTTTATGTTGAGGACACCAGAACTGCACACAATACTCCAGGTGAGGTCTCATAAGGGCAGAGTAGAGGGGCAGGATCACCTCCTTCAACCTGCTGGTCACGCTCCTTTTGATGCAGCCTAGGATACGGTTGGCTTTCTGGGCTGCGAGCGCACACTGAAGCCGGCTCATGTTCATTTTCTCATCGACCAGCACCCCCAAGTCCTTCTCTGCAGGGCCGCTCTGAATCTCTTCTTTGCCCAGTCTGTAGCCATGCCTGGGATTGCTCCGACCCAGGTGTAGGACCTTGCACTTGTCGTGGTTGAACTTCATAAGGTTGGCATCAGCCCATCTCACAATCGTGTCAAGGTCCCTCTGGATGGCATCCCTTCCCTCCAGCATATCAACCGGACCACACAGCTTGGTGTCATCGGCAAACTTGCTGAGGGCACACTCAATCCCACTGTCCATGTCAGCGACAAAGATGTTAAACAAGACCGGTCCCAACACCGATCCCTGAGGGACACCACTCGTTACCGGTCTCCAGCCAGACATTGAGCCATTGACCACAACTCTGTGTGCGGCCGTCCAGCCAGTTCTTTATCCACCGAGTGGTCCATCCATCAAATTGATATCTCTCCAATTTAGAGAGAAGGATGTCGTGTGGAACAGTGTCAAACGCTTTGCACAAGTCCAGGTAGATGACGTCAACTGCTTTACCCTTATCCATCAATTCTGTAGCCCCATCATAGAAGGCCACCAAATTGGTCAGGCAGGATTTCCGCCTAGTGAAGCCATGCTGGCTGTCACCAAGCACCTTGTTGTTCTTCATGTGCCTTAGCATGTTGTCCAGGAGAACATATGTATATATGTACAAATATATGTATTTGTTTCTTTGATTCTCAGAAGAAATCTTTCCTTATTTGTGTGTGTTTGACCATTAACTCACAGTAAACCACTGATTCATTTTGGTATATTTTTACCCTCTTGTCTCTTGCATTTCAAAACAGTGGGTCAAAATCTGAATTTTGTAACTTCAAGGAATTCTGAATGATAAAACTCTTTATCAATCAGCCACGATTTCTTCCCTTGTTCTTGTTCACATCAATTGCTATTCCTACAAGTGCCAAAATGAAGCACAGTAAGCAGCAGTAGAAAAAAGAGTTAATACTAACCAAATGTTTATTTCCTGTAGTCATATAAGTGAGAAATATTATTAAAAAAATGCCACATTAAATTCATAATAAACTGGTTTTGCTAAATCAGTACACTGGTCACTTTTAGATTAGTTCCAAGCTTTAAAATGCATGAACTCAAGTGATTTCAAAACAACTTCATTTCCCAATCAACTCCCACTCCACTTGAGAACATCCAGTTTCTGGGACAGTGCCAACTGAAAAAATCAGTCCTTTTGTTAAAATAAACCCAAAGTGCTCACAATTCATTAGCACTAATTTTGTCTATTAAATCATCATTGCCGTCACCCCTTCCAGAAGACCCATTTCCTGTTAAGAGAGCTATTGTTCCTAACCAGCCCTTCCCCACAGTTAACTGCACTTCCCAGAAACTAATTTTCAATCTCAAGCTGTATCTTTCTTTTTCCTTGCTGTTCAGGTACAGCTGTTCAAGTTCAGCTTACCAACAGCATGTCCTCAAGACAACGCATATAAGCAACCTGCCGCATCACTTCCTCCTGCCTGTCCACATCATACTCTGCCCACAAAGGCAACCTATGAAAGCGTGTGAACTGTTTATTCATACAACATCATCAGGGGTGCCAGTTTTTGCAGGATTAGACTTGCTGACACCAGAAAAAACAGTGGCCTGCATAAACCCACTGCTTACTTTTCCCTCTGTTTCTGCACATAGTTGTTCCTCGTGATGTACAGCACAAATACACTTAACTTGTATAAGATATGAGCTTCCTGCAAAATCAAGTCTACTTCAGTCATCTTTGTGCAGGAAAGGGAGAAGTGTTCAATGCCATTAAATAGAAGGGATATCACACTGATATGAATTAAAGAATTAATAGATCTCAAGTGCAATACTGATTAGTGACTTCTCAATGCATTTGTAACATCTCTGTGAATAATGTGGGTAACACTCTTGTCTCCATTCTGCCAATATGTATTTGAAACAATAAAGCAACCTAAAGTTGCTGAGAATGGTTCATCCCCTCAGTAGTTGAACCTGATATTAAAATATCAGGATTTCCCAATCCCTAACAGTGGACACACTCTACCATAAGAGCTCATCTCAGCTCTAACATCAAATAAAATAAAATGCTGTTAGGTGTCTTGGTGTACATAATTTGATTATACAAATACACACTCAGTGAATGAAATTGCCTTTCTCTAATGTCTGGTTTTAATTAGGACCAGGTCGCTAGTATGTCATAGGTGCAGTTCTTCTTTAAATACTCAGGTAGAAAATTGGAATATTGATATTATAGGTTATTCAAAAGAAAAAGGAGAAAATTTCGTTATCAAACCCTCAGATTTTAACACTTACTGCAGAAAGACTATACGAATCTGTTGTAATGCCATGGTCTTTTAACATGCATGTTATGGCCAATTTCTAAAAGACTGATGAGATTTAACTGTCAGGAAATTTGGAATTCACCGATGAAAGAAGTGATATGGGAGACAAATGAGCTTGAAGGTCTAACACAGATTTGATAACCTTAATGACAAAACCAGTGTGCTGCTTCTTTAGCTGAATTACGAGGCATTTTAATCAGTAAAATTGATAATTTTCAGCTACTACTCATAGAATGTGAGTGTCGTTCTGACAGAATGGTTTCTAGGCTATTGCAACTGAAAATATAATTCTTTACTGGTGTTGGGACATTCATTTAGAATCGTGAGTGATTAACTGATTAACTAAGACTGGCACATGCCTTTAGCTGAATAGAAATAGCGTTTTGTGCTATTTCTTAACACTCAACTCATGTAAGTGATTTCATAGCACAAAACCCACAATGTTGTCAAAAAAGTGGAGTTTATTCAGGAAAATTATCCCAAGCCAGTACAAATAAGCAATTAAAGTAAGCACTTGGCACAATGACAACATATACATCGGTGGATAAAGAATTGGCTGGATGGTCGCACACAAAGAATTGTGGTCAATGGCTCGATGTCTGGCTGGAGACCGGTAACGAGTGGTGTCCCTCAGGGATCGGTGTTGGGACCGGTCTTGTTTAACATCTTTGTCGCTGACATGGACAGTGGGATTGAGTGTGCCCTCAGCAAGTTTGCCGATGACACCAAGCTGTGTGGTCCGGTTGATACGCTGGAGGGAAGGGATGCCATCCAGAGGGACCTTGACATGGTTGTGAGGTGGGCTGATGCCAACCTTATGAAGTTCAACCATGACAAGTGAAAGGTCCTACACCTGGGTCGGAGCAATCCCAGGCACAGCTACAGACTGGGCAAAGAAGAGATTCAGAGCGACCCTGCAGAGAAGGACTTGGGGGTGCTGGTCGATGAGAAAATGAACATGAGCCGGCTTCAGTGTGCGCTCGCAGCCCAGAAAGCCAACCGCATCCTGGGCTGCATCAAAAGGAGTGTGACCAGCAGGTCGAAGGAGGTGATCCTGCCCCTCTACTCTGCCCTTATGAGACCTCACCTGGAGTATTGTGTGCAGTTCTGGTGTCCTCAACATAAAAAGGACATGGAACTGCTGGAACAAGTCCAGAGGAGGGCCACGAGGATGATCAGGGGACTGGAGCACCTCCCGTACAAAGACAGGCTGAGGAAGTTGGGGCTGTTCAGCCTGAAGAAGAGAAGGCTGCGTGGAGACCTCATAGCAGCCTTCCAGTACCTGAAGGGGGCCTATGGGGATGCTGGGGAGGGACTCTTTGTCAGGGACTGTAGTGACAGGACAAGGGGTAACGGGTTAAAACTTAAACAGGGGAAGTTTAGATTGGATATAAGGAGGAAATTCTTTCCTGTTAGGGTGGTGAGACACTGGAATCGGTTGCCCAGGGAGGTTGTGAGTGCTGCATCCCTGGCAGTGTTCAAGGCCAGGTTGGATGAAGCCTTGTGTTGGATGGTTTAGTGAGAGGTGTCCTCGTCCATGGCGGGGGGGTTGGAACTAGATGATCTTGAGGTCCTTTCCAACCCTAACCATTCTATGATTCTATGTGTCACACAATTTAGAGCATCTGAAAGTTTTACAAAATGTGAAATTTTTGGGTAAGGTGTGTAAGTCTGCATCTGTCACGGACACAAACCATCAGTTCACCTGTACACCATCAACTATCAGTTAGCTCAAGTTTGTTGCAGTAGAAAGGATTGCAAGATCCCATTCTCACATTTAGGAAGATATAGTTGATGGTGCCATGTTCACTTCTTGCTCTCTCTTTCTCTCCCTCAGAACTAATCTGTTTGAAACAGCTCAGAGAATTTTATTGTTGGAATAAAATTTAGTAAAAAACATCTTTCAAGGTCCATTTTATTCATTAATCAATGGCATTTTTCTCAATTAAGCCCACAGAGGATAGTAGGATTTGGGCAGTATGGAATACTGACAATACTGATAAACCAGAGACACTCACAAGCTCCTGAGCCATGGTATTTCCATAAAACTATTGGGTTTCAATTAACATATTTGAGCTCTTTGCAGCTACATAAATCACAGACTAAGTGATGTGCTTTGGGTGTGATTTGGTTTACAACAGTTCTGAGCTCTGGGAACAGATAAATAAAAACAACAGGTGAGAAAAATAAACACCTCCTTTCAGACTTTCTCAAATACTTCATCAGGGTTCAGCCTCCCTTATTCCACAGTATTCAGACTCCTCTCCTATGAACACTCTGGCCATTCGGAAATCTTCTGGAAGACTCATGCCTCTTAACTATTTATTCCCTTCGGTGAAGATTCGTCTAAAATACAGTCTTGCTAAGAAGCATCTCTGGGCACTCCTGTTTTACTTAAAAAGCATCAGAAATGTTCCTGACCTGCATTTGATTGAAGTGGTTAGTGATTTTATGCTTGCAGTTTTTGCAGTCAAGGTGTCAAATTTACCAGCCACCAATTCCTGAAACTAAGCTTCCACTTGACATGGAAAATGCATGATGAAGTACTGCATATTCTGACTTTGATCTGAAGATCTAAGCCCTTAATTTGGAGGACATATGCACGTGCATCAAAGAAAGCATATACCCCAGAGTTTCATACTTAATTTCAGAGCAGCAGAGTACAGTTGCACTATTATTTCTGAACTTTTCTACTTGACTATGTGCTTAATGGAATGAAAGAGAATTATAGCAGGAGATGGAATGTGATTCAAGCTGAACTCTGGGTATTGAATTATGGATGGCTGCGTTATCTTTGCACAAAAACAAAGGCAAAGTAACAGCTAATAATCTGCAACAGAATCAAAGTATACAGTAAAAGAGAAGTTAATTTACAAGCTTTTCAATTTTTATGGAGGATTGGAAAACAATACCTAGCAAGCAAGATTACCGTAATTTATATGTTAGAAGAGTACTTTGATGAGAGAAACAACACAGGAAAATACATAAAGGGAAAGCGATGACGGAACAGTGTATCAGCAAGGAATTTTTCTGTTATTTTCAGTCAAAACTAGTCAGTGCCACATAAAACAAGTTGACTCTTTCCTAACAATTGGAAAATGTTCCCAAACAAAGAACAAAGCACAAGGAGAATGTTTTCAGGACACCAATACCAGAAGCTTATAGAACCAGACATTTTCTATCTGATCAAATTAACTTCAGGCATCTCCGTTTATAAATAAGGCAAAACAGCTTGAGAAGCCTGTGGTAGAAACAGACGATATTTTAGCCAATCTTTATCAAACAGAGCTTACATCTCACATCTCAAGAAGGGAGTCTCTGTGTACACTGCAGGTACACACTAGTATTTCCTCCTCAAGACAGAAAGATTGCTAATTTTATTCTCTTTACTGCTTTCAGACATGCTCAATATACCAAAACCCCTGAAGATTCTCTTGAAGGGGGGAGATGAAGACGACTCTCCCTTGAAAACTATTACATTAGGCTACTCATCTACTAGGTCGACTAAAGGCACTTAGAGGATCCAGTGTGTGTGTGCATGTACATGTATTGATGTGTGCAAGGGTAGGCATCAGTAACAGTAGTGAGCTGCTTTTCAGTGGCTGCTGTGTGCTCAGGATAGCTCAGCCAGCCCTTGAGAGACCAGCCCCAGGCAATCTGCTCGACCTAAACAACAGTCAGTATGTCCCAGGACATCCAGGAAACACCAGCCCTGAGTATCCAACAGGAGAATAGACAACATCGGTACAACCAGGTGCCTCACAAAGACAGATTCACTGGTCCCTACCCCAAGAGACCCCATTTTTCTGTGAAGCCCCAAAGACACAGGCTGAGACTTAACAATAGCTGCTAGCAGTTCACCAGAAATTTCCAAGTTCCTAAATCCTGTAATGGTGAGAAAAATACAGGGCTTCCTTCGTGAAAAGCTTAGGTGAATTTAATCTTCATTGTCAATAGAGGATATGTGCTACACCTGCAGCCAGCACTGAATCTATCTGTCATGGTTTAATCCCAGCCAGAAGAAACTCAGTCCTGCACAACTACTTTCCTACTCACTCACCCTATGGCAGGATGGAGGAATCTGAATGGTAAAAATGAGAAAACTCATGGGTTGAGATAACAGTTTAATAGGTACAGCAAAAGCTGTGCATGCAAACAAAGCAAACCAAGGAATTCATTCCCCGCTTCCCATGATCAGGCAGGTGTTCAGCCATCTCCAGGCAAGCCGGGCTTCATCACAGGTAACAGTTACTTGGGAAGACAAGTGCCATTACTCCAAATGTCCCCTCCTTCCTTTTCTTTTTTCTTCCCCCAGCTTCACATGCTGGCCATGACACCATATGGTACGGGATATCCCTTGGGTCAGTTAGGGTCAGCTGTCCCAGCTGTGTCCCCTCTCAACTACTTGTGCACCCCCAGCCTGCTCACTGGTGGGGTGGTGTGAGGAGCAGAAGAGGCCTTGGCTCTGTGTGAGCACTGCTCAGCAGTAACTAAAACATCCCTGTGTTATCAACACTGTTTCCAACACAAATCCAAAACAGCCCATACTAGCGACTATGAATAAAATTACCCTAGCCTGAACCAGCACAGTGGCTTATCCCCATAACTGCTCAGGACACAGACAAATTTTCTATTTTGTTATTGCTGCTCCCTTCTGTAACATATGTGTATATCAGAGTCAGTAGTGATTGCTTTCTGTTGCTGTTCTGTGAGCCGCATTTAAAGCAGGATTGAAATTCTTTTTCACATTTGCAGGCCAGATTCAATCAGGAAAACACAACACAATAATTCTTTGTGGTACTCCTGCTAGCCACATTACGTTTGTGAGAGTATTTTTTAATTTCATGGGCAAGACATTAAAGCATTTCGGTTTGTCTACAAGACAAAATGTTTCCCTATGTCCTAAAGCCCCCAGTCAATAAAAATGGTCAGGCTTCTTATACAAATGCATTCTCACAATGACTTGTGGATTAAGTCTCGAAATTCAATTAATTCTGATTGTGAGCAATCACTTCCCAGATTCATTGCCATTTAAAGAGCTGCACAAGAAAACAGAACATCCTAGATGACTAGCTTCTCTCTTATACCTTTGCCATAAATGATTACACATGTTCTATTTTCTTTTCGGAGTATATATGTATTTCAGATTTAGAAATAATGGGTGTGTTATCTCCCCTAGCCTACTGTACAACACAAGTCAGAGGAATCGGATTTTACTCAAGCTTTCCTATACTGAGCCTAATAATCAGTATTTAACTATATGAATTGGCTTCCAGGCATTCAAACAAATTGGACTCACCCATTATATGGTATTAACGAAAGAATGCAGAAAGTGTGTATAAACAAGCTTAAAATAATTAAAATGAAAGTTCCTGTAAGAAGTTTATGCTATTTGCTTAATCATTAGAAGCATCTTGTTTTGCTTAGCTTCTTAACAAAACCCCTCTCTCTCAGAATATCAGACCTCTGATACAGGATGCGAAAACTGAACACAAAGGAGTTCATCCTGCCCTGGAAAAAGTCACACTCTTTTACAAAAATCACAGACCTTTTACATGCTAAAAAACCCCTTGTAAAGATAACCTAAAGCAAACAGGAGCAAAACAACATTTATTCTTGCATTCTGGCTGCCAAAAGGAAACCAGAATTGATAATTTTTAGTACATTATTCTCTATCCACCTGAGATTTGTAGATTTGAAGACTTCAAAAAAAAATGCTCCTGCTCAATATGGAATGAAACCATAGTTTATAATACCTGATACTTCGTGATCAATATGTATTTTGTAAAGAGATGTTAAAAAGCAAAGATCATTTCAGCGAAATTGGAATGTACAGCAAACAGCATCGATACAGTTATTCTGGCTGCAGTTAAATTTTCTATCCAAATCCACTACTGAAACTGCTTTTCATCAGGAAATTTAAACTAATCTGACCAAAGCTGTGTTCTGAAATTATATCCTAACTCTTTAACTGAGTAACAAACAAACAATGCCCAGAAACCCACTAACTTTCACTGCAATAAAAAACACATGTATCAGACTGCATTGCACCAATGTAGTTATGTAGTTTTCGTGTGCTAAGTGAACTCTGTGAGACTACATGATAAACTCCTTTACTTTTGAAGCCTAAACAAACATCAATGGAGTTATATGTGCGGTTTCATTTCACCCTGCTCTCCCTCTGCTCCAAAGGGGACAAATCTTGAGAAAATTGAAATTAAGATGAAAACAAAAGAAATTACAGTAACAATAAGAGTTAGTAACACCATCCAACTAGCTTTCTAACCCCATGTTAGGGTTAAATATCTTTTACCAAAGTAGTTTCTAAACAAGGGAAATGTCAGTAGTAGACAATGACATCTTTCAAACTACTACTGGCTCCTAAGGGAGAGCGGTGGTCTGTGGGGAATATAACACCCCAGTGAAAACACGACATTCTCAGTCTTCCTTTACAGAAAATTAACTGGGAGACCTTCACACCCTGCATAGAAATAACCGAGTTCCAGACAAACATTGCCGAAGCAGCAATGTGACAAAATATTAATTAAGGGTCTACTTATGGTTCCTTCATCGGAAGCCAAATACACACACGTTTTGAGCAGAAGCTTTGACAACAAATATTACATTTGGGAAACTGATAAACATCTGCTTCAACAAGACATCCCATGATTAAACAAGCTTTTCCGTTTCTGATTAATTTTATAAGGAAACATGTGCAAAGTGAATAAAACCATTTAATTTATTCATTACATGGGTCATTAGCTTTTCACTTCAAAAAAGCAATCCTGTCATAATATTGAGCTAGAATTATAATTTATAAAAAAAGGATGTTCGGTCCTGTGTCATTTATGTCTATATTTGAATGACCAGCAAACAAACAACAAGCTCCTAGCAGAGGCTGAGATTACACTACCCTTTTAGTTGGTTCAGGATCATGTCTTGCATCAGAACAGTCTTGGACACAAGCATGATTTTTATTTTTGGATGAAAGCAAATAAAATCAATGGTGTCATGATATGATTTTAAATATAGGAGAAATAAACATGGTCTGAAGAACAATTGAGCAGTATCACTTCTGAAAAATGGGCTTTCCATCTAATAGGGAATCTTAGGATGATAAAGTCTTTTCTTATTTGACAATTTGAAAGAACTGTTGACATCTCTGAATTCTGTGAAAGACTTTGAGAAGCAGCTAACATGAATCATTTTGACTGGTAGGACAACATTTTAAAATTAATGAAGTTCTTTACACACATATATAGACTGTTTATATTATAAACTAGTAAATTTGATGAAATGCCTATATTTCATTATTTCTCACTGGGGTAATTTTTTTTGATGTGGGGTTATTTTTTTTTTATTTATTTTTTTCAAAGAAAATGAAATATATCCGACTTGAAGGAAAAAACTTAAATTTTCCAGTAGCGATTGGAGATGATACAATTCTGACTCTTTCTCGTAAAAAGAAATTAAGTTTTCATATAAAATGGCAACCACGCATTACTTTCTCTTCCACCACACTTCATGACTGCATGGTACTCTACTCTCTTTTCCCAGCACAGTGAGGGGGATGTGTGAGAATATTATATGTTATATTGCTGGGTTGTAGGGTTTTTCTTTTGATGAAGGTTTAACAAACTGTTTCTAATTACAGTTTATCCCTTTTTCAAGATCCAAAATAAAATAACCGGATTCATATCAGTAATTTGTTTCATGGAGAGACGTAAATACTATTCTTTTACCATTACTAAAAAAAAGATGTCCTAGAAAAATGACATTTTACTTACAGTTTCTTAAGGTTAGAAGATTTCTAAATGGTGATTGTTTCCTGAGAGGAAACAGAAAATTAACTGATTCCCTCTGTCATATCAAGGATTCATGTACCACACGGCCAATACTTGATGACTTCATACCAAAGTGATTCCAGCTTACAAATATATTACACAACCATAATTTCATAAATGTAGCCAACTCTATTCCCAAAAAAATATTTTCAGCATGTACTCCAGAACACTCATTTGGAAAGGATTAACACATTTGACTGTTGTGACTTCACCAGTGCTATTGATATCCACCTGCAGCACAAAACCTTTTAGGGCGGACTTTACACGAACAACATGAGCAATAATGACAAAAGCTTTCCTGTGGGATTGCTGAAATAAGCATCATACTCAAGTACTGTAATAAAAGCTGTAAAGCCCCATCCCTTCCTTTATTATCCTTATATATTTACAGGGTAATTCAGAAATTAGCTTGACCCACCCTGTTCTACCTTGGTATTTTTTCTTATATTTTAAAAAAAATAATAATATAGAAGCATTTTCTTCATTGAATATATAGTATTTCAGAATACTATACATGCTCATATATAGAATTGTCTTATATGGAATACTATATACTGTACTGTTATATATTCCATTATAGAAAAATAATAATATCTGTAGGAATTTTTAAGTTATACAATTTTGCAACTTCTAATGGAGTTCAAACAACCTACAGATATAATTGCTGAATAAACATTAAGCTTACTGAAAAGTACAAAAAAACCCCAAACCTGTAGCATAACAAAAGTCTTCATAACCAGTAATTTGAGCATACAAGAAGGAATTACAACGCCCCCAAAACAGTATGGTCTTACTGTATTAAAACAAAGAACATCACTGCAGTGGCCCTCAGGAAACAGAAATTTAATAAGTCACAGGAGAGCACCATTGACCCTTTGGATGCAACTCAGTATTATTAAAACTGCTTTAATGCAGCCCTGTGTTCCCTATGAAGCATTAATGCAACGAAAGAATGACATCTCAGTGTGCAGCATTCAAATTAACTTTGACCTAACACTTTATTATTAGAAGGTTTGTCAATGAATCCTTCTCATAAAAAGATTACCTAAAGCTTCACTACCACCTCATCACCAATATGAGGATTTTAGAGGACGTCTCACTATGGAATGAAATATGCTACTGACAAAGATGTATCTAAAATCCAAGTCTGTGTAGAGTCTGCTAGAGGCAAACCACTTAGACATTTGGATAACTTGCATGCATTTATCATAATGTGCTACATATCATATGTGCTACAGGCAGCATAATTTTACTACCAGAAACACATGCACAAGCTTAAAGACTTAGTGCATACAATGGAATATCAGGAAATCTCAAATCTGATAAAGTTAATTTGGTAAATTTATTGGTTATTTTACTCAACCTGGTCTTTCAGATGTTGCTTTCTATTTAAAAAGCAAAGAATCCTAACAGTTTCCTCTTACAGGTCACACACAGTTCCTCTTACATTCATGACAGAACAAACAATTTCCACTCCTGTTTTTATCTGTTATGATCACGTAAGTATACCTGAGACAGACCCAGCACTGGGCTACATGAAGAAAACAAAAACCATTCAGAAAGTTGCAGCCATAATAAAACCTGTCCATATAAAAAAATTAATTTCTGTGAAGCTTTGGTTATAGCACTGACCTTTGCTCTAGTACTGAATGTTTCTACAGATAAGGGCTCTGAGGCTGCAAATCAGCTACAGATGGACAAAACCCCACAGAAATGTGTGGCTATCAGACACTGTGCATTGACTACACAGCAAGAACAAGGACAAGAAGAAACAATGGTGCATGCATATGCACAGTACCTTAAAGTCAACCATAACACTAGGCTGAAACAACCAATAGGACAGAATAGCAATGGATCCTTAGAAGTACGTATAACTATCTCTCAGCTATTTAAACTGTCTTGTACCTACATTCAGTAGATTTTTTTCTAGCAACAGAACTGATTATTGACCATATACAACATTTTTAGTCACCCATGTTTATGCATAGCACACTGATATGTGTGTGACAAGACACTTGCAGCATTAGGAAAGAGAGGACATATTTGCTGTATTCCAGAAAATATTACATTAATAATCATAAATAGATGCAAGAACGGACAGTATTATTTGTGTTATTTTAATTTACCTTAAAAGGAGAGTTAACCAGTTCATGTCAATAAGAATTAAAAAATGTTTATTAAAAAGGAAGAGAAATATGAACAAAGAGCTGGAAGAGAAAAAAAATAAGTTCAGAAAAAAAAAACAAAACCCCAAGGAGAAAGGAGCAGGACAGAAAAGGGATGATAAGAATGAAGGCAGAAAGTTCCCAGTTCCAGAGCATAAACCACTAGTTGAACGACCTGAGGTTCCTCTGAAGACTAATCCACGTAATGGCACAGAAGAGAGGTTTTTCACTACTTTCAATTTATAAATCCCTATCCAAAAATTCCTGGCACCCATTGAAAATGGAGAAGGGCTGGGTGGTGACGTTCCACATATCATTCCACATCAAACTTTTGCTTCCACAGCAAGAAGTTTTAATGGCTTTGCAATCAACACCCGGAAGACCAAAAGGAAAAGAAGGAAGAAAACAAATATAAGGGAAAAGCAGGCTTTCAAACACAAAGAAAACCTATCCCTGTGAGAAAATATACTTTCAGATTTTGATCTTGATGAAAGTGATTAGGAGTATTCTGAGCAAAGAGGAAAATTAACATAGCCCTATTAACTCAGAAAACTACACTGGTATAAATCTGGAGATACAACTCAGACTTAATGCAAATCTTCTCATCCATAAAACTAGAACACAACACAAAACAAACCCCAAAATATATAGTAGCTATGTCTGGTGCTTTACTGCCTTTAAACTTTAACTTTTAACCCAATCCTTTCCCTCAGTGCAAAGGCAGCATGAATGTTGCTAATTGCTGTCACAACTGAATTAAAGCATTTCACACACATTCTCTATGGAAATTTATATAGAATTTGAAACAGAAGAGACTTCAGCCAAAAAAAAAATCTCTCAAACTGATTCTGTGCTGTTCACAAATTTAATTGCAAGACAAAAATTACAGTTGCTAACTGCTAGTAGTAAATGCACTGGATCTCAGAACCTCCTCCTGTAGTGGAAGAAATTCTCACCTTTGTTGCACATATACATGCCTTTTAGTATTGTGGAAATTGAGGATAAATAACCCTTAGGGTATGTTTTCCTTGCAATATTCTTCAGAAGATTGGGAAAAAGTGTGAGCGAAGAACATAGACCTGGAGGAAAGGCAAATTCCATTGATGCCCTGACAGTGCATGTGACAGCAGTCACTATGGACTCCCAATACTCAAGAAATTCAAGGGTAGGGGAAAGATGAAGGGTAAGTAATAATTCTCTCCACAGCCAGCTCCTGATCTTTTATCTACACCAGGGATAAGTTATTTTGGCATTACAGATATATCCTTCCCTTTTCTTATATGGATAAGAACCTCAGCTAAAAGGAGATTATAGTCAGCTTCACCAGATAAACACATGCTTCACTGGTGGAAGGACAGGTACCAGCTCCTTCTACAGCTGACTATTTATTTCTCTGAAACAAACATTATTCTGATAACCTGGCTGATTCTTCTTTAAGCAAAAACAGATCTGATGGCTGCAAGTGCCACGCAGATGCATCTTTCATTTCCTCTCAGTTGCTGTTTATGACTCACCAATAACAGCTTTAATTATAAAAGCTTAGAGTTATCAATTTTGTATTCTAACCATTATTACTTATTACTAAGTATCTAACTCAAATTACAATGAGGTAATTACTGTTGAGTGAAGACAGTCCTCTATCTTGGATTTAAACTATTAGAATCAATGGTTCTGCCTCTAAAGAAGCCACCACTATAAAATATTGATCAAATAATTTTGCATACAGTGGTTGGAAGCAGTACTATGTAGATATTTAAGACTAGCAATTAGCAGGTGACTTTTCTGAACACAATGACATTTAAAACAGTAGTGGATGTCTGAAAGGACAAAGATGCAGTTATCTACTGTATGAACTGTAGGGTGCTTACTGCTTAATGAATCATAGAATCATAGAATAGTTAGGGTTGGAAAGGACCTTAAGATCATCTAGTTCCAACCCCCCCGCCATGGGCAGGGACACCTCACACTAAACCATGTTACCCAAGGCTTTGTCCAGCCTGGCCTTGAACACTGCCAGGGATGGAGCATTTACAACTTCCCTGGGCAACCCATTCCAGTGCCTCACCACCCTAACAGTAAAGAACTTCTTCCTTATATCCAATCTAAACTTCCCCTGTTTAAGTTTTAACCCGTTACCCCTTGTCTTGTCACTACAGTCCCGAAAGAGGAGTCCCTCGCCAGCATCCGTATAGGCCCCCTTCAGATATTGGAGGGTTTCTATGAGGTCTCCACACAGCATTTCATTGCTCTGAACCTGGTCCTTGGATACCTATTCCAAAATAATATTTGTTGTATGGTGCCTTGAGTGTTTTAACTACTGTTAATACTGAGGAAGGACATTCAATTTCCAATTACATTGCCCGCCCTTCACTAGTAACCTTTCACTTGCACACTCCAAAGGCACTGTGACAGTGCCTTCGCCTCAAGGGAAATCATCCCAACTGCCTTTGCCTTCATGGAGCTGCAATGCCAGATTCTTTAACACTGTGTTTGTGGATTGACCTTATAGCTTTTAGTCTGTAACCCCATACTCTTCATATTCTACTTGCATGTTCAGCCCTGTAGATAAGATGGTACATAATCATTCGCATACTCCAAAATATGAAATTACAATACAGATGTACAGAGCTTAGCAGCCAGTCAGTGTACAACACGTGCATCTGAAGAAGTGTGCTGCAATGGCTGCTCATGCTATCATAAGAACCGACAAGGAGTTTGAAAGAGTCCCAAGGAAAGCTATGAAACTACCAGAGCAGTGCCAGGAAACACCTCTGCACTGTGAAGGTGCTAATGTGGGGCCCTACCACTTATCCCAGCTGGGCACTGCTCTATCTCTATTTTTAACTCTTCATTCCCACACCCCCAACCTCCATGCCTTCACTCTCTCCAATAACTTTGAAGTCAACGTACAGCATCAGTTAGGCAGCCTGAGAGTAAAGCTTTGTACACGCAAGTCTATATCAACTTTTTGTGCAACTTATTGGCGATCCTTTGGACATCAGAGTGTCCTCTGGAAGAGCTCTGCTATTTCCATTTGTTGCAATAAGCTCTTGATTTCAGTGTCAAGCAAGGTGTTAAGTTATGCTTTTGAATGCCTCCTAAGTGGCATAAGTCTGAAGTTCAATACTTATCTTGAGAGCTACTGTCATCGAGGAGATAGCACAAAATGTGTCTAAATTAACACTTTAGTTTAGACAAGGAGCACACTTCTGAAGTGGTTTTCCCCACAGCCACAGTTACTGTGGTCTGATACACCTCCCAGAGCAGAATTAGAGCCAATTCATTTTTGAAGGAACAGGAAGATGCTCTTTAGAAATGTACCTAGTGCACACCACCATGGACTCAGCCTGAACTAGATTTAGTCTGAAGCAAAAAACCCTGAAATAAGCATAGCATGCATTTTAGAACCTCAGCAACAATTGCTTTGCTCTAGAAATCCATTCCTACAGGGCAAGCAGTGTGCTCCTTGCTAATACAGACACAGCCTTGAAGAACTTAATAAAATTCAGTTAGATGTTTCAGCTACCTCTCTGCTGTTGACTGTTGGCTGCAAAAATTATTCTTCTTTCTCCAAAAAGGACTGGCATTTACTCTTGTGCTATGGATAAATTAATTTATTCATAGCAGGCACCTATCTTCACAAGCACTTTAAACTTCTGTAGTAAGCACCAATACATTCCCATTTGGATCATCTCGGTTCATTCCCCTCAGAACCAATCTGAACTAATGAGCCCGTGGGTTCTGTAAGACTGACCGAGCTATAGGAATCCAAAACCTTGAATCTTTGGCCTCTGTACTAAAAATATGTTATTCCAGCAGTTTCAAATACTGGAAATGTTTTCCCTTCACATTCTTCTAGGTAAGAGATGCTAGCTTCAGTTGAATTCTTGATTCAAAAAACCTCACCCTCAAAGCAACCCACTGCAACTTAGATGAGAGGACAACTTCCAACACAGAAGACAAGAAAAAACTCTAGATAGCTGTTTTCTCAAGGTTATGAAGGAAAGTTTATGATTACTTGAGTGCAGAAGTACATCTGCATTCCTAGTCTGGATAGAATGCTTTGTCCTCTGCAATGAAGAATGTAATGCATCTAAGAATTCAGATGAGTTGAAGTCAGATTTACATCTTATTGCCTTGCAACAATACTTTAAAAACAAAACAAAACAAAACAAAACAAAAACCCTAAACAACCATAAAAAGCCTCCCACCAAAACCTCCATGTAAAATAGGAGTCTTCCTCACATTTTATCCAAACTGAGCCCTAGTCCAGTTCCCTAAGGTGATTTTGCCTGTGTGTTAGACAGCTGTTTTGATAAGTAAACCTCATATGAGAAGTACAAGACAGGATGGTCTACATACTTTGAAAAACAAAGGAAAAATTGTATATAGTCACCCTCACAACCCCCCACAAGAAAAAGATTAAAAAAGACTGTTTCAACATGTAGCCTTTTTTTGGCACAGAATCCTTAGTTTTCCCATCAGTTAGACTTCAGCTACACCCTGCTCACTCCATCATACAGCCTTTCCCTCCCACACTGAAGTCAAGCAGCATCTTTCTTCCTCCACAAGAGCTCTTCTTGCAGCTCTCCCATCTGCCTGCCCCACCAAAGAGGGAACTGAGGATTACCCTGACTGCAAGCAGCCCCTGCAAAGATCAGGAGCTATTGAAGTTACAGGTATGTATACATTTCACATAGCATTTTATGCTGTCCTATTTTCTCTCTTCTTTTTGGCAAACAAGAAGGGAGTTGAGACAAAATAGTCTTTAAGAGATATTTACACTAGTTTATGTCAGAGGCCAAAACAGCATTACTGCATGGGAAGGTACCATTTACTGGAATTATGGCTGTTCTTGCTCTCAAGTTACCATAAAACTTCAGCTCTTTCAGGGGCAAAGGGCTTTCTCTTCAAAGTACTTAAGCATCTGCTGCTTCCCAACTGCTTGGGCATACTTCTTTCCTTCAGTAGCATATTTACTCTTCATAGTAAATGTGCTCCTGGCTTAAATATGAGGCATTCCCATTTCCTGAGCTCCTGTAGCACTGGTCTCTGCTATGCCTTGCCTAACTTGAAAGTTGCTAAAATTGTATTTACTTCTTTACAAAAGCATCATTATGTGGTTTTTTTTTTCCTCTGCCAGGGCTTGTGCTTTCTGTGATACTTTCATAGATGCACCATACTACCACATTCTTTAGAGCCTCCACGCCTATCTGCTGTCAGGTCAGTCTTCTGGATCCAGCAAAATATGATTCCAGACACTCTTTCCATACCCCTTTACAGACAGAAAGTTAATCCATCCTTCATCTCCAAGATTTATTTTATTGGGTTTGCATGGCAAGGTTTTGGTAGCAGAGGAGCTACGGGGATGACTTTTGTGAGAAGCTGCTAGAAACTTCCCCTGTGTCTGATGGAGACAACGCAGCTGGGTCCAAGACAGACTCACTTCTGGCCAAGGCTGAGCCCATCAGTGACAGTTGTAGCGCCTCTGGAATAAGGTATTGAGGGGGGCGAGGAGGGGCAGGGAGAACTCCTCAACAGCAACTGTAGCCGAAGAGCAGAGTGAGAATGTACCAGGGAAACAGCCCTGCAGACACCAAGGTCCATTCAGAAGCATGGCAGGAGGTGCTGCAGAGATTCCCCTGCAGCCTGTGATGCAGCTCATGGTGAGGAAGCTGTGCCCCTGCAGTCCATGGAGCAAGTGAATGCCCAAAGGAGGCTGTCACCCCTTGGTAATCCCATGCTGGAACAGGGTCATGGGAGGACCTCTGGCCCCATGGAGAGAGGAGCCCGCACTGGAGCAAGTTTGCTGCAGGACCGATGACCCTATGGGAGATCCACACTGGAGTTGTCTGTTCCTGAAGGACTGAACCCCATGAAGGGTCCACACTGGAGCAGTTCACAGAGCTGCTGCCTGTGGGAAGGGCTCATGCTGGAGAGGTTCATGGAGAACTGTCTCCTGCGGGAAGGACCCAACAGTGGAGCACGGGAAGAGTGTGAGGAGTCCTCCCTCTGAGGAGGAAGGAGCTGCAGAGAAATCAGGACTGAAGAAGGGAGGGGTGCGGGGAAAGTGTTTTAAGATTTATTTTTTGTTTGCTCATTATCCTGCTCTGATTTGATCAGCAATATATGAAACTAATTTCCCTGAGTCAAATCTGGTTTTCCCATGATGGTAACAGATAAGTGATCTCTCCCTGTCCTTATCTCAACCCAGGAACCCTTTGTTATATTTCCTCTCCCTTGTTCAGCTGAGGAAGCGATTAATAGAGCAGCTTTGGTGGACACCTGGTGCGCAGCCACGGTCAGCTCATCACTTTTATTTCATGAAAGCCCATTACCATTCTCACCGTCATTATTTATGCTTTCAGTTTGTACTCAGATTATGTCAGCAACAGATAGAAAGAGGGGCAGAATTGCTCTAAAATAGACTGACCCAAAGGGGAGGGGTTTGAGTATCCTCACAAGTAATGAACCAGTGTCTAACACTTCTCTGATTCCTTCTCTTCGAATGCAGGCTTTCACCACTGTAATCAGACTCCTATTCAGCCCAGACATTTTTGTAACGACCTAATTCTATGGTACATCTTGTATCAGGAGGTTCAGTCTGGATTTTCATTTGTGATTCTTTTTGCTCTCCCAACATCTTTACACATCAAACCCACTTTTTGTATTTTCTTTTTTACATAGCCACCTCATCCATACATCAATCCTTGAGGCTTTACAAGTGCCTTGTTTTCTTCAGCAGCCAATGCCTTGCTTGTACAAATCTTTCTTGTACAAATTGTGAAAGGCTTTAAATATATAAATAAATTTAAATAAATTAATTTTGCCTGGTATTTTTCCTTAAAGGCAAGTAATAATAGCAATCACTTACTCTAGTCCACTGTTACTTATTCAATGGAAGTGTATAGCGTTCATCTCAATTAAGCCTTTCAGTGAGACCATTTGTCTCAAGAGTCCTGGACATGAGTGTGTCTGCTCTTCCACTACAGCTGTTTCCAGTGTTTGGTTTCCTTAAAAAACCCAAAGGAAACAAGCAAGTCCTCCTTCCCATTCATCCCCCCTCCAGAGTACACATCCTTGTGCTGTTTAGTGGGTTTGGTTTTGAGTTGTGCAGTTTTCTGCCATTTGCGATGTGATTTCTCCTATGTACAGAAAGGAGTATAAGGTACAAAATCCCACTTCTCCTGCATAGCAAATCACCAGGCTGGAGGAGTAGAGTGGGTATGTACCCAAGCTTGCTCTCTGTGAGATATATCGCAGTCACTTGTTTGAGCCTTCATAGACATCTATAAGACTACCTCTAGAACGACTTGAGGTGAGGCTGGGGGTGTTTGGAGAAGGGATGAAGCATACAACTTACATTACCCAGTCATCTTCTGCTTACCCCCAAGAATGGAGTCTTATGAAGTCAGAGACTGTTCAGCCAGCTCTCCCCAGCTGCTGCTAAGTATTTTTCAAGTAAAGAGGCTGAATAGTTGAATCGAGTGCTTTTGCCTACCGTGTCATAGAACATGACAATTGCCCCACAGCTTTTGTCTTTTGGTGGTTCTTCTGCTTGAAATTTCTCTTAGAAAAAGCAGCAACTTCTCTGGCTTGTGCTGATGAGACACAGATGCAACACCTCATGTCTAATTACTTCTGGAGCTATTTTAGGAGATATACTCACAGAAGCTGATGCTCCAGAAGATAGCTGAAAATAGGAGGAGATATTTTACATGTGTTTGTTTCAACAATGTATGTCAGTGCTTTCCACCACACAAAACTGAAATAGCATTTTAAAATGGAAGGCACTGGTCATACAAGGATGACCATTTTGGAGAATGATGATGTATTTCATAGACTTAAATAAAATCCATTTGACAGCAAGAGAACATTAAAACCAAATTTCTCCTCTGCCAGCACTGGAGAAAGTTTACAATGACTTCATATTTCACCTTTCGTTCTATATGGGGAAGCCTACAACTAACTTAAATACCCATATCAATCGTTAGCTTTAAGGATTAAGAACAGTAACATAAATCATATGTTTGAAGATTTTTTTTTGAACAATTTTTACAGTGAGGAATAAGCTGTCTCAAAAAATGTATGTAAATTTATGTAAACTAGATTGTTGGGTGTAACTAAACTCATCTTTCCTTCTTGAATGAAACAGTGAGCAAATGCATCAATTTGCCGGAGAACTGAAGCCAACATTAGACAACTAAGATGTTTCTGGATATTCAGATTATTTTTCCTTCTAGTGGAAGTAAGAGACTTTAAAGAAAGCAAAAAATTAGATTTTAATCAGCACAACATTTTCTGCTAAATTTTCTGTTAAAACTACATTCAGCCATCTCTATATATAACTTCCATATACATAAGTATTTAGGCTACATCACTAACATTTTCTATGCTGCTTTTATTACTACTATCACTGCATTAGTTCGGATTAAACCTTTTATTGGATTTGAATAGACTACTCTGTAAATAGGAGGGTCAGAATTGCAGATCAGCATCCCATAATAGTTTACATTTTTGCAGAAGACTGCTGTAAACAAATAGACAGCAGTATAACATGTGACCAAACACTCAGACAATCTAATTATTTAAATGTACATTGCATTTTAAAGGCTAGTGACCAGAATGCAAATTGTCAGTTTTAACAATTGGCTTTGACTGATATGTCTCTCTTTGTTGTCATGGAAACCTGCATTAAATTGAAGGCAAAGAAACAATGGAACCTAATTAATGTCCCATGCATCTTCTGTC
This sequence comes from Lathamus discolor, assembly GCF_037157495.1. Lineage (NCBI taxonomy): Eukaryota > Metazoa > Chordata > Aves > Psittaciformes > Psittacidae > Lathamus > Lathamus discolor. Next base: position 152,235,946 of record NC_088884.1, on the reverse strand, counting down.
CAGCAGAAGTACTGGGTAGTTATTTGTAACATTATGTCAGCACCAGCTACACGCTTGTCAAATGCATAAAGGATTGTTAGTAAAATAAAAAGTATTCCTAAAAATATACATAAAAAGAAATAAGAAGTTCAAGATGGGTAGGAAAGAGCCCCTTCCTCCTCATACCGCCCCAGATGACATGTTTTGAGGGATAAATGTAAAGGAGGAAAGACCATTTTAAGCTGCTCTTTCATTTAGTCCCTGCAGCCTTGTGGTTCCTCACCAAGAGCAAGAACCGACCTGCATGAGACTCAAGAGCCTGTTGGATTGCTTGAGAGGAGATGTCAGGATGTAGGCACTGGTGGAGAGAGAAATCATCAAGATAGGGGCAAGAGGATGTTAAAGAAGTAGTTGAGAAAGAAGGATCTCTCCTCATTAAACACTACTTTGTCACCTGCTTTATTTCATTCAGCTTTGTACTACAATATTATGTACTTCACTTCCAGATCTCATTTTTTTTCCTCAAAGACTCAGTGTTTGAAGAGGTAGGAGCCACCACATCTTACTTTCCTAGACTTGTACTTAGAAGAAGACCCTGCAGGCATGATGGTACAAATGATGCTTTTATGTATGCTTCTCCTGCAGTTTCGTGTTAAAAATTCAATACTCAGAGAATGTGGAAGAGGGTAGAGGACAGCATGGGTGAAAATCCTATAAGCTTAAGTGGAACTTTTCTTTTTATTATTTAATCAACCTCTTTAAGACAGGAAATTAAGAATAATACTTTTTTTCCCAGGTTAATCAATGGATAGTTATAGGATTTTGTCTTTACCAGTGATTCTAGACTGCAACAAAACCTACCATGACACAAGGAAGGAGATGCTTGTTGGGAGCTATCATTTAATTTCACTGTATGTCCTCCACTTCTGGGAACTATGAATGAATAAAAGAAAGCATCTTTCCAAGGTTAAACTGCATCGCGTCACACACAACTGATTAAACAGGGGACATGAGTGTTTAAGCAAGGAGCATATTGATTTCTGCTGATGTGCCACCGAACTGTCTGACTGTCACAGTGATGGGATCCTGGTGCCAGCCACCCTGTGTTTTCAGCCTGGCTGGGAGCCTCAGCCATGACTCCTGCCCTTTTCTGTGCACAGGGCTGGAAAACACTGTGCATAACATTGCTCCCCAGCCCCGTGGCATTTGACAGCTCCATTTGTCTGAAGCTACTGACAGCAGTCATATCTTCCTGTGTCTTACAGCTTATAAATGAGTCACGCCTGCAAGGATGTAGAGCTGTTCACCCAGGGTTCCCTGCTTGAGCAGAGGCTGGACAACAATTTGCAGGACCCCATTTTTCTCTTGTCCCTAGAAAGAGCATAGACAACTCAGGAAAGCATATGAGCCTTGGTGACATTCTGAGCTTTCAGATGCCTCCTGAGTAAAAGAGACAAAAAAGACTTTCTAGAGTGTGAAATGAACCTGTTCATTAGAACAGTTAAGAGTAATGAATACAGGATGTAATTAAACCAGGCTATACTTGTCAAAGGTTGTGATAATACTAATTAAAGATATTATTCCATCTGAATTGGAGTATCAGCATTGCCACTAGTTATGCAGTTAATCTGCATGTGGCATCTGTTGTACTAAATAGACAACAAAAGAAGGAATCACAGGCAACTCAATATTCATTGATGGGGCATCCTGAAGCTGGCATATCAAAACACTATTTAGAAGGTCATAAAATACTCTCAAATTATTTACAAAAAGAAAAAAAAAAGATATATTTAAAAATAGTTTATCCAGCCACATTTCAGGAAATAAAATAAACCATTTCAGATTTCACCAGACATCAATAGCCTTCATACAAGGAAATGGCCTGCCAGCCAGACAACTCCAGAGAAGATTAAGAGGAACAGGAGAGGAAACCCAGGAGACTACATCTGAGCAAGCATTTCACTGTATGTCACGAGTGAGTAACAGACCTTGCTGAGCAGAAAAAGGCCTAACATGATTGATTAGGAACAGAAGCAGATGCAGTATGGAGCTGTTTAAGGGCTCAAAGGAAAATTAAATACAAGCTCACTGGCAGAAGAGTGCCAAGAGAAAAGTTCAATTTCTTTTTCAGGAATGAACTGGGTCAAAGAGTCAAGAAAAGCAGTGCTTTTTCCTGCGTTACTCTGAGTGAATCCTGTTGTGCTGTTTAGCTGCCCCAGGCTGCTGCTCACACAGCTCTGGCAAAATGCTCATCTTAGCTCACACCTGCTATCAAGAAATGAACAGGTCTTCCTCCATATCCCAAGTAAAAAGATCTACCTCAGACCTAGTCCCAAAGCCACAGTGCTGTCTGTGATTCCAGATGTTCACAATGTCATTTTCAATGTTTCACTACTTTTGAAAGCCAGACTTACAACTCTTTCTATATTTTTGTATTCAAATGATTACTGCCAGTTTTTCAGTACAGATAAAATTCTTGTTTCCACTTGAAAAAATGCTTGAAAACTCTATCCTTCATACGTATCATTTTGTAATTTAAGTGATCCCAAATATGGATCAGAATCAGACTTTGGTCCTCATCATTATTCTGTGGGAGCCTTGTCAGACACCATACGCCGTCAGGCTTTTAGAATAGTGGTAATACAACTGTAGGTAGTTTGGCTAAGCCCATACTTTGCTAAAAACTACTTAAATGCAGGAAGTTAGACCATGACAAATGGAAGACTTGGCTATACCAGACTTCCAGACCTAGTAGAAATATGCAGGTATTCACATATGAACCCTGGAACATCCAGTAAACCTGTTTCACAAAGTGAAAATTCCTGCCTCTCAATTCTCTACCTACCAAAGGTGAAAAATGCCTTCTCTTTCATCCCACAGTTCACATCCCTCATCAGGTTCATTATTACTTCTGTCTGCATCCTTATTTTCTTCCTTCTCCCAGCCCACCTGTTGGTGAGCCTGTGAAAGCCACAGTAAGGAAGAAGAGTTACTTCTATGAATTTTATTTTGCCTACTTGTTTGCCAGCAAGAGTCAATCCTACCACTATGGCTTTTTGCAAGAAAAAATTTACCCTCTGCACCCTGGACAAATTCTAGTTTAGATAGGTACAGAGAATGTGACAGGCATAACTCACTGTGCTGCCGGCCACAACTGTGCAGGGAAATTTAAATAGCCATCTTCTTCATAGCCCATGACCTTTTCTTGGTTAGGATGCAATTTGCAAAAGGTACATCATCAGTAGAAAAAGAACCATAAATTGTCCTCTATGTGGCATGTACTTATGAAACATAAGTTAGTGTCTTCTAATGAGAACTTTGCACTGTAAAGCTGTCATTAATGTAGAAACAGGATACCATTAATAATTTTCTGAAGTCTTAGTATCAGCTTCTCACTGCACTTTACAAGTACAATAAATATCATTTTAGCTCAATAAAATGGAATTAAGAGCACACTCAGGCTGTAAAAATCTGTAGTTGATTTTTAAAATAATAAAAGCTTTAATAAATTTTAATGAACCAAGGCAAAGCTTCACCGAAGCAGGCAATACTAAAACAATAGGGCATTACAGAACTTCCTGCTTTGGTTCAATGACACCATTTGCCACTTTAAATCCACTCTATTTAAAACAATTCTTACAATGTAAAACTTAAATTGCTTTATATTTAGGATTTTTAGTTTTAGTTATTTCCACCTCTTACCCCTATATAGTCAGACTTTTGGATTCTGTTCCGGCCCTTTCAGACATTTGGCCAAAAAGTCCCCAACTTTTAATATTTGACAACATGAAAAATAGACTTGTCATTCTATCAGAAGTCAAAAGGAAAGATCTAGCTTGAAGAGCTAACATATTACCTGGAATACACAGGTGTTATTCCAAACACTATTTCAATATTACTTGCTTGTTCAGTGGTGGGTTTTTTGTTTTGTTTCAAATATTGGTGCCCTGACTTTTACTTCAATCTAACATAAAAAAAAGGAATTCACCTATGTGTTTTATCTGGTTTAAACTTTAAACTAAAGGTATTATCACTAAAATGCCAAAAATATTGTAAAGTAAACCAGGAATAATTTCCAAGCCATATTATACCACTGAGAGTCTTCAAAAATAACATTTCTGGACTAAGTGTAGATTTGTAAGATCTGTTCAGTATCCAAGTTTTGCAGGGAAACTGTGAAGAACTTACTTTTATTTTGTAATGAACATAGAATCATAGAATAGTTGAGGTTGGAAAGGACCTTAAGGTCATCTAGTTGCAACCTCCCTGCCATGGGCAGCGATGCCTCACTCATCATATAATTTACATTCACACTCTGGATATCTAGAGACAATTTCGCAAGGCATCCAAGACAGTTTTGAAAATCCGATGGCTGTCCCACAGTTGAGTTTCATTAATGCAGGGCTGAACAGCATCTTATATAGTCTAAGAGAGCTTTTAATACAGGCTAATTACAGTCTTGTTTTCCAGAGCATGGGTAACAGTCGATCCTGCCTGCCTGAAAACAGCAGATTTGCATGACGAACTAATTACTGTGTCACTGATTATGAGAACCACTTTACCTACAGGACCTTGGTTATCAGTCTAATTACACACCAGTTATCATGTTTGGCATTCATAACCTTTAAAGCAGAGAATTAAAAAAAAAAAAGGCAAAAGAGGAGCACTGCTTTCCTGAATTGGCAGTTGGGGAGTCTGAAGTGATGTCTCAGTGCTTTTCTTCTTTCTTTCTCATTTCATTACTCTGAGAGCACTGAAAACCAGCTTCCCTGCAAGCTCTCCAGAGAATACCTCTGCTACAGCACTGGGAGCTCTGCTTCTCTCAAAAAAAAACACCCATCCCTGACACAAATGTGCAGATGATTATTGTGACTATCTACGCCACAGACCTGAGACATGGCCAAGGCTAATGCCAGACTCGGGAGGGTCTCCTTTGCATAGTAGCTATCCCCATGCGGAAGAGAACAATGCAGTAATCGCAAACTCGTAAGTTGAACTTGACTGAAACTGTACATCCCTAAAACAAAAGGGATTATTTTTTCCAGCAGCTTGATATTCACCAGTGTTTATAATAAATTTCCTCTTGCAATGAAAAGTTTGTGTGAGAAAAGTTTGTTGTGGGTCAGCAAATAAAAGTATCCACAATATGATGCAGAAGACAAGATCCTAAGAAAGGTCCCAGGGTGCAATGAAACACACAAGATGAAATATCTGCTGCAGCAGTTTTTAATGCAAGAAAGATCAAAACTTCAACTATGCCACAGGCCAATTCCTGCTTTCAAGAGGAACATATGAAAGTTAAGTCCAAAGATATCTATTTCAAGGTGACAGCAATTTCTCATAGGCAACAATTAGTTACCAGAACAAAATTCAGTACTCATGGATTCGAGACAGTGTTCCAATACCGGAAGTTAGTATCTTAGGGTATTAAAATCAGCACAAAAATAAATAACTGGCTAGGTCATGTATTCACCTGTCAGTGACAGTGCTACTGATAACATTCATTTATCACAAGCATACAGAGGTTACCAGCTGGCAGGGTTGAGTTTAATGTCATTTCCACAGCCAGAAATAATATCCTGAATATTTGCAACCCAAGACAAATCTTTCTGATATTCCCTTCTTCCAATTATCCTACCCTTCCTGCTGTTTCATCACCTTTTCCCGTCCTTTTTCCTCCATCATTATCTCTCCTAAGGCTCTGGGGAACAGACGTGTTTTCAGTCTTAGATATAAAACTTCCATATATTTACCTACTTCAGAGTTACATTAATACAGTGATGAATTGATCTAGCTATTTGACAAAAGTACTTACCCTTTGCTCCCTCTGTAGCAAAAAGAGTTCACCCATCTCAGCTCTGTGCAAGAAACTAAATATATCTTTCTCCCTTGATTTACACTTTCTTTTTGCCTGGAAAGGAATCTTAGAGCCCATCAGATAGAATTGTTCAGGATTACATGGCCTGGGGTTCATGACCTCAGCTAAATTCACAAAAGAAGTAAGAAATGTACAGGCTAGTTGTAAACAACCGATCTGTGTCCTAACAGGAAACACCACAAGCCCCCTGCTCCCTTTCAAAAATACCATGTAGTTCTTCTGCTAGATCATGAACAGCCTTTAGCATGGAGTCCCATGAAGCTCAGAGAGCTGGTCATAGTACATATCAGAGGGGAAATTTTCACTCTGTGTTAGGCCTAGTATGTCAAGTTACACAACCACAACACTGCAGCCATTAAGCAAACTCACCTAAGACTGACCTAAAACAGCTCCTTTTGGTGCTTGGGGTCTCTGATTAGTAAACGATGCTCCTTGATCGCTGATTTTCAGCTCTACCCAGCAGTAGAATACTTGGCCAGGTGTTCTTGCTTGCCTAAGTTTGCAAGTTCATTTACATTTCTGATGCCAGTCTGAGGGCAGAGTTGTGCTATGGGGTGATTTTTCTCTCAGCCTCTTCTAGAAAGGGCAGCTTCACAGGGAAGTAGTAATTTCCAGTTATGTGTATGTACATGTGTGTGCATAAAACAACCCATACAACACTTGAGACTGAACCAATAATTACTTCTCTCCAGCATTCTTTTTTCTCTCTTTCATCTCCACTTTCTCCTGAAGACAGGTTGGGGTAGTGGTTGAATTCAGAAATGCACGAACTTTTTGGTATGATATGTGCTCTTAGATACTCTTATGTTACTCTAGATAGTAGCAGTAATGTACTTTTGTAGATCTGTCTTACAAAATGCATACAGTTTCCATAGACTAATGTGTAGAAAAAGAATACATCAAAATATAGAGCCATTCTGAAAATGCAGCTAATGCTTCTTCATGGGTTGTTAAATATATCATATTGTTCTGTCCATACTAGGAAAATTACCTATAAGATGACAAAAGTAAATCTTCACCCTTCTCCCTTTGCTGCCTTTGAAATTGTTCTGACAATTTAAAAAGGATATAATAGCTTTAAGCAAGGCTATGAAAAATCCCCTCAATGTTCTAAAAGTTTCTAGGTTCAAAATTTCTTTTCAGATTTTTCTGATCTACATCAGCAGATAAACTATTTTGATACACATTTTTTATCATTTTTATTATTAAAAAAAAAAAAAAGCCCTTCTGTCTTTTGTGGTAAGCTGTATTATTTTCAGAGCAGCCAGTGGATTACTCATATTTGAAGACAAGTCAGGTAATGACAACTCTAGCCACACTGGAATACAGAGAGTGACCTGACTCTTGGCTCAGTCAGTCTTAATGCATGTTGTGAGAAAGATATTTAAAGTATAAATCCTTTCAGGAATGCCACTCTTCTTGCCCAAGGGAAATCCAGATATTTGGGGAAGGATAAGCACGGATCAAACGCTGGATCTCGGAGGAGCACGTTGTAATATCAAGGTGGGAGTGTGTTAGCAGCTGACATTTCTACAGCTCATTCATCTATGCTTGAAATACACATGATAAAAAACAGGACTGCTTTTCATTTTAAGGATGAATACCTGTTACCAGAAATGCCTCTAAGGGTGATAAAACTGGCTACAAGTCTCACATATCTTGAAGAATTTATTCAATTTCATTTCTAAAATGAAGGTTATAAATCAGTCCCAAGCCCTTCCTGAAAAACAGTTATCCTCCAAGCTATTATGAGCATTTACAGAAGAATGATTCTTTTCTGTGTCAGATGTTATGAAAGGCAGCTCATACTTCAAATAATATGATTTATAAGTTAAGATTGTGAAGCTAAATTTAATAAAGCTCAGAGAAGATGCATGAGCCTCAAAAAGCTTTTTAATATATATTTCTTGGAGTTGAGATACTACGCTTGTTTTATATTAGCTGTTTTGTATTCTTCTGTATGATGGGGTTACTGGTGGATGCCAGCAGAATTACCCACTACAGAAAGTTTGCCTTCTTGCATCTTCTCTTTCTCTCCATGAGAATTTAGCTGATGACAGATTGCTTGCACATATCTCATTACTTTGTGCAGTTATCATGCACAACTCAAAGGGCTTTCCAGTCTTCATGTCTGTTTCTTGTGTTTTCAACTTTTCTTTCTGATGGTGTAATTCCTCAAAGAAAGATGAAAGTGCTTGGTTAATTCTTTTGGTTCAAGGAATTGTTGGGAGATTTAACACTCTATTAACTTTATTTTGAAGATCTTGATGATTAACTTTTGAAATCAGCTGTTCTGGTCAGTGAAGTCCCACCAACTCATGAAAATATTTTCATAAGCAGAATTTCCTCCAAATATGTTTTCAATATGGAGTTGGAATTTGAAATTTTTAACTAAAAGAAATATTTTGTTTCAATTCATCCAAAAGAAAAAAAAAATCTGACATTGAAGCTCATCTCACAGAAAATGATACTTTGAAAAAAAAAAATACCCAAGTACTTTGGTAATAAATTTCCTAATTTTTTCATTATGTATATCTCTTCCAGACAAAAGAACCGCAGATCAGATCTAGGCTACCTACTTAAGCTTAAGTCTTGCTTCGTATGAGTGAGGATTAGAGAAGGGAGGAATCAAGGGAAGGGACAATGCAACCAAAATAAGTACCTAATTTCCCTTTCAAATCAATGAAGAAATGTAGATTTTTCTGACGACTTTTGGAGTCTTATCCACACTGGTTCAGCCAGCTAATTATTTTTCACTGACATTACAAGGGGCAAACCAGATAGATATATTTTTATATAACTGTTTATATACTTAAATATATATACTGAATATATATATTTCTATATAGAAATTTATTTAAATATATATATTGCATATATATGTTTATATATCTATTTCAATATCTTGGCACTATCATCATGTTTTGTGGACCAGACAAGTAGTCAACTCGTTTGGAGAGCAGGAGACATGATATCTAGGCTTTCTTTAGCATAGGCAGCCAGATTCCCAGTTCTTCACAGGCTACATGACTGTTGAACAACAAGCCCACAAGGTGTTTTATGCAAACGCACTTTACTACAGTTCCTCATCCGAAGTCTGTTTTCAGCTTTTATCTAATGACAGTCTAATGTAAAAGGCACAATTAAACCATTTTGGAAAAGATGTTTTCCACAACCCACCTTAGTCCGAGTCCTGCCTATAATTGAATTTCTGGCTGTGTCTAAGAGGGCTAGCTGGTTTTTAGTTACGTGAACAGAGTGTCAGTGACTGGCTACTGATGTGGGGGCTTCAGCAGACTTCTCAGTGGGAGATCAGTACTTATTGCTGAATATCCTTGGGAATGCAGTTGGAGACCCCAAATAAGTGGGGAAATGCCAATTAAATTTATCAGGCTGATGGGATTTGTGAGTTTTAATCACTGAAATCTTACCTTTGGCAGTATTTCAGAAAACTGATCTGTTGCCTTAGAGTGTGATAGAGCTTAGATAGACAGACTAGTCCAAAACAGCCCAATCAAAAGAATCCCAACATTTACACAGACTGCAGCTGTGTTATTGTCCATATACCATGATATAACCATTCCTTGTTAAATTAATATTCCAGCTTGTGAAACAAGATAGACTTAGTAGCCCATCTGTACATGTACAATGCAGTTAACAAAATTAACAGAAAAAATTCTTACTCTGAAAAGTGAAACACAAATCTAGCTGCAATTACTATAGAAGAAATGCATCTTCAACTATTTCCTTCTGTTAGTATGCCAGGAATTGACTCAAAAGAGGAAATCTCATGGGTTTCTGCTAATCATCTAAGGTAAGTTACAGCTTCAATGTAAATGCATTTGATACGAATTATTATTGTGTTTAAACTGCAAGTAAAAATACATTAAACAGGTTGTTAATTTCCCCAACAATCAATGAAAATTCTGTTATTTTAAGAGATTATTCTGGGAATACATAAAATATGCTTAAGGAATACTCCATTTGTACTCACAATGTTTCTTTTTTCATGACACAAAATAAATTAAATGTAAGGTCAATTATTAAATAAATATAATTAATATATTCAAGAGCTTTATAAGGCTTAGTGCTACTATAACAGATGTGACCATTATTCAAGGGTCTCTTGTGGTTTTTGTGGTTTGCCTTTGTAGTTCAATAACAGAAGTAATTATTTGAAGACAATGTGTAGAACACCTTGAAATTCAGGCAAAAGCTGAAATAGAGAATTCAGAGGTCTGGAACACTGGAAGCGCAGACACTCCAGAAATATATCAGAAGCTATTTTAAATTCATTTAGGCTTGTTAATTATAGAAACATTTTATGAGCCTGGTACAAAGAATGAGTCATTTTGGGTAGACTAGATTAATTTGGGGGAGGTTTGGGTTCAAGATTTTCATTTGCTGTACTAGCCCAGGGTGAGCCCACTCTGGAGTCAGGTTTGAATCATTAGACGTTTGAATATGTAATGTTTGAGGGGAACACTTCAGGTAAAAATTCTAAGTGTCAATTAAATTATTTTTGCAAAATTTTCTACACTTTTAATTGTCTGTGTCCAAGTCCCTGAATCTCAGTAGAGTCTCATATATCCCAGGTTTCACTACAGAGTTGCCCACCTTTAACAGGAAGTAGCACTCTGGCTACTTGGTAGGGAGCTGCTTGTGCTTCTTCTAGGAAAGGTTACTGGAGAGCACTGGCCACATGACACAGATGTGTGGGACATTGTGACTCTGGAAGTATCCCAGAAGCTGTTTGGGAAAGGGATGGCTCACATGGGACAGGTGCATGTGCCAGACAGAGTACAGGTGGCTGGAACCTTAGGAAATATACTGGGAAACTTCTGGTTTACATTCACAATATACATACGTTTTTCTTTAAACCTCCAACAGGATATTAAGTTAGCTCAAATATGATCATTCATGTAAAGTGGAGACTGCTTCAGACATACATATATGATCAGTCCTTTTGGAATGAATTTTTGAATCAAATCCTTTGCTGTCTTGATTTAAGCCAGAATATAATTTGTCTTTTAATTCACAAAAGGTGCTAAGCTGACAACGAGAAATTTTTCACCTGTACAGGTCAAGACTGAGCCAGAGGATGGGCAAAAGACTATATGTTAGTTTGACAGCTAAACCTTGCAAAACAGAAGGTCTGTTTGCACTGTGACCATCTGCAGCTAATCAAGCTATTCATGAACAGAATAATTTTCATACCATAATGGTTTATGTCCCCATTTCCTTTTAATTATATAGGTCATTTTTAGATGAAGGAGGAAAAGTCTGCATCCCATTACTACTATCTGCATGTAAAAGCCAGCAAATATTTTAAGTTTGTGATGTAGTTGAAACTAGTCTTTACTTGATCAACATTTTCTCACACTCATCTGTGACCAAGGCATTCAGTGGGTAGCACAGGGATGATAAGAGAAATTCCAAGGGACATAAAGATGTTTTTCTGCTCTTCAATGTCAGCTGTTTTTAAAGAGTAATTGCATTCTGAATTTTCTCTGAAGCAACTAAAAAAAATTAATAGAATTGTTTGGTATGATATTCCACAGCCTTGTAACAGATGCTTAGTCCAGGTATTGTCAAAAAGAAAATGATGAAGCTGTAAAGAAGAGCACATTTCCACATGCTGCTGTAACAATCTGGAGAGAAACCAAACCCAAAATGAAAATGTGAGTGTGATGTTTAAATATTCCAATGCAAAAGGACACCTTTAAAATATTCATGAAAAACAAAACCCTCTGCAAAACCTAAATGCTAAACATTTTTCATACTTTTCAGCTTTCCAGCCTTCCATAACCTAAACTGATTCATCAAAAAGGAGAAAACAGGAGATCCTTGATAGAATTTTAAAGATTTGCTTACCATAGATTGACTAGGAAGGGATGCTCCAGGCCTTGCATTATCTGTAGCTCCCGAAAAACATTTCTAACTTCATCTCTCTCAATGCACTTCTGTTTATTCATATATTTCATGGCATACATTTTCTTGGTGTCTCTCTTCTGTACAATGCACACCTAATCGACAGCAAAGTAAAAGAAAATGTTTGATACCTACAGAAAAGAAACTCACTTGTGATTTTGAAAAAAATTAGCCTTTTATGATATTTCAGTATCTCAGATATGGATAATGCAAACTGGTAACACCTTCAAAAAGTCCACATCACAATTACACAGGATTTTTTGTAATAGATTGTAATTAATAAATTAACAAAACACACCACCCCTACTTAAGAAGAAATGGGAACCCAGAAAAGTCAGAAGTCAACATGGTAAAGCTGAAGTCACAGGCTACTTCCTTAGTCACAGAAATTTTGCATCCTAAGAAACTTGTAGAAGCATAGAAAGATAGAATGGTTAGATTTTAAATCATCTAGTTTCAACCTTTCTGCCTTTGGCAGGGACACCTTCCACTAGACCGGGTTGCTTGATAGTCCTCATACCCATAAATCAATGCACATATCTTGATTACTGCAGCATAAACATAGCCTATGTTCACAAAACTCAAGATTTCATCTAAATATTAGAATTATGCTCCCTTAAATATTGTCAGGGAAAAAAAAAAAAAACAAAAACCCTATTGAAGAGAGATTCATCACAATATTTTTGAAGTCACAAGAGACCATTACAATGATTAAGTGTCTGGCAGCAAATTTCTTTGCTTGAACTTTGTTTTCTTTGCTTACAAAAGTCAAATAATGTTGTAAATGCAGGAGGAAAATCTTAGTCAAGTAAACTCCCATGTAGGGCCTGGACTGTTTTTTGTCATAGTAGTTTACCTTGTGAATGATGCTGGAGAGTGTCACCAGCACCACATCCAAGAACCATCACTTTAAACATGATTTCTGGCAACACAGAAGTGTAAGACTCTTCTGTGTCTCATCCCCCAAGCTGGTGTATATCTCGTATTCATAAGAGCCCTAGACATAAAGCAAAACTGTATCCTCAGTAGGATATTGCTCTGAAGGTTTTTCCTGTTAACTGATCAGCACTTTTTGACGCAACACTCCTAGTGTCTTCACAGCCAAGAGAATATTAGTTGGCGATATTATTTTGGTGCTACATTTATATTACAGCCATAGGCTTCAATCAGAATTATTCATCATCAAGCTCTACACAGACTGTATACTGGAAGTGTCTGGTTTAGATATCACAGCTCTGTAGTTTCTAAATTCAAGGATATTCTGGATTCACTTGGCGTGGCACTATTACTTTGTATGCATATTTATGTACATACACACATGCACACACTCACGTTCCCATACTGTACACACGTAAAATTATAGTATACATACACTACGTATGGCTCAGAGATCAGATTACAACAGTGACAATCAGAAAGAAATTCTTCAGTTTTGAGTTGTACTTTAGGGAACTTGCATGCTCAAAATTCAGAAATGATCTGGAGAAACTAAGACAACTTCCTACAGCTGAACCTCTGAGCTTAACAAGGTGTCATCTGGATTCTGGACATGGTGGTGAACAACCAGTGCCAGGGTAAGTACCCTAGAGAGACTTACTGTGTGATCACTTATTTCTTAAACTCAGAGGAAAGGTTCCAGGAATGTGCCATCAGCGTATTTTACTTCCACCACCTTTTTCAAGTCCCTGGAAGAGGAACTGGGGCAGTGAAACCAAACCACATTTGTTTCTCTGCAACTCTATTTCCATGAAGTGTGTCCTTGAGCTCAAATCTACTCCAAAGAGTTAATGGAGTACTTTTAACCTATAATGGTAAGGTGTGATTAAGCAGAGTTTCTAATTACCTTTACTAATATCAGGCGATGTTCTACTAATTAGATAAAACGGATGGTATTGTTTTGTCTTGAGCCCATCGTTGCTGCAGAATGGAAAATACCAGAGTTTTGCTTCATTTTCCTCCTTAGGCTCCTATGGAAACCCTGGATGTTGGTGGTGTCCTGAAGATAACTAAAGGTTCACACTTATATGAAAAGAGCCCAGGCCATGGAACAATGGGGAACTGGAGTTGGCCTTTTGGTGGAAGGTAGCAAGTAGGGTTAAAGTGGGGTTAAAGGTAGCAGGTTGGGTTAAATGAAATGGAGGAAAGGAAATGAATAAGCTTTTACAAGTTCTTCAAAAGAAGCAGAATTTGCAGGGGCAGTTCCTAACATCCTGTCTGAGATATGGACACTCCAATTTAGTGAATCACATTATAAAGTACAATGTTTTGGATTCTAGCTCAGAACCTAGGTCCATAATTTCATTCATTTATATGAATTTGCAGCATGATTTTCATATGAAACTTGGCCAAGATTGAAGTGTTTGCAGAAGTCTCTTATTCCATTACATAAAAGCCCCCCCTGTTGAATTGTTGACTAGTGAGACTTCTGAGAGAAGGGGATTTTACTCAGCTGAGAGTTATAGGTTTGACCAATATGGCAAATTAAGATCATATACAGCATCTAAATATGTGATGTAAATAGGTTTTGAAACACCGCTCTGACTCCAGAAAGCCCTCAGTTCTCTTACCTACCTACCAGTCAAGACAAGGGTATTCAGCATAGCTGAAAGAGACCTTCTGTTGTTAGTAGATGCTTACCTAGCATACAGCTTTAAAGCAGAACGATAGTAGACATTTGCTAGTAATGTGTACCTACACACATCTTTTAACATTGTTTCAAAAACAATAGGATTTTAATGAATATACTAAAGCTGCTTCCCACTAAAAATCAGGAAATATAAGATGCATCCACATTGACATTATTGCGCAAAACACCTGACGTTGTTATGACAGCACTGAATCATAGTGGAGTCCCTGGCAGTTCTACCTGCTGGCTGTCACCCCTTCTGAGCAGGATGTCAGTGAGCTGAAACTTTTCCGCTACTGTGCCAAAGAAAGGAAAAGCCCTTGAGCTCTCCTCACATGTTCAGTCTTAGTGGAAAGTATTTAAATTGGTTGTTTTTTGGTTTTAGTTTAAATTCTTTCCAAATAAGTCATTTTAAAATAGGGACAAACAGGTGTTCTGGCACCTGAACAAATGAATTCTGTGATGATTCATTATTGTGGAAGTCTGTGCAGAATTGCCTTATTTATACATATCAGTGAGGAAGCCTGTCATGCTCACATTACTAAAACAGTCACTTTCAATTTTTCGGAGAATATCATCTACCAAAGCCCAGACAGTGTCCTGCTCAAACTGATACCACTGCTTCAACAGTCTCTGTAGGTGACGCTTCAAACCAAATGGGTGCCACAAACTCAACAGCTATCAAGCTTCATAGTCAGCAGGGAGGGACAGGCACATCCATCTCCACCTGTTCATGGGTTTAATAGGTCCAAAGGACCATCTCTAGAGGTATTGCTTTTCCTAAAGAGACTGTAGATGACTAGCTTGGATGTAAGCATCTCTGTTGTAGATGTTTAAAGGTAGGCATATGCATCCTCATTCGTTTTCTTTGTAGTTATATGGGGTTTATTTTTAAAAGATTCCTGTGAAAATATTCCATTTCTAAAGAGGGTTTTCTAATATATGAGCAACTACTTACCATCAAAACTATCAGGTTGAAAGAAATTTGACCAGAGCATGACTTGGAGCCCCAGGGTTAAAAACCAACAGATTATGACTGCAGGGCTAAACTTCATTTTTCAGGACCAACGTATGCAATGGTTCACTTCTAAGCTACCTTCTTAGATTTCCTCTGATTTCACATGCCAAAAAATAGAGCACCTACAGATCAAGTCTGATCGGCAGAATTTGTTAATGGTTTGCTGCAGAAAGCTGCATAATGCTGCATTGGCTGAGCAGTCACAGGTGGATCTGGGGGAGCTCTTCCTAGAGAAAAAGATGGCAAGGGCTGAAAAATCTGACTTACTGCAAAACACAGATTTCTCCTGTTTCCCACTAACTTCAAAAGAATTCTAGCTGCCTTGTGCTTGGTCTAGAATGAACAGCAGGGAGCAGGCGCACTGTCTGAATAAAGCTGTTTGGTCTGTTTGGTACATGAGTACTTAGACTTCTCAAACTACCCCATGATATGGTTTCATGACAGGGCATAAAAAACAACAGATGTGAAACCGCAGTCAGAGAAAGCTCCTCTGTGCAAGGCTGCTGTGAGAGCTGGCAGCTGGAATGCACTTCATCCATACTCCTGTAACACAATAGCATGCAACTTCTGTCAGTAGATAAGATGGGGCAGCTATAGCTGTGGCACTGCATGGGCAGAAGACACTCACCTAGATGTGAGTGTCGAGACAGAAATCAGCTATATGCTTCACAGCCAGTGTGGGAATTGACAAATCTATGAAGCATGTGCCTGAAATACTGCTACCTTGACTGTTCTTACCCACATACTCTGAAAAATTAATGCTCTTAGTCTCAGCCTATGAGTAGAATTGGAAAGATTTACACAAAGAGGCTGGAGAGTGGATGTCATAAATTTGGCTTTACACGCCAGGGAATTTACTTGAAATAGGGGAATTTATTCCCAGATTCCCCTGAGCAAATTACGACAGCTGGAGCAGGGGCCAAGCATCTGCTTAGTACCCTTTCATATTAACTCAAGCTAAAAAAATTGGTGGTTATACTGTCAAACAATATTAATATTCTGCAGTTGTGTGTTATGTTGCTTTTAGGATAGCAGCATATTTTTTTCTGAAATACTTTGCATATTATTTAGTAAAGTACCCTCAATCAGTGCAGACAAGATTCTGGGCCCCCATCTGTTCCACACCAGTGTAATTTCAATTGCTTCAACAGAGGAAGTCATGGTTTTATACAACCAAATTAATCAGACCTAAGTCCTATGTCTCAGCATCTTAGACAAATAGCAGAAAAGTTTGTACACAGGAATCATAATTTGAATTTAATTTAAGGTCAGATTCTTCAGTGTATCTGTTCCCATGCACACAGAACTTGAAGAAAATTGGTACTACAATATCCCTGAAAATGAGTTGTTGCGCCTGAATGCAAATTATTTTTCAGCAATAAGCCTGCAATTATATGGTTACTGTTGCAGTAAAGAACAATGATAATGCCTGTATTTCATTCGTAGTCAGTTTTGCACTTACTGAATGACCTTTAAATACAAACTTTTTTGCAATATTTTATTTGATAAGAATGGTAGCTTTACATAGAACAACATGGAAAAAATTAGCCAGATGAAACATGAGAGAGCACTTTTATGGTGTCACATGTCATAAAGAAGTAGCCACTTAGACCAGTGTTCAGCATTTTTGGATTGAGTATTTTAAATTGTATAATTCTGAACTGACTTAGAAGGCAAATATTTAATATATGAATAAAATCTGTTTGGACAAAACTTCTGACCTGGCCCACTTCAAATGTAGGTGGAAATACGAAGTTCTGTATGGTGCCAAGCATAAACAGCTTAAAGGTTCTCAACAAAACTAAACAAAATATTTCTTGTTAAATGTGAGCACACCAAAGCAGAAGCAAAGAGCTGCCTTCACCTACCTAGCAAAGGAAGGTCACTGAAGCCAGCAAGGCTGCTTGTAGAGTAGTGCCACATACCTCACTTGGGTACCATTGTCATCATCACCGCAGCTCACAGGTCTGTAGCAGTATCCAGATGTACATATACGTGCACTGCCTATATATACATTGGCCCAGGAGTGGGGTCAAGCTCTCAGCCATTCTACCATAGTTTACATTGTCACTTGGCTTGTACAGAGAACCACTGACTTAGAAGCTGTGTAATGGCTTCAATGGTCCTATGCAGGCTCAGAGCTCACCTTCTTTATTTGCTATTGGCCTCTTACTGGAGTGCAAGCTAAGCTCTCAAAGGACACCTTTGAAGAGAGCCTGGTTGTTTCCAGAAAAAAGAGCATGTTTCTCTTGTCTCACACCCATTTCCTGCCCTCCTCACAGCTGCTGTGATGTATCTTCACTTTTGCTGGGGAAGATGCTACAGTACATAGAAGACCACACCTCCTCTTAACATGTCCCTAACAAGCAGCATGTACTAAGGCAGCAGCTTAAAACAAGCAGCCACTTCTCAGAAAGACAAGCTCTTCAGATACAAAGCATTTGAAACCAAATGACCTGGAAATTCCTGTAACAGCTAACATTGCTACTGTGAATTGAAAATGCCAAAGGAAAAGGCAGGGAGCTGCTTTCTGAAGTTGTCTGGGAGGGACAGAGCATAGGTGATGAAACAGTCTGCCCGAATGGAGAAAGTGAGGTGCAGAGGTTCAACTTGAACCCTGTGCACAAGAGAAGGCTGAGCTGCGTACAGTCTCTACCATATCAGATACTTCCTGCATCAATATCCTGAAGAGGCCTAAGGTTGCTGTAGCAACCAAAGTAATTTAAGAAATATAGAGAGAGAGATATTGTACCAACAGCAATAAAATAAAAAAGTAGTGCGTGTCTTAAAACTTCCTACTGTCTCAGAAAATAGAAAAGGCCACAGAGCAGCCATAAAGGAAGAAGTCAGTTTAGGGCAGGCACAATGTTGAACACTGTGTTATATGTTGCAGGGTGCTAGAGCACAAGAAGCTCCAAACAGTAAACAGCTAGTCAATAGAGATTAGAGGTCTTGCATCATTTGTTGACGTTTTCTGCTGCCAGGTACTTCCAGAAGGACAGTAATAGGAAAAGTTGCCAGCAACGAGGCTTCTAAATGAACGATAAAGGCAAGGCTGACTCACAGAGAAAGACACATGAAATGGTGACTGATTTACCAAGTTGTGCTTTTGGCTATGGTGTAACAGGTCATTTTAAAATGGGTTTCTTTCTTTTGCTGTCTGTGGAAGGAAAAACAAGGTGATTTGTCAGACGTTTGCATTCGTTTGGGAAAAATAAGCCTGTTACGCTAAGGACTCTTCAGTTGCACTAGACAGCTGCAAAATATGGATTTTAGATTAGAGGGGACTTATGCATGAGTCTTTTCTGGCATTAAACATGTTCTCTCTGAAACTCTATTCCCGCTCATACATATCCCCAAAGAAGGCTCGAAAGAACGTTATAGCCACATGAACCTGAAAGGAAATCAGATATTTCTAGACATATAGAAACATTCAGCAGTTTCCTAAATGCCATGGAGAAGAGCTGATCAAATGTCAACCAATAAGCCTTCAAATAAAGGCTCGTTTTATTTTCCTGCATAGTATGGAAGGGTGAAGGTTTGTTTGAAAGAACGGGGACAGTAGGTGATGTGGATCCTCTGAATGTGGAAGCTCTGAAGAAATAGAGGGGTGCAGGTGATCTTTGTGACGATAGCATGATTTGGATATATCTCTAACTACTTATCCTGTACCTTGCGCACCTGGACCCCTATTTAGTTTGCCATGATATTCCATCACTGTATTGTGATATTAAACAATCATAGATCTCCATCTGCCCTGATTTTTACGGAGTTTTTGTATAACACTGCACTAGCAGTATATTCTTCTATTGACTTCAATGTTTTTTCTTGGAAATTACTGAACCAAATAAGGACAGTGCCATGAAGGTCCATGCTGCTCTGCAAGAAGTATTTCCTGCCTCTGTAAAATGAAAGTAATTTGTCTGAATGGAAGGCCAAGAGCCAGCAAAATCCTGTTTGTGTTCTTAATGCAAAACTGCAGAAGTAGCTCAACAGCACTCGGCTGGCATATAATTAAGAATCGCTGAAATCAAGATCTAGATAGCTATTGCTTAATCAATTATTGATGTTATATTTCACCTTCAAATGTATTCCTGCAAGAAATGGTTTCTAATGTTTTTATAATATGATTTTCACTGACTACATGGGCTTGTATTTACCCAAATTAAAATTTAAAACCTTCTTATAGTCTTTTATTATAGGAAAGACAGGTCGTCTACTCATGTGTAAACAAACCATTAATCTTCTCTGTTTCAGCAAAAGCCTGTTGAGTTGAACAAACATTTACTCAATGATCATAATTACAGTGTATGTCAGTTTATACAGTCCCGAGTGTATTGAATCTATGTAAAGTGTGTTTAAAATACTGCAATTATTTTAAAGACACAAATAAGTCCAGAGATTTAAGAAAAAGATCACTCCAGTGGATTTTCTAAAAAAAGTAGCTTGCTCCTCCTTTTTTGTTTGGATTTGGTTTTGGGGACTGATTTCTAAATCCTGGTAATCTCCACTGAGGAGACTGAATTATTACAGTCATTTTTACTCAATTAAAGTTAGTGAATGTATTGTAATAGAAATAATTTAATAAACAGTCATAATAGGTTCATGTGGATGATTTTTAAGAAGAAAAAACCTGCAAAACCTATGTTCCTTTACCCAAGTCAGGTCACACCAGAAATACACAAATGAATTCTCTACTAGATTTTTAACTTCTAAAAGTAAATTGATTCTTACCTTTCCAAAACTCCCTTTCCCAATAGCCCGCAATATTTGAAAGTGGTCAAAGTTAACTGCAAAATAAAGGAGAGAAGAAAATGAAAATAGTTTGTGGAATGCTAAGTCAGGATCAGAAATCAGATAAGAAAGGAAATGTCAGTGTTTTCAACCAATGTAATTTTGCCATGTGGTATTTACTTTTTCTCTGAAAACACCAAATGTATTTAATAGCTAGCAAAAGGAGGTTTGCTTTAAAATATGCTCCATTTTATTCATTAACTCGTCTTGGCCCAATGCCTCTAGTGCCCAGTATCTCCAAATAGAAATATGTCCCTGTCCTACCCAAGGAGCCACATTAACATCACACAGCCATGAACAAAACCTGCTCAGCATTTTCTAGAAAGATTAAGATCTATTAAAAGGATACTGAATAATTCAGGTAAGTAATATAGTCTCTTTACAGATGCATAGCAATGTAAGTGTAGTATTGTTACAGTAATCACTCAGCAGGATAATTCCCATATTCTGATACAGCAATGTAAGCTTGTCCCATGATGAGTTAGCAGGATCAGCCTCTCTGAACTATTCCACCTTTATAAAATACATAATGCCAATATTATAAGACTATTTCATAGATGTAGCATGTTTCAGGAGATTACATTTTAGTTTGGCAGTAGAATGGATTTACTCCCACTTCATGAAAATCTGACAGCACAGTCTGTCCTAGCACTGAAGTGGTTTGCTGTGATGGTGAGTGAGATATTTCACTTTTCAGAAATGCCATTATTGTTGGTGTTGCATGAGACTAAACACAGCATGACCTCCAAATCTCTGGTTCACTGATAGGTTTAGTGGCTTAAAAAGAAATCCAACAACATCCCAAATAAAATCGATACGGAGCCACTAACACACAAACATGACAAAGTGTGATACAGTTTTTACAGTCACTTGCCAGAAAAGAATCACACTTAAAGCTAAACTCAGTGAACCAGAATCAACAAAGTTCAGTGCAACTTAACAGCATTTTTTTAAATTAAAACTTTCTTACGTTCCTGGCTTTGGTCATAGACCTCCATCTATATGCTCATTATTGCTGTAACAGGAATCAGCAAAATTATGGAGACAAACAGTTACGGGGGGAAATGTGGTGACATGAACAAATACAACAAAAATCTGACTCGCATCATGATGAAGAAAAACCTATAAAAGTAATAATACTTTAAATATTTGTGAAAAAAATTATATTATGTCAAGCTAAGCACTGAGTAGGAAGTTGCAAGGTTGATACATATCAACCCATTAAAAAGGACTAAAAACTTCTTCTCCCTGTTGCAGTAATATCTCATTTACACTTTTTACACCAGTTCCAATATATTTAAGTATTTCTTTATTTATTATTGCTTACATTGTCTTCAAGGAAACATGGTTGCTCTTTTCATTAGTGCAGATATAGCAAACACCTAACCAGTAATTGCTGGATACCAAATCAAATCCAGAGCTGACAGGCTCTAATCTTTAGCAAACAAAGATGGTAATTGTGAATACAGCAGTTTTAGGATTTGGATACTAAAATGAAAATGCATAACCATGCAAAGGATTTATAAGGTGCTTGGACACTGGAAGACAAATTTTGTGCTGAATCATGTAAGAGTTAGGGTTACCCAGACGTTTGAGAAGCAAGATTGTCAATATCTTGCAGCTGGAGTCTCTGCCAACAGCTGGACACTGTCTTGTAGTTCCTGCTGGTCAATACTAGTCTGATGGACAAGATAGTTTAGTAAAACAACCTTACACATTGACTTACGCCAACTTAAGTCTTGTTCCCACAGGTCACCCCTCCCAAAAACATCCTCCTGAATGGAGGGTTTGAGAGCTCAGTGACTTGGATCTTTAAGATTATTCTTAATTTAGGTGGGAACATAACATATCATTGAAAAGGTTCAAAACAATATGTTAATGTAACTAATTTCTTTGATGGGGAAAATTCAACAGTTTTTTCCCTTCAGCATGCTGGTGTTGTCTGTGCCACTCCTCCGCTTTCAAACCTTCCAATGCCTCCTGTTTATTTTACCCATTTTTAACAAACACATTCTTTAAAGAAAGCTTAGTTTGAGTTTGTTCTTTACCTTGCAGTCACTCAGCTGAGGGCAGTTCCCCAAAACAACTGGAAAACTGTTGAAAGTCTATAATCATCTAAATTTCAGTCAAGCCACATCTCAGTAAGACTTGACTATGTCATTGTCCTGAAGTCCAGCTGCTTTTGAAATGCATCAGTTCAATGAATTATTTTAGCTTTGTAAAACTAAGATTAAGCATTTCTTTTTAGCTATTTTTCATATAATTTCTATTCTATTTCTCTGAACTTCTTTCTTTAGTGGTGTTTATTGTTCTGAATGACTAGAACAACTTATTTTTTTAATTAGATTTAATTGTGAATCGGACTTCCATACATAAGAAATTATTAAATGAGTCACTAGGCCATGGAATTTAAGATGGATTATTAGTAAGTCATATAAGGTTTAAAAAAACATAGCCACAACAGTTGATCAAATTTCTCCTTTTCTTAATGTTTAAGATGACTAGAAAGTGAGTTGTTACACTTTCACATCTTCATTAAGAAAAAAAAGAGTATTTCCTTTCTATAGTTCACTGTCCCATAAGAATTATATGAATCAAAGTACAATTACTGTAACACATTTTATGCAAGAGAAAATATAGTTTTAAGTGACTGTGGAAGTATGCAAACACACTTGAGTCTGCATTATAAATAAGCTAGGCTTTTCTGGAAAGGACTAATTAAGGAAAGTGAAACAACTTGGTCTCTTTTGGTCATTCAAACATACTCACAACACTGTAGATTTAAAAACTGGGGAAGTTCCTCCTTTGGGACGTTAGGAAAGATTAAAGAAAGGGTTACCTTTGCAGTTGAGACCAAGATTCATCCGAGCAGAACTAATGTTTTAAGCAGCAGTCCCATCAATAACAAACTAGCCATGCAGGAGTCAATTATCATCATAGCCCTGATAAACAGTGAACAGTCAAACTAAGTTCACTGCCACATTATTACTACACTAGTCATTCTCCTCAGGTGTTTTTAATCTCACACTCTCAAAAGTTTTGGTTTATTTTGTTCATCGCACTTTTTTTTAGATTCTGTATATTCTTTTCTTCCTTTTATTGAAAATTCAACACCAAAGTGTCAAAACTTACTCAGAAAAGAATTACATCTCACTATGACTTCTGGTATTTACAGTGTTTAAAATATCATCAAGTTCAGACACTGTCATGTCCTCTGTACAAAGAGGATATATTGTATTCTTGCCCTGTAAAACATGACATGTCTAACTCTAGTGTGGTAGCTAATGACATCTTTCTTAGCGCAAAACACTGCTGAGATAATGTTTTGGCTGGTAGAAGGACACTTTATTCAGTAACAGTAATATGACTATTACTCTTTTGAAAATGGCTTTCTTGGTATCCTTTAGTCAAGGGGAAAAAAAATATTTTCCAACTTTTTGAGCACTTCTTTCATTTTACCACTACTCCACACTTTGGAGAGCTTAGACATCAGCTCTGAATTTGAGTTGAGCATGGATGTTTCTCAGAAACCAAAATTATATTGTCTTCAGCTGACTTTTCATACAGTAAAAACCACAGAATGAAACTGTGAGCATTAACAATATGAGAGTGGTTCCTTAAAGATTCATTGATTTTTATCAATTTGGGGAATCAAGAAATTTTATAATCTCTTGTTCCCCACCTCCCATCCTACCTTCATTCCTTCGACAAAGTCACCATTAATTCAAAACTGAGAAGGATTATGGAATAAAATAGATATTTGGCTAACTAAGGGAGAAAATTAATCAGCATTTATTACATTTGTTGTATGATATGTTACTAGAGTGACAAAAGCCTGCTAATTTCAGCAATGAGCTATATATGTATATATACTAAATCATTTTGGTTTCTTCAATTCAGTCAAACTAAAACAGGGGAAGTTCAGGTTAGATGTAAGGAAGAAGTTCTTTACTGTGAGGGTGATGAGGCACTGGAATGGGCTGCCCAAGGAAGCTGTGAATGTTCCATCCCTGGCAGTATTCAAGGTCAGGTTGAACAGAGCCTTGGGTAACATGGTTTAGTGGGAGGTGTACCTGCCCATGGCAGGGAATTGGAATTAGATGATCTTAGGTCCTTTCTAACCCTAACTATTCTATGACTCTATGATTCTATGTTCAAACAAACCTTAAAGGAATTTCATTGCACAGCTCCAAGTCTCTATTGATAATTTTAAGTGCAAGCACTTTACTTCAATTATTTTCATGGATTTGAATTAGACCTGTGTAAAGCCTTTTTCAAGTATTTTGATCTTGAACTAAAAAAAGTTTGCATGATGGTAAATGGGACTCACTTTGATAATGATGTAGAGATGAGAACACAACCTAGCTCCTGCTTCAGACCATGCTATTTCTTAGGCACAGCTTTCCAACTGTATGAACACTGACGGAGCAGGGATTTGATATAAAACTTTCTAGTAAAAGACAAAATAAATACTTCTTGTTCCACTGCTCCCCAAGGATAAAGGATACTTTGGGGAAATTATGCATATGACAGACTCTCGGGTTTTACAATCATACTGGGAATCATACTGGAATTTCCAATTATTCTTTTTTAAATCAGCATTATATACATAATGATACATGTTAAAACAATGGAGTCTTTCATATGCATTCCCTTCTGGTGCACTATTCATGTACAGTGATTAAATAATTAAAAAAGTTACGTTGATGAAGATCATTGCAAGTTTGATTTATATCATCATAAAAAAACCATGAAATTTCTACCTTTTCATTTGCAGTTTTGATAATCTAAAATATATTTTTTATATTGCCCATCATTTGTTCAAATGTAAATTACATCTAGCTCAAGAGGCAATATTTATACTAGGTGTATCCTACATAGAGGTGACATCTGTTCTTACTGCAGCAGAGGAATATTTATATCAGGTATTTATACGACTAGTCAATAACTATTACCTGAAAGGACTTTGTATCTCCAGGAGCAAATATCCAATCCAGTGGGTTGCAATTAGAAAGAATTGAAGAGTTTTGTATGTCAAACTAATTTTACTTAAAATTCAGCTAAATTTGTTTTTAACTTTAAAAAGCATTTTGGTATTATCATGTTTGTAAACTGAGTGCTTGGAAATGTAGTTTCTGTCTTTGGGAAGTTCTGATACTTGAACATTAGATATGGCTCTTAATTGAGCAAAATAATTGTGACTACTGATCTGAAAATGTAATTTTGCTACTTTATCAATTGAAGTATTTCATTTTGAATTGATACCATGTTTTCCATTTTAAAATATCACAAGCAGACAACAACAATAATTAGCTTCCACCATGCCTCAGCTCCAGAAGTTCAGAAAAATGTGGATCTCGCAAAAGGTAAAATATACTTCAATTTCCTTAATCAAAGTGAAATATTTATGTATTTATCAGAAGACTTTAATTTCAGACTTGACTGATCCAAAGTGGTTTCTTTCACAGTAGTGCAGTACTCTACTGTGCTTCTTGGTGATGATGACCATGTCCATTGACAACATGAGGTCTTTGGCTGGACTATGTCTTCCATTATGTATGGATACCCATAGTACTTGAATGATGCACACTTTGTTCACTTGGAGGTGATGGTGTATTGGGTTATGTGAGATGTAAACAGGTACACGATTTGGATCTACACAAGGAATAGGAGTATCAGATTCCAATACCTGTGAAGAAGTGTCATGACACAGAAATGTAGTTTAGCTCTGAAGAGATCCAAAATGAAATCAATGTGAAAAGATAAACTTGATAAACTAGATAAACTATTCAAAATTTCCAAATTACTTTTGTTTCCTCACTATAAGGTTTAATTTTTGTAAAGGAAAATAATGGCAAAAAGTTCAACTATCTATTAAAAACTTACTCATACAATAATCTCTTCCTAAAAAATACCAAAACAGATTAACAGAGGTCCTTGCTATCTCCTATCTTTATCACCTCTCAGACATGATGAAGTGGAAGTAACCACTTTCTTAGATTGCCAGAAATGGGGAGAAAACCTCAGCATTGTGGTGCTTGGAAAACCAGCAACATTTTACATCTCTCTTATTTCTATGTTCTGTCAACAAATAGCTGATTCCATAAACAAAGGAGTGGGCTAAAAAGCATCTGCTGTGATACATTATAGAAAACCTATGAGGTAGTACTTCACAGGCAATTTAGCCACATATCAAATTCAGATGATGCTTAGTTTCCTCATCAAAAGCAGTGCCAACATCATAGGGTTCTACTCTGTATTCAGTGAAATCCACCTCACTCTGTAATGTTAAAAGTAGGGGGGGATGTTGTAAATAGCTGGGGTATTTTCAGAATGTGTTAGTTAAAATGAATACTGGAAACAGCTACAACAGGCTACCATTCTCCAAAATGCTACAAAAACAAACTAGAAGGATTTGGTAATTCAGCTCATGATTTACACTGTTAGAGAAATGAGCATGTGTTGCCACAACCAGAAATGAATTTGAAACCCCAAGGAAAAGGAATGCTTGAAAACAACCAAGCTCCTGAAGAAAAACATGCTAGGACTTATTCTCGGAGTTTTCCTTCCCTTTTAATTCTGCAAAATAACATAATTCTTTTTCTAATGCTATTCTGCAAAAGCTGTAAAATAAATGAGGATGCAATTTTGAATAAACAAGGGAACTGCAACTCTTTGGTAAACAAGATTCTGTTTGAACACAAGATTAAATTAAAATTTCTCTCCAGAGCTGTTTATACCTCTAATAAAGCAAAAATAAAATCATACTGCCTTTAAATACATCTAGTCTAAAAAAATATCACACAGCTACCTGAAACCCGTAAAACAAAGTTTGCTCCTCAGACAAGTAAAACAAGCTGCGAATCGTTACAGCTTTTCTTTGAGAGGTTTAAATTGAAACCACAGAGCACCACCCTCAAGACCTCTTCTGAGAAATGTGAAATACATCACCAAATCAAAACTAAGAAATTCCTGGTGCTGTGAGGAATGTGGGTGTCATCTGTGAGCCACTGGGAGGGATTTACAGGTAGCGGAGACTTGTCAACAAGCCACTGAAGTCAGCACAAGAAGCCCTATACCTGTAAACTGCAGCAGGATTTTGGTCTAAGAATGCTGGCATTCATTTTCCTACACTGAAAGGTTGCCCTGTGGTAGCCTTAGTAAGGGCTTCAACAGAAGCTGTAGGGACAGCAGGGGTGGTTGTGACTTTTATCCCAGAGAAAAACAGAAGTTTGTTACACTGTGGAAGGGGTGGGAATGCTTGATTGTTGTTTTGCTCAGAAGAATTTTAACACCAATTTGATAAAATTAGCTATTCCATCCTGAATTATTGAACATTAATAGGGGTTCACTGGCATAGGTTAACTGATTAGAAGAGCTCTTGCTACTGCAGATCTCACCCACAGTCCCTGGGAGTATTAGATTAAAAAAAGTCAATTTTCTTGGCTTTTGCCTATTTAAAACTTGTCCAAATTTTAACCATAAAAATTCATAATAGGAGAGTTTAGTGTGCTGCCTCTGTGGTCTTCAGAGAAGTAGCTCCGATTCAGCGGCATACACAGATACTTTGAGGTGGCTGAAGAAAAAGAGTAATTGAATAGCAAGTTTTTGTCAGCCACGATTCGCTTGAGTAAATGTAGGAAGACATGAGAGGAAAAAAAGTATTTTAAATGAATAATGTCAATATGAAGGATACAAAGCAATATGAGAGTTCTGATCTTGATTAAGAGTTAGATTTCAACTTCAATGAAAGCAAACAGAAAATTATCTAGATTTGAGAGCTTTTTCATCTTTTTTACTTTGTGCCTGCTTTCCATTTTACCTCTTTTCCACTGGAAAAGGAAGTGAAAGAATTACAAAATCAAAAGGCTTTCACGGATCTCAGATAAAATGAAAGAATTCTGAGTGTTGAATCATGAACCTTTTTGCTTTGCTGTTATTGTTGTCCACCTATGTCCATGCAGAGTGTGTGTGCATTTCTGGTTTGGATTTTTTCTGAAATCAGAACGTTTCAAGAATTATTATTTTTTGTTTTGCTTTTAGTTTTTTACAGGAAAGATTCCTATTTTCATAGAGCTTAATAATGAGAGGAAGTGGAAAATACTTGTATTTCCCAACAACAGGAACATAACTTATATGCTTCAGAGCTTACGCACACACCAAAACTCTAAGACCACCTCAGCAACACTGCATTTTATCCTTTCTTTATGATCCTTGCCATGTGATGCAATGACAAGAGCACATGATCATCCGAATAAAAGACTTGCTTTCTGAAACCTGGTGTCTGTCAATGACCAGAGCCTGGGTAACCACACAAACCTAAAGGCCAGAAAAGATTTGGTGGTAGTTAAAAAGTTGCACTGAAGCTATGTGACATGAAGAACTGAAATTATTAGGTTATTATTTGGTTTGCTGCACTGGATATTAATGCAACAGACTTAAGTCTATAGCCTTGCCCTCATTGCCACACAAAAATGATTAGGGTTTAGTTAGGCAGTGTCAAATCTTCAGAAAAACCACAGTTTACTATAACAGGTCTTTGCAACTGATTAAGCTGCATCTGCATTCTGTTAGCATAAAATATTCAGGTAAGCTATTTTCAAGTAGAAAGGTTTCTTTTGCATGGACTAGCTTGTTTTAGTGGAAAGTAATTGGAACTTCTGATATCATCTGAATAATTCATCCGTGTGTCCCATTATAAAGCAGTAATTTATAAAATTTTCCTGTTATAAACAGACAAGTCAGTGAAATTCTCTTTTTTTTTTTTCAAGATAGTGAAAGTTTTAATTAAAGATTCCTTTTTGCTGCTATGAAAACAGCTTTGTTTTGCAACAGGACAGAGATTTGGTTCAGAAAAGCTATTAACTTAGTAGCAGCATTGGAAACATCAAAAGTCACCAAGAAACAATTGAATTGATGCACTAGACCTTATTACAGTCAGTGAATAGCAAGAAAGCTTTTCTGAGTCTCCATGCTGTTCATAACTCTTTCAAAAGTTAAACTTGACATGGAAACTAAGGAGAAAAGTTTCAGGACCTGATCAAACATAAAATGTCTTTAAGACCTTTTGTAAGTGATAAAATATTCTGGTTTATCCCTTCTGTTGAGAAAAGAGAGTTTCTGATTGACCATGTTGCTTGCTTAGGAATGAGCTGACAAAAAGAATCTCTGAAATCTATCGCAAGGAAAATGGGTCGACAAATATGTCCAACAGAAAAGATACTGTTTGAGAAATTGTACCGCTAAAATATAGAAAGTCTAAATTCCACTTTAATAGACTTCCCTGTGAGATCAGGAAACACATATTAGTCTATGAAGCATCTTTTTCTACTAGATAGTGGGAATATTCACCTCCCTCAGAGTTACTATGAGAATAACCTCATTAATAACTGAACTGGAAGGCTCTCTGAGGGAAGTTGCCATGGGAATAAAATGTCAAATTTCAGTGGACCAAACTGTTTTCCCCTACAATATATTTATCAGAGTGATCCCCAGGTGAAGGAAAAATCTTTAAATGAAATTACTAACAAAATTGTCAGTGAGACATCCATCAATCTCTTCCATGCGGAGGCCTCAATAATGCCAAACATGACAAAGGGAAGCTAAGGAACCTCTTTGCTTTAAGCTCCTTTGGGCAATGGCTCCTAGAACACTGTTCTTGCAGAACAGGGATTCAGACAATGAGTTCTGGAGCCATGTGAACAGGACTTTACCCAAACACCTAAACAAAGTATGAGCTGTTCCCTTGTTTTTATTCTAAATCCAGATCCCAGAGATGAGGAGTCTGCATCCAAAACTGGATCTGGAAGAATTACTTCTGTTTTTAACCACAACTACAAATGAAATTCTGGGGGCAAATAAGGACACTAAAGGGTCAGAAAGATTCACATTTCAATTGGGATTGCCTCCCATTTAGTGTTTTTAAACATAACTAACCCCATAGGCTTCAAATGAAGGATGCCATTTCTAATTAGCCACAGAAGTGTGCCTGAAGTTCGGAGCCGTAGGCTTGTTTTTCATTTGTCATTGTAAAATTAAAGCTCATCAGTGTGATAGCAGTGATGTTCCCCCAGGAAAACACTTTCAAAAGAAGCACACAAGCTTGTGGGTTATAAATGTAGCTGTCCGGGTCTGGTTTATATTTTGGAATTTGAAAATAGTATCGAAATTGCTATAATTTGAAAAAGAAAACACTCAAAGATAATTCCTGAAGATATCCAGGCATTTGTGTTTAGTGGCTCTTCCTCATAAAAAAAGTCACAAGTATCAACATGAAAAACAACTTGTACCTCTCAGGGCTCTGAGGGCACTAACAGGCCTTGCTGGCCATGACCACCTTCCCCTGCCCCACCACCACCAAGCTGCCCATGGGCTCAGGATTCCCATTGCAGTTCAGACCTGGATCAGGCAGCTATGAAACAGAAGGGCTTGTTGAGAATGTGGTACTACAGGGAAGCCTTGGATGCAGCGATCATGAGATGGTCGAATTTGAGATCCCCAGGAGAGTGAGAAGAGCGTGTAGCAAGCTCACTGCCCTGGACTTCAAAAGAGCAGACTTTGGCCTCTTCAGGAGCCTGCTTAGTAAGGTTCCATGGGATATAGCCCTGGAGGGCAGAGGGGCCCAAGACTGTTGGTTGATATTCAAGGATCACCTGCTGCAAGCTCAGGAGTGCTGCATCCCAACTAGAAGGAAGTGCGGCAGGAGGGCCAGGAGACCTCCTTGGATGGATAAGGAGCTCCTGAGGAAAATTCAAAGGAAAAAAGAGGCTTATAAAAAGTGGAAGCAAGGACAGGTGGCCTGAGTAGAGTACAGGGATGTTGTCCGGGAAGCTAGGGACCAGGTTAGGAAGGCTAAGGCCCAGTTAGAATTAAACCTAGCCAGGGATGTTAAGGATAACAGGAAGGGATTCTACAGGTACGTAGCAAACAAAAAACAGACTAGGGACAACATAGGCCCCCTGAGGAAGCTCTCGGGAGAACTGTCTACACAGGATTTGGAGAAGGCTGAGGTTCTGAATGACTTCTTTGCCTCGGTCTTCACTGGCAAAGGCTCTCACTGCACCACCCAGTTCTTAGAAAGTAGATGCAGGGGCTGTGAGAATGAAGACCTTGGGCCCACTGAAGGAGAGGATCTGGTTCGAGACCATCTTCAAAATCTGAACACGCACAAGTCCGTGGGACCTGATGGAATCCATCCGCGGGTCCTGAAGGAGCTGGCGAATGAAGTTGCTAAGCCACTGGCCATCATATTTGAAAAATCATGGCAGTCAGGTGAAGTTCCCGACGACTGGAAAAAGGGAAATAGAACCCCCATTTTCAAGAAGGGGAAAATGGAAGACCCAGGGAATTACAGACCAGTCAGTCTCACCTCTGTGCCTGGTAAAATCTTGGAGCACATTCTCCTGGACAACATGCTAAGGCACATGAAGAACAACAAGGTGCTTGGTGACAGCCAGCATGGCTTCACTAAGGGCAATTCCTGCCTGACCAATTTGGTGGCCTTCTATGATGGGGCTACAGAATTGATGGATAAGGGTAAAGCAGTTGACGTCATCTACCTGGACTTGTGCAAAGCGTTTGACACTGTCCCACACGACATCCTTCTCTCTAAATTGGAGAGATATCAATTTGATGGATGGACCACTCGGTGGATAAAGAACTGGCTGGACGGCCGCACACAAAGAGTTGTGGTCAATGGCTCGATGTCTGGCTGGAGACCGGTAACGAGTGGTGTCCCTCAGGGATCGGTGTTGGGACCGGTCTTGTTTAACATCTTTGTCGCTGACATGGACAGTGGGATTGAGTGTGCCCTCAGCAAGTTTGCCGATGACACCAAGCTGTGTGGTCCGGTTGATACGATGGAGGGAAGGGATGCCATCCAGAGGGACCTTGACACACTTGTGAGGTGGGTTGATGCCAACCTTATGAAGTTCAACCACGACAAGTGCAAGGTCCTACAGCTGGGTCGGAGCAATCCCAGGCACGGCTACAGACTGGGCAAAGAAGAGATTCAGAGCGGCCCTGCAGAGAAGGACTTGGGGGTGCTGGTCGATGAGAAAATGAACATGAGCTGGCTTCAGTGTCCGCTCGCAGCCCAGAAAGCCAACCGTATTCTGGGCTGCATCAAAAGGAGTGTGACCAGCAGGTCGAAGGAGGTGATCCTGCCCCTCTACTCTGCTCTTATGAGACCTCACCTGGAGCATTGTGTGCAGTTCTGGTGTCCTCAACATAAAAAGGACCTGGAACTGCTGGAACAAGTCCAGAGGAGGGCCACGAGGATGATCAGGGGACTGGAGCACCTCCCGTATGAAGACAGGCTGAGGAAGTTGGGGTTGTTCAGCCTGGAGAAGAGAAGGCTGCGTGGAGACCTCATTGCAGCCTTCCAGTTCCTGAAGGGGGCCTATAGGGATGCTGGGGAGGGACTCTTTGTCAGGGACTGCAGTGACAGGACAAGGGGTAATGGGTTAAAACTTAAACGGGGGAAGTTTAGATTGGATATAAGGAGGAAATTCTTTCCTGTTAGGGTGGTGGGACACTGGAATCGGTTGCCCAGTGAGGTTGTGAGTGCTCCATCCCTGGCAGTGTTCAAGGCCAGGTTGGATGAAGCCTTGTGTTGGATGGTTTAGTGAGAGGTGTCCTTGTCCATGGCAGGGGGGTTGGAACTAGATGATCTTGAGGTCCTTTCCAACCCTAACCATTCTATGATTCCATGATTCTAAGAAAAAGCCATGAAGTGCAGCTCAGAAAAACCACGGCAGGTCCCTACAAAACTTCCTCATGGCTCTTCTGAGCTGCACTTCATTTCAATCCTCACCTGAGCTGGATTGCAGGTACATCTGTGCCTGGCCATGCACTTCAGCTACCCTCCAGACTCTTGCTGAGCTGCACTTGTATCACTGACCTGCTGTACTCACTCATCTTAGAGGCACGACATAGAACCACAGAACCACTGAATCATGAATGGTTGAGATTGGAAGGGACTACTAGTGGTCACCTAGTCAAACCTCTTCCTCAAGCAGGGTCACACCTAGAGCATATTGCTCAGGATTGTGTCCAGACTGCTCTTGAATACCTCCAGGGAAAGAGACTCTACAGCCTCTCTGGGAAACCTATTCCAATGCTCAGTCACCTGAACACTTAAAAGAAATAAATCCTCATGTTCAGGTGGAACTTCCTGTGGTTTAGTTTATACCCATTACCTCTCATCCTACCACTTGGCACCACCAAGAAGAGTCTGCCCCAGTCTTCTTGATACCTTCCCTTCAGATGCAAAGCAGCTGCACCCTCCCAGCTCCTGCTACACCACGGTATTTCCATAGCTACAGCCTGGACCATGGCTTTACAACAGGAAAAAAAGGAAACAGTAGGAAAAAAAACCCAAACCTGATAGTGACATCTATATTTAATTAATAAAGAACTTCCAGAATTTCAGTGCAACACATATTTCTTCACCTCGAGGTTTACAGATAAATATTTAATGATGGAATTTGTATTTTTGGTACTGGGACTGTGACAGATGGGTTGACTGCTGTATGCATAATGGCCACCTAACTGCAGGTTTTTCTCTTGAAGCTGATGACTTATTCTCTGATTATTGTACTACTTACCTCTGGGAAAACCTTCCAGTAATTAAGTAACGATAGTTTCAGCCTGATGAAAGTATGCTTATTTACACACTACAAGCAATTACACCAAAGCTGATAAGACCTTGCGTTGCTGAAAACAGTAAATATGAATAAGTAAATCAGGGCCTTTATCTTATCTATCCCCTGCTAAGATTAGGAGTGAAACATGTAAGATCTAGAGCAAAGCAAACATAGATACACTCATAAAACAAACCGAGTCCACATCATCTCCATATCTAGGCTTTCAGATCAGCTGGCAGAGTGGCAACAGAGAGGAGGCGAGGACTTCAGACCAGCCACAGTTTCCTGGTTATGGCTGGGGTTGACATAAACTGCAGAAGGTCAGTACACTCTCTAAGCCACAACTTAATCTATAAAGATTTACCTTATGTCACACACAACAGGAATAAATATTCATTTGATGTACAGAATGAGCAGCTGACAGGTACTAATGGAAAGAACATAACTTCTAATTTTAATGACAGAAGTCATTAAGTGCAAAGCACAAACAAATAGTGAACTGCAGAGGATAAATTGCTCAGTGTAGCAGAAGGTTTGTTAATGTTGGACACATTTGGTGATATTAAATGTGCTTATACTAGTTCTGTATAATGACAGAAATAGAATCCCAAATAATTATAGATGTTAGATGAAAATAATTAATACTGGTGACTCAGTTTTAGAGTTCCCTACCACATACACTGCTTTTGTTTTGACAAGATTAATGTACACATAAAAAATCTATATGCATATAAAAGTATCTATTTACAGACATACAGAATTTATTCTCTAAAATATATGTGTATTACATTTTCTTAACTAGGTTAGCATTTTACATCAGCAGATGAGAGTTTCCTCTGGCTATTTATGAAAAGTATAAATAGAATTAAAAATAAAAATTAAAAAGCCTGGAAAGCTTTCCAAATAGCAAAAGAAAATTTATTTACCATTAAATCCTTCCCAGGTTGATCCTTTCTTCTATTTTTTTGTTTTCTTTTGTTATCTTATCAACAAATAGAGGTGTAAAAAGGACTGCAAATCAGCTTCATATCATTGAAGTCTAGAAAGAACATATTGCATATGACAGCAGTCAGCAGTCTTTCCCAGGTGATCTGCTGGGCTGTGTTTTTCTTTTTCAAATTGGAATGTAGCACTGCAGGAGGTTCTTTGCAACATCCAGGATATCGTGTCACTTGAAACATCAGGATGTCATTGATCCACATACGTGTGTGGACCAAAAGATGTAAATGGTCTACCTCACAGATGAAGGTTAGGAGCCTGAGAGCTGAGCCTGTTGTTACTCATTAGCATTTGTATACCCAGGAAGCATTCAAAATTCTCTGCATCTCACTAGAAACAGTGAGAAAACTGCATGCCACAAGCACTATCATTTCTCTGTAAGGGACAGCAACTACACTGAAAGGGTTGCTTTTTACTAATGCATTAAAAATCCATGCCTGTGCTCCCTCTGACATCTGCGAGATAGACTGATGGCTCCTGGCTTAGGAGAACCAAAGGTCTGAAGTCACTTAGCATAAGGGCTTGAAACCACTGAAAACATGGTATCACTTCACTGCCACACATTAATCTTTTCCGAACAGCAGACATAACCTCTCCCCACTCTCAGGAAAGCCTTGTGAAAAGCCAGAGAGAAGATGCTGTACTAGGAACAGCTAGAATTTGCCTAGCCACCAGATGAGCTCCACTTGCACATCCTGCCTCCCACAGCCAACTATCAGCCCAGACAGCTATCCTCTAGCTGCTCCCTTCTCCCATTCATCAGTAGAGAGCTCCCTAACTCCTAAAGGGCAAGGTTTTCCCTCCTGAAAGTTTGGATCAATAGGAAAAGTTCCCTATTTTATGACACTTTTCCAACAAAATCTCACAGCACTTAGTGGTGACACTTTTGTTTAACTGAAGATTAATAAATTCTGCCATGAAGTCTTTCAATATTGAGATTTTCACAGAGAATTTCACACTGAAAGTGTATTTCTTTTCCTAAGGTATTTCTGTGTGGTATTATTATTTGCAGAGTAAAACAATCTAGTTTAAAAGTTTAGATTAAAAGCTTAAGAAAACACCTCAAAGACACATTACTGGGAAAGAGTTGAAAATAATGGCACAATTGGCATACTGTTGCTGAAAAATCACATGCTGTGTCTGGCCAGAGAAGAATCTCATGAAGCTGCAGAAGATTCTAGCCAGTCTGTTCCTCCTGTTATATCCAAACCAATCCCAGTAAAGGCAAATTTTGTTTTACAGCAATGCCCTGCACGTAAGACTGTGCAGCTGTCCCTGTGCTTTTCATATGCTAAAACAGTAAAATGTTAGGCTGAACTTAAAACAATGACTTTTTCCTACTTCTCAGAAAGGATCTTTTGATTAGCTTTTGTTCTTTGACTTCAAGCTCTGTGTAGCAGATGCCAGTGCCTAAAAGATGTGGTATTGCCCCAGAACAGTCTGAAGGCTTTACAGCTTGTACAAAGTTTTACCTAAACCTAACCCCAAAAAGCATAAAAGCAATCTTTATAGCATAATGTGAAAGCAATCCAGGGGGAAGCTGAGGACAGTTTCAGAAAGGTGTAAAGGACACTCAGGAGGCTAATAGCGATTTTGTGATTATATTGCATCTCTGTTTCAACAAGGTGGCTAAGAACAGCTCTCATCAAGGACTTCCTTGCCTCAGCAAAGAAGGCAGAACAATACCAAAAGGAAGTACTAATTATTGGAAGGATTAGTTCAGTTTGCACCTTCAGATCTAAAATAAGCAATAGCAGGTGTTCCCTTATAACTGCACAAGTAGGAAAAAGAAAGAAAATATTTTTGTCCATTGTTGTATATTGCCTCATAGTACATTTCTCTTACTTAATATTACAGTGTTTCTCACACAGAACAGTGTTAGCAGTGCAATGACAAAGCCAGCCCTCTGTTTCATTCACTATCAAAGCAAGCTAAAAATGATAGGACGCAAAAATATATCAGCTGTAAAACTTATCTGTAAGTTTTCAAATTTCAAAGAACTAGAATTGTAATATTTCTAAAAAAAAAAAAAAAAAAGAGTGAAAATGACAGAGAAAGTGGGAATAAACTAAATATATATATGTGTATATATATATCCAGATATAAGTATGAGACTAAAAAGCACAGATTTAATTTATATTTCAGTTGGAGTCAATAAACAGGCTACTGTATAGATTTGATTAATATATCCAAACCAAACATATGAAAACAGAGAAAGGTATAAAAGGATTAATGAATTTTAAAAGACAGACTTTTATATTATTATATGATATTATGAAGAAAATATTTATAGGGATATAAAATTTGGAAAACAAATTTCAGTTTCATCAACTATTTTTAGTTATCATTAAAGCTTTAAAAACCTGTATGATAAACACCAACTTTAGTAATGCTTTCTGAAAAGGGTTCTCTCTATTTAAAAGGAAAATGCCTTTGTCTGAATTATGGAATAAATGAAAGTAACTTACGTGCCTATACTGAACTTAATCATTTCAGAAAATTGGGTGCAACATTTCTAGGAATAAAAGTATTCTAGAATTTGACACTCTTGACATTGTCACTCTGTGACAGAGATAACAGAAAAGGGTGTAGGAGAAAAATTAATTACAGATAGAAAGAAACTTCCATTAGTTATAGCAGAAAACTATTGTATGCAAAACTGAAAAAAGAACCTTGATGGACTGAATACAAGTGACATAAACTGAAATAATAAAATTCTGTCATTATTTAGGTTGGAAAAGGCCTTTAAGATCACCAAGTCCAACCATAAACACAGCACTGCGAAGTTCATCACTAAACCATGTCCCTAAGGGCCAAATTTCCAGCAAGCTTTCCTAGGTTACATACTGCTAGGTTTCCTGACAGACAAAGAATGCTAGATTGGAGGATACAGGGAGCTGACAGCCTCTAGAACTGAGGTGGTGCTGTAAGAAGAGACATTAGATTTT
Source organism: Lathamus discolor (assembly GCF_037157495.1). Lineage (NCBI taxonomy): Eukaryota > Metazoa > Chordata > Aves > Psittaciformes > Psittacidae > Lathamus > Lathamus discolor. The sequence continues at coordinate 152,198,127 of NC_088884.1, read as the reverse complement.
TACAGAGTTCAAATTTCCAGTGGTTAAACCCAAAACTGTCCAATTGAGTCACAGATCCTAGCCTGTCCATTCAGACTGTTTCATTTACTTATGAAAATAAATATGCTGGTAAGAGTCAATGTGGAAACTGAGGAAGCTAAAGATGAGGTAAAACAGGTCAGATGAAAGACTATTACAGTATAAACAAGACTTCTGGTTACTGGGAAACACCTCATTTGGAAACAGAGGGAAGAAAACCCTCATTTCTGTGATATAAAACTACACCCCACCTCCTTGTTGAGGGACACTTCAGGTGAATGCTGACTGCCCTTAGGGAGTAGGCCAACATATAACATTAAGATTTTCGTGAGTACATTCTGAAAACAGGTCACACACTGCACTTGCATTACATTTGCCAGATTCTGATAAGCGAGGAATCTGGAAGGGAAAGCCTGGTAGTACTCACCAGTGAAGCAACAAATGCATTTGTTCTTTCCTCTTTTCTCTAGAAATCTATGTTTTATAAAGGTACAATACCAGTATCTATAAAAAACCCCTTTGCATAGAGGACAATAAAATCCCTTCTACTACACGAGACAAGTAAGAACTTGAGGTGTACAGCATAATTTTGTACTGTATACATATGATGTATCATTTGTAGAATATTATGTTCAGTTCTAAGTGTTTAAAATAAAGTAAATGGATGATCTATGAAATACTGTGTTAAGAGAATCAGTTCTACACCCTGATAAATACATTAACACTCAAGCTCCTTTTGCACTGAGAAGGTGTAGGCATCTTGGGCCCCATCACTGCTCATCTGCAGACATCGTGGGGTATGAACAGGCATTTCTGATAAAGGAGGTAGTTTCCTGGGATCAAATGCAGACAAATAAAAGCCAGTGTTATTCTTCAAAACAATGCATTAGAGACTGAACCCCAGAGTGTAAAACAGCTTAGTTCTTCTTTAACCAAAGGAGAAAAAAATCTAGACATCTGCCTGTTCTGTTTCTGCAAACACCCTGTATTTGTTATTCATGCCAAATTGTGGTTGAGTCCAACAACACTCAGAATATGATTTAGCTAAGACAACAACATTTATCATTAGCACAAGTTTTTGATGGTTGCAGAATAATATTTTACATTTTTCTGTTGCGGGGAAGCTGACATATACACACATAGACAGTGTTCACAAGTACAAGAGCAAATTCGGCAACTACTCAATACAGGCTTGTATTAGGCAGTAAGTAACGTAGTTTAAAGTAATCAATTTAACTATTTCATGAAATCAAGCAGAGCTGTGCTCGAGAGAGATCAGGTTGCCTGATGCGCACACTGCTTACCACTGCTGCTCTTCCCCATTCAGAAAGGCCATGCCTCTCCTGCTAAGTTTGGTGGCTAAGTTCTCTATTTTTTGTCCCTTCCCCATGTTTTGTCATGGTAGGATACTGTGGAGCTCCACTACCAGGATGAACCTGAAATTGTCCTTTTCCTTTGAGTATCTACTCCAAAATGTTCTCTTTGTATTGACTGATCTCAGTAGCAATCTTTTCTCTTCCACACCTTTCCCACCATCTCAGTACTGGCTCGCCCTAGTCAAGCTGAAATACTGTGAAATCTCCAAAATCAGGCAATCTTTTCCTCTTTTCCACCCTTCAGTGCTTGGCTCCAGATGTCCACTGCCTACCTGGTTTTGCATCAGGAATGTTTCTCCTGCTTATTGTTTAATGAGGAAGAGAGAAAAGAGTGAGAATCTTGTGCTTGGCCAGCAAAAGCCTGCTTTGTTCATTCTTATGCTCACACTTGGAAGAGACTGCACAAAGGAAGCCCTGGTAGAATAGGACCTACTTTCTTTGAGATCATAATTCCTTACTATTTTTTCTTCCCAAGGTTTTCTCAGTCATTTTCTAATTCTCTCAGGCATATTTGATTCTGTGCTGGACTTCCTCCATTCGCTGGACAGCATGCTGCTCAGGGTTCACAAAAAACTGCATTCCCATGTTACTGTTAGCTTTGTAACCACATCCACATCAGGGAATTCTTTCCATTTGATGCCAGATTCTACCACTGACCCAGTGAATGCTACACTGGAGACTGGTGTGAGGAGATAGACCTGTTCCCCCTTGTTCTATGTGAAGGTGCCAGAGGCGAGTGAGTGCAACCAGCCTCATGATCTCCCTGACAGAAGTGAAAGACTGATCTTTTCAGCTCTCCTGCAAATTAAGCCAGTAGTGAGGAGTTGAGTCAGTTTAGTATCTCTGTGCATTTGAACACGATTTGTCCATGGGAAAACCAAGTATTTCCTTTTCAGTGTGCTGCTTCTTCCACCATTAGGTGACACTTCTCCAGTTCTGCAGAACATTCTGAGTTTTTTCTGGTCTTGGAGAGGAGTCTCTAACCTTATCTTGCTTGATGCTTGATTAACTTTGATTGATTTATTTTTAGTTACCCAAAAGTCTATCTTGACATCCAGGCACACTACATAACACACATGGTAACATGGGTTAAATGTTATTTCTCCTGAGCACTTACACTTCCTACATAACAAGCCACCAAGAAATTCCTAACGCTCTTAGAGGTGTCATGCCAACCACTTGCAAAAATTCTGGAAGGCTACAAAAGCAGCAACAAAGACTTACATGATGCCTTTGTTTAAGACAGAGGTTCTGACAAGGATGTTTCCACCAAAGCAGAAGATTAAATCTTGGAATTGTAGAAAATATGTTTAGGAAGGATCTTGAACATTCATCTGGTTCATCTCTAAACTATTGCTGGAAGAGATTTTGTTGAAACTGGATGATGGTAAAGCAAAGTAAAATTGGTAATACTTCAGCTGTCCCTTGAAAGAGTCTTAGCTCTAAAAATCCTGACAAAGTGAGTGAATCAGATATTGCTCAACATTTTTAGGACAGTCAACTGTGGGAACAGAGATGCGGCTCATTTGAGGGAGCAAGAAGCTAAGATGGAAGTGCCAGGTTCATCCTCCTTTCCTTCAGAGTACCCTGTAGGAAAGGGCAATCTGTGATCTAGTATTACACTTCTTCTATAATTATCATTTAGTGTCTGAACAGGTCCACATGATTTGTGTACATTCTACCAAAGCTTTAAAAAGACTGAGTCAGGAAGAAAATGGCTGATGGTGTTTTCAATGCCATAATATTCCTTTTGGACCTCCTTTGGCACAGACCATGCAAACCTTTGACCAACCACCAAACCAACCACCAAAGAGTTGGTACCTCTGTGACGGCCTGGAATTAGCATATTGTTCTTCTGTGTTCTCCTTTCTGTCTACATTCTCCTACTGTCTCATACCATGTTGCAACATGCATTAAGTTTTCTGAAATGTGTAATCATGACATTATGTCTAAAGTTCAATAAATGGAAAATAAAATTGCATATAATTCAACAGGGCCATAAAAAGAAAAAAAAAAAAAAACAAAACACCAAAAAAAAACCCCATGGTCTGGGCCTTATTCATCTAAAACCTTGATATCTAGCATAAAATAATGGCCTTCAACAGCTGTGTTCTGTCAATTTTTTGGCACAGATCTGCCTTTGAGCATTTTTAAGTCACAATTGGGTGGTATTCCTACCCAGTTCAGTTATGAAAAGGAATTGGAATATTTATATTTGCAAAGAAAAAGGTAAAATGTGGCATAACCCACCACAAATAGAAATTGCATGAACAGCCAAAAATCCAGCAGAAATATTAATCACACCCTATATTTGTTACTTTCACTAATGAAAGGTATTTAGATTCTAAAGCCTTTATTTAACTGTTCTGTAGGTCTATACCTTATGCAACAATTAGTTTGAAAAGGGTATGTTATTAGCCTTGTGATTTGACTTCTTCGCAGTTGTTGTATGACTGCCTCAGAAGTTGTTATCCACTACAGCTTAGTGGCAGCAGGCTGCTGAGCGCTATCTTATCACTGACAAGAACTGGGTACTGAATACTCTGGTTTGTATCTGACATATTTTGATGTTTAACCATTGCTTTAAATTGGTTTCAAGTGAAACACCCATGTGTCATTTTCCCCTATGTAACTTTTATAGTTCTTCAGCTTCCACAGCACTTTATGTAAACTCAGCCATTATGTTCTGAATTTAGCTCTCTGGATCCATATTAATTGCAGGCCTTTTGTGAGGATCTGTATCTGTTTGGTTTTTTTTACTTTTAGTACAAGATTGTCTTTTCAGCAGCTGGTCATTTAGTGTGAGGTGTCCCTGCCCATGGCGGGGGGGTTGGAACTAGATGATCTTGAGGTCCTTTCCAACCCTAACTATTCTATGATTCTATAACTCCACAACAATTTAAAATCCTTTGTTTAAGGTGGAGGTTTTTCTAGAGAGGAGAGGTAGACATCAATTTTAAATTACAATTTAGAATTAAAAGTCTAACTCCAGAGGGTGGCTGCCATATTCTCTAGTACACAGGGTTTCCATTGAGCTCTGTAGTTATGACATTATAACAGAATAAAGCCTTATGACTCAAGCAAAGCAGTGGGACTTCAGCACTTCCTTGAAGTTAAGCAGACACATATTCACTACAGTGAATCAGGGACTGGCCATGTGGAAATAAGCTAAGGCATGTTGCTATGTCTCATTTCCTTCATACAAGACTACAGTACTAAGGCACACTATGTCACACTGACCTCTGCAAAGGAGTGTTCAAGCTCTGTAGCTTCAGGATACTCAGTGAAAGGCTCTTTGGAAATACATATATGTTTTAAATGTAGTCACACACTATAAAAATAGAAACAAGAACTTTTAAAGTTCAGTGCACTTTTATCTAAAAGTAACTGCAGCAAAGCTGACTTTTTAGCCTCAAACAATCAAATACATATGCCATCTCACTTCACAGGACCAACTTCCAGCCTCTAATGCTTTTGTTTCTTATCCTTTCCTCTGTATCTTCTACCACAATATAGGCAAATACTACTACTGTGTAGTAGTAGTAATAGCTCTCCTGAGTCAACCCTTTTCTGAATGACTCTTTTCTGCTATTTCACTTTCACCTGTTAAATATCTCTGAGGTTTTAACAGAGCATGCTCAAGCAAATCCAGCATGAAAGGATCTCTTTAAAGTCACCAGGCTATTGCTAACATATTTGTCACTTATGATATTTACTGAGAATTTGCAAATAACATTTACCAATAGTGAATATGACCCTCACCCTTCTATCGCCATTCTTGTGAACTTATTGCTATTTATGAAGAGTTGAACATGAGGAAAAATGTACTGCCTTGCTCTCCTAGCATTAGCATTGGATACACATATTCAGGAGAGCATAGATGTTCTGAGAATAGAAGTATTCAAGGTAAAGAGAGTCAACATTCCTTTGTTTCAGCAGTGTTAATAAAACAATTAGCGTAGTGTCTAGCTTGAAACACTTTCTAAATGTTGGAAAAAATTTTATAGTTCCAAGCCATGAAAATATTTATCTTTGATTAGAGGTAGCAATCCTGCTACACCAGACCTACTTTTCTATCCAACCTAGACAGCAATAAACATTTTTCCATTCAGCTTGTTAGCCAGAGTGTAAGCTCTAAGCATACAAAGGACTCTGTTCACCAGATTTTCCTAGCTGCTGTTGTGCTTTAACCTAGGCTAAGAAGAAAGGAATGAAGTAAATAAAGCATGTCTTTGCCAGAAGTTGTTTGCACAAGAGTAACCAGATGCTCTTCCTTGATGAGAAACTTATTTTGTAGATGGTAGAATTGGCTTAGATTTCATTTTTCTCAATTTCAGTGAAGTGATATATTAGTACAAGCAAAGCTGAACAAGGTGAGAATTAAATGGCAAAATGCAAGGTGGGTAACTGTGCTGGTTTTGTCTGGAATAGAGTTTATTTTCTTTATAGTAGCTAGTATAGGGCTATGTCTTGTATTTATGCTGGAATACAGAGATGTATTTGCTACTGCTGAGCAGTGCTCACCCAGAGTCAAGGCCTTTTCTGCTCACCACACCACCCCACCAGCGAGTGAGCTGGGGGTTAACAAGAGGTTGAGAGGGGACACAGCTGGGACAGCTGACCCCAACTGACCCAAGGGATATCCCATACCACATGGTGTCATGTTCAGCATGTAAAGCTGGAGGAAGAAGAAGGAAGGGGAAGATGCTTGGAATGTTGGTGTTTGTTTTCCCAAGTAGCCATTACTTGTGATTGAGCCCTGCCTACCTGGAGATGGCTGAATACCTGCCTGATCATGGGAAGTGATGAGTGAATTCCTTCATTTGCTTTGCTTGTGTGCATAGCTTTTGCTTTACCTGTTAAACTGTGTTTATCTCAACCCAGGAGTTTTCTCACTTTTACTCTCGATTCTCTCCCCTATCCTCTTGTGGGATGTGGGTGAGGAGTAGGTGAGTGGCTGTGCAGGGCTGATACCAGTTGGGTTAGACAGTGAGAGTAACAAGGGAAAAAAAATGTTGGTTTTGTTCTGCTTCGTTTTGTTTTGTTTTGTTTTAAAATGGGAATGGTGTGGCTGGCAGGGGTTAACAGCAAAGGAGATGAAATCTGGAAACAATCCAGCTGAGTATTTACACAAAATATTCAATGGACTTGATGACTGGCATGGAGTTGATGGGAGTAGTTGTAATAGAAAACATTTACAAAGCGGTGGAGAACAAGAGCATCACAAGGAAAGAAATGGGTGTTCATATTTGAGACTATGAAAAACAGAGATGGACCAAAATTCAGCCATGCATAATGCAAGGTCATGTACATAGAAACACCAAAAATTTCTGCTGTAGATTGGAGCTCATCAATGGAAATTACTGAACAGGGCACCAGTGGTCTGACTGAACTGTCTACCTGACCCACCCATGAAAAGGGCATATGCACCAGGAAAGTTATTTCTAGTAGAGATCTGGAAGTATTTTTACTAGCACAGGGTCCTGGTGACAAGTCACCTGCAATTCTGGGTTATCTTGGTACAACCAAGACAGGTTCATGCAGATGAGGGGCACAGGGAATGAAAAGGCAGTAGAAATAAGAGAAAATTAGAAGACGTTTCTTACAAACCAAAGACTGGGAGGGCACATTTTTGCTGTTTATCAATGCACTGGAGTAATTATGGAGGGTGGAAAACACTTTATGCTAACAAAAATGTTGTAATAAACATAAATCTTATAAATAGGCTAAGAATCATTTAATCAGCAAAACAGATGTTTCTAACCAAAGAGTGAAGTTCTGGAAGATCCTTCTAACAAAAACATAACATAGAGAACAAATACAGCTAGTTATAAATGCTGTGTATTATGGACTTCTAAAAGATCAATGTACAATAATGATGTGTTATGTTGTCTGTGATAACTGGGGATTTACAGCATGTAGTCCAGCCTTCTGCCTGGGTCACTTTTTATCATCTGACGCATGGCAGGGAGTCTACATCCAATGAATAGTTTTTAGATCTACTCAATGGATTGACACCTTTTCTCATTAGACTGAAAGCACGAGTTGCAACTCTGGAACAGGTACTCTATAAGCTTGTCAGGCATTGTCTGGGTGCTCTTCACATGCTAAGTCTATGTATTTCTTTGTTAAGTTGCACACTGTATAATTAACTTTTTTCTATAATCTTCAAACTGCCAATAAATGGTTTGAAATCTCTTCTTCAAAAACCCATGTGTTATTCTACATCCATCATTAACCCATACAAACATTAAATGATCATACTTTTTTCTGCTCATTTTTCTCATTTGAAGAGGCAGCTGTGACGTTACACACAACAGGCTAAATAGCTTGGTTTCTACTGTGTCTGTGTATATATACACAACCAATTTATTCCTGTTCTCTTTCAATTGGTAAGCATTGCCATTCTTGTACAAAATCATACCTTATCAAGAAACATTCTACTTTCCCTTGCTATACTTTCTGATTTGCTTTCTCTTTTAATTTCATAGTGAGTCCAGTATTGTGGAAAATTGTGACTCTTGTAGCTACTAGTGAGACTATGAGATACAGCTTGGTTTTGTATTGAAACTTGTAAGATACGTTTTCAAAGAGATGTTTTCCTATATTATGTAGGTACTTGGGGAAAATGTCATCCTGAGTAATAATCTGTAAGGAGTATGGGAAAAAGGTTATTGTTTTAAAAGCAGCGGACTCTTCTGAACTAGGTGGTTGTGCTAAGCATTATGTCTTAAGAAGAAAAAAGAGATGATGTTAGGAACACTCATAATGGGGAAAAAAAATCCAGAACAAAACAAAACCAGACAAAGAATAAATAATGACCTAATAGAAATCCATAAATACTTTATGTGCTTTTTTATTAGGTATTAATAATGATTCTGTTACGGAATGTTTTACTGAGGGAAAAAGAATTAAGTGGCATGAAGTCTTCTCTGCAGTAATTTACTATTGAACTTTGCTCATATTGTTCAAAAACTGACCACAACTTTGTGTCATGGAAAACAAAATAAAAAAGGAATAATAATTCATGGAAACTGCTAACTTGAGAGCTCAGTCAAAAGTCTGATGAAGGCTATTTTTTTACCTTGGGGTGTCTAGACAAGATTGAGACCATGCTTTCATTCCTGGGTATTTCTTGTTGAGTTACCTCAAGGTTTACAAGACTAATTGCTCATGATCAAGATCTTACCTATTTTTCTCACTCATTTACATAGCATGTTCTATGTCAAATGACTGAAATTTTGTATGAGTACAAGGAAATAACAGATATTGCACCACAATTCACAAATAGCAAATAGCGTGTCCCATTCTCCACACAAGCAATGAAGTCTGTAAAGCAAACCTCATCAAATACCTATTCAAGCTTTGTCAAGGAATAGACATATAGTCGTATCTTAAATTCAAGTAAAGGTGCATTCACCCTCTTTAAGCACTTTACATTCACTTAATGTATATTCTCCCTATTAACAAAACAATACGAATACCTCCATGTGTCCTGAATATATAGGGAAGAACATAAATGTCTTTTATTTGTTAGCAGTCTCAGAAAGCCAAAACAGTGTGATAGTCTACTGGGCACAATCACCTCCTAATACAATACATTGGGAACATTTTGGAAAGGGACATACTCAAAATTAAGCATCCATCATCCAGATAGGCAAAAACATCTATCCCATAAGTAACATTAAGACATTTCTAGTGATAATATACAATTTTCTGCTTCCTAAGAGTGCTGTGTTCTCTTTGCTTCAAAAGCCAAAATGATTGTAATTGAAATGCAGTCACATAATTCCAGTTAAATGTGGTCTATGTATGAAAATTACATGGAAATTCATAAATTGTGAAGAAACATTGTATTTTATGCAAACTTTTCCATTGCCTTTCAAAAACTTTATGAGATACACTTTCTTATGACACATCACCTAGGCAGGGAGAAAAATCTCAGAGTAATAGAGCTAGCTAAAAAAAAGTTTCAGAAAGTAAAGGTGATTTAAGAAGTATACCGACTGAGGGAGACATCACCGCTTAAAATGGGCAGGTGGGCAAAGAGTCGCCTATAAATCAGAGAAAAAAAGCAAGCACCCATCCCCAACACGATGCCCATTCACAAAAGCGTGTATGAAGTTACCTGCCATGTGCTTGAACCCCAAGTGACAGTGTGCTATACTTCAGCTGAGCTCAGCTAGGGGCAAATAGCCACGCGATCGGTGCGGACGGCTAAACAAAGGTGGGCTTTTCCCCTCCTCCTTCCCCGGCAGCTCATCCCCAGCACACAGCCCGCTCGGGGGGACCGGTCCCAGCCCGTTCCCCGTGCAGCGCGGAGGGCGCGGTACCGCGGACAGCTCCGCACTCACCGTCCTCGTTCTCGTCGAAGACGGGCGCCCTGTGGGAGTGGCTGCCCCCCATGTTAGTCCGCAGCCGGCTCCGCATCCCCCGCCGCCAGCATCCCGCGGGCCCGGCAGGCACCCCGCAGCTGCCCCCCGGCTGCCGCTGCCTCCCCGGCCCCGGCCCCAGCCCCAGCCCTGGCCAGGGGAGCCTCCGCAGGGCTAGCAGTCACCCTGCGACATGAAAGCGACGTGTCTGCCCCTGGCAGAGATCTCTGCTGGCTGGCGCGCTCCGACTTGGCCCGTCTCTCATCGCGGAGGGGCAGGGGAGGGAGGGAGTTAGGGGAGGAGGGCGAATGGAGGAAGGGAGGGAGGAGGCGGAGGTCCTGCTGCTGGTGGCTTTTGGTAAGCGGTAAAAGCTGGATCTACCTGGATCCTGGAGGATCCTCCCTCTGCTTTTCCTCCTCCCAGACCCCCGGTGGGGGGAGCGGAGACCCGCGCCCTGCCCTGCCCTGCCCGCAGCTCCGGCGGCGCTGCCTGATGGGGATACAGAGGTGCTCTGGCTGCCGGCGGAGCTGGCGGGCAGCGGCAGCTGAGGACTCCCGCGACCCGAGGCGGGTGAGGGGCTGAGAGGGGTAAGCGCTGCCTGGGGTCGGTATGATGCAGCGCGGGGGGACGCGGGCAGCTGACGGAACTTCACTGAGTTTACAAAGGGAAAAACGAGGAAGGCAGAGATCCCCTCCCGCCAGTCTGCCCTCCGGGAGGCACCCTCGGGGCGCGGGGACAGACCCCCGCGGCGGGGCGGGGCGGGGAGCCCGGGCACACACCGCCACCTGCCGGCGGGACCGGCGGGGCTGCCGGAGGGGAGGGTCCGTCCGTCTGTGCAGTTAACATATATTTATATCATAGAATCAGGTTGGAAAAGACCTTTAAGATCATCAAGCCCGACATATGTATGTTTCTATATATATATAACATCTGCATCTTGAAATGACTTCACAGTAAAAGTGCATTAGGTAAAACTACCAGAAACGTTCACGTACAACATGAATCACCTGCTACGTAGTAAGTAGTAAGGTATTTCTAGAATTCCTGTTGATATTTATACACAGAAATCACCGTGCCACTCCCTTCCAAAAATGTTACCTTTAACAACTTCTGAGGTGAAGTAGAAACAATTACTTGGGAAAGTTTTTACCAAGAGAAACAGGTTGGAAATAAAAACGTGCACATTATTATTGTATCTATGTCAAAGTCTGTGCAGTTTCTGTAGTGGAAACCCACAGACGAAGAATCAAACAGAAGTTGTATTTTTGGCTTCTCCACTGTTACAAGGAGACAAGAAGTAGAAGGAACAGGAGCCTGAAGCCAGGGTACATGTGTTTTCATATATATAAGCAGAAAGACTCTAATGTATAGTAAGTTCAGTACAGTTGTTTAGAAAAGCCCAAGAACAAATTCTGCATGAAGTAGAACTTTCCGTCTCTGCTTATGATTTTTACCTGCCTTAGTTACCTTCGTCACCTGTCTCTGAACCTGATATAATCCTGTTATAGCCTTTCAGGGAAAGGCTGACTAGAATTAAATGCAGTGGGTAAGTCCCTATGCTGTGTGCCTGAGAGCACAGTGCTTGCAGCATCTACAAACCCAGAGAGCCGATAAATTCAGACACAGTGATATTTCTCCATTAGTAGACATGGACAGATTGTGTCACCCCTGATATCCCGTTCTTAAATTATTTGCTTGTCACTGTTTACATGTGAAAGCATTTGCAAAATAAGGAAGCTTTCAAAGTGCTGACCCATGACTATTCATCTAAAATGTAGTCTGGAAAGCATCTCTAGCTCTTTGTCATTCTTTTGTTCGTTACTCACCCATCCAAAGATTTAGTCATCCAACCAAAAGCACAAATACCATTTTACTGAGTTTGTGTTCCTTCAGTCAGAAGAGAGCAGTAGCATACAGAAACCATAGCCTTTCAGCTCTCTTGGGTTAACTGGCTAACATGGGGCTTTACATTAATCCATTTCCTCTTGCTTTAGCAGAGAACTGCACTTACAGTTTAACTCATTTCAGCTGGTAAGAGTTACCTTCTACCTGGGCTTTATATTGTGTTTAATTTAATTGCTTCAATTCATGTGGAAGTATTTTAAAGTGACATTTGAAATAATGAAAAGAACTAATTTACCAGTAAACTCCCAAGCTGGTCATTTGTCACACAAGAAACACCTCCGTAGAATGCAGACATAGGATGAACGGGAGCAATTTGGGATTCCTTTGTATGCAGAAAATAAAAATTCATAAAAAATTACTCAGAATGTCTCCAAGAGTTACTTTATTTCTTTTTTACATCTGACTTGCTCCATATAGACCAAAAGCCTAATGAGTCTTCTGAGACATATTTCATGATTCCAAATGACAAGGCCTACCATAAACCAAAACAGTTCTAACGACTTACAGAGCAAGGACTTGTCTCTATTCATAAATTAGTCAGTCTTGCTAGACTGACGTGTGGTTTTGACCCCTAAATGGATTATCGCAGATTTGCAATTCATTTGCCCTTGGTTTGCGAAAACTACTGGCTTATATTTAAATATTAGCCTAGATATGTGAAGACAAAAAGCATGCTGTGCTAATGTGAGATGAGAAAAATGATCATATATTAATAAAGTAGTGATGACCCATTCAGTTGTGATTTATTGATAGCATTCTATTCCTTTATAACTCTTGCACTTGAATTATCCTCAGACATTATCCTTCACAGTCTTTTTCCTATATAAATACACCAGAAAATAATAGTTTGACAAGAATTTTTGGGTTTGCTATTCTGAAGGCAATCCAGCATATCCATTACTACAGTGCCTTTGTTCTGAACAAAGATTTGTTTGTACCATACTCATCTGCTTCCCGGGGGCATCAGCACTTCTGTAGGTAAACCAAGTGTTGTTTTCGTAATGGTGTTCAATGGAACAAAGGGTATCAAGCATAGATCTGTGCTCAAGGCCCAGCAAAGACCCAATGACAATTTTCTAGTACTTTTCATATTAATAATATCAAGCCTTGAATATATAGGCTGCTTATTCACATGGTCCCTGGCTCCCCTTTGTCCTTTTCATTCCTCAATACATGCTGAAATCTGAATAGGTGCATAACTTCAGTATCTTTCATTTTTTTAATGCTGTCCAGAACAACCCAAATTCCACTGCACCTACCTCAAATTTAGCCACAGCTCTTCAGGAAGAATTACTCGCATGTTTTTCCAATTGCTTTTGTAAACCAGAAATAAGTCTGAAATTCTATATCATAGCATCATACACATCGATGAAGCTCTCTGAAGCCTGAGCATTTTCAGAGCAATTAAATATTTAGTTTTCTGGGACACAGAATTCTAAGCTATAAGCAGTCAAGGTCTGTAAGTCTTACAAGACCAGAACCAAATCCAACTTCTCATGCTTATCTGTTCTCCTAAAAGATGACCAGGTTTTGCTTGAGATAAACAAACCTCTAACCTTGAAAAATCATTTTATTTTTAGCAGATAAATGCTTCATAGCCTATGCAGAATACAGCTAGGAAAGAGGACAGTCTAACACAGCTTTTTTTTTCACCCTGTAAATGGGAAGCTGCAATCAGCATGAACATCATTGTAAGATATTGTTTTACATTTCATTTAAGGACTATGTTGTCTGGCTTAGATTAATAGTGATTTTTTCAGATCTCCATGCAGAGTTAGCAATAAAAAAAATCAAACATGATTGCACTCCTTTGCATTGTAAAACTTCCCTTAGGGAGTTCAGTAGTTTAAAGCCAGTGATTCTGTGATTACAGTTTTTGTATTAAAATTCTTCTGATGAGACTTACTGGGTGACCTTACAGTTCTTGATTTCAAGCATACCCTGTTGATATGTTAATATTTGTAAATTAGAGACTGTTTACACTGACATTTTCATGTTTGAATACTATCCTGAAGTTAACAAACAAGATATTAAAATGGTATCTCCTATCTTTATGATTATGACTAAAAGGAAAGATGATGTGTTATTAAAAACAACCTCCTCTTTGGAACCTCATAGTGTCCCCACACAGAGGTGGTTACTTCTGCTTGCTTCGTTCCTGATAAAAGTCATGTTCACTGCCATTACTCCCTGTTTCATTCTATTCTGTTCTGTTCTATTCTTCAACTTTGCACTGGACTATGGTAAGATCACTATGGCTATTTACCATATGCCAGCTGAAGCAGAAATGAATCTACTCAAACTTTGTCTAAACCACGTGTTTTCCCTCAACCAAACGCCTTCAGTAAGATGTGATAGAAAACAGACAATGCTGAAACCAGAAAAAAAAACTTTCATATTTCCATAGTTTGCAGTTGGAACATGATCTCTGTTCAGTGTTTAGTTGTATTTTGGGAAATTTATGCATTGGGAACACTTGGTAAGGAAGCCAAGTCTTCTTTAGCAAGTGCTCCCAAAAAAGTCAAGAACCTAAACATATACTGACAGTTTTCTAGTCACTCTTCAGGCATAAAAGCTTGTTGTTCCCAAGGAAGATCAGAGCTTGTGAAAATTGACTGGATACTATTTTATCCCTGGATGAATTTGGAGAAAACTGTTTCTCCTAAAGTTTTATCAAGATGTTAAATCCCCACAGTTTTGAGGTTTACTGTGATCAGCAGGGAGCCTAATTCACATCATCTGGCATAGCCATGCAACTGACAGGGTGCAAGAGTTGGTCCAAGAACAGATCAAAGTTCCTTTGACTTTGGCAGGGGCATGACCTTGCTGGGAGGCAGGTGTTTAGTTTGGCTTTCCAACCTGCTTTCCCAACTGCTCCTTCCCCAGCAGTCCAGTTAATGGAGTATGGAATAGAGTCATAAACAAGTTGTGCAGAATCAGATCTTGTGGTTAGGCTGTGAGTGTGTCTTTTCCCAACATCCGTTTTACAAAGAGGCAAAAAGCTTTCAATGAGGTTTATAAAAGACTGCTGGCCAGCTGCTTCACTTGCACTGCATCTGTGTGAACACAGCACAGCTATGGTCATTTACTCAGACACCTGCTGTATTCTCAGCCTTGTTTCAGGAGAGAATGAAAGTGTTTGATCCTAGCAAAGCTTAGGAAATCATAGAAAGTCTTTACCAGATCATTTTTAAAAGGTGTTGGATGTAAAGGGCAGAAAGACAGAGGATGCCTGTGTAATATCTTATAGAGAAACTAGAACTCTTTATTTGTACAGAACCCTAAGCTAATAAAGAAGGGAGAGTTGGTTCTGCACTACATGGAATACATTGGAGTCCAAATTACAGTAGCTTTGGGTCTGGGCTTCTAGCTAGGCATTAGTCTTACTTATCATATATACTTTGTCTGTACAATACTGTCATATCAGCCAAGTAATCAAAACAGATTAAATTGCCTATATGCACAGCAAACACCATTTCAGACCGCACTGGCTCTAAAAAAGGGTCCTCAACACTGTCTAGTCCCTCAGAAAATGGGATCGACTGTAGAAAGGAAATCAGCTTCCTGTGTGTATTCAGTGAGTGAAAAGCAACTGAAGTTACTGGAATGTGAGGTCGGGAATGATTACAACTGCAGAATTGTTGGGCCCACTTCGAACGTATTGCTACTGAGTCATGGTTTTTGCAATTGGCTTCAGTCACAACCTGGTCAGGTCCATTATCCCTATCTTGTGATTTGACACTGTTACACTATATCTCAGATTGATAAACCCTAAGCAATTTTCACTGTAGCATGTAGCAGAAATCACTTCAAAATAGAGAGCATTTTGTTCCTTTATAGCTTTTATGTGTTTCTGTGGAATTCAGCTTGGTATGCACTATGTATTTCCCTCAGAACAGAAATAACATAGGGAACCTGTGAAAGTTTTTTCTAAATCCCTTCCTTGGTACAGCTGAAGTTTTGAAGTCCACAGTATGGGAAAGCAAAACCCTGTGGTTACAGCTGGAGTTTGAGAAACCTGGTGCCAGCCCTCTGCAAGATTACATGTGTCTGTCCTGGTAAGGTCAATGGCAATACTTTAGTGTGAAACAGCTGCAAAGGGAGCAGAGTAAAGCCATTAGCAATGTGAGACAGAACAAAAAGGGAACAAAGAAAAGGGCAAGAGATTGCTTTTTAATGCACGCAGGTACATTGGCAGCATTGGGAGGAAGCATGAACAATCTTCTGCCTGTACAGTTTTTCATCACAGCCTTTGGATTTATATTTGGGATGTTGGAAAGGAATATTTCTAAACTGGGGAAGGGCATCAAAACATGTATATGACAAATACACTTTAGAGATCACAGGACCTTGTTGTGATCACCTTACTGCAGTATCATGTGCTGAGCACTGCAATGTTCAGCTCAAGCATGAAACTGGGTCCAGGGATTCCCACTGCTGCTGCTCACAGTCTGTGACCACTGAACACTTCTTTCCATCAAGTGTTTTCATGCGCAAAGTACATTTTTCAGAGCAGAGTTCTTGAGACTTAAGGAAGGGGCAAATGAAACCATCTGAAGTTGCTTCCCTTTCATTAGAGAGACAAACTGGTTCCAGCACCAGGACTGAAGGAGTAAGTGCTGCTGGAGAACAGGGCCAAGCCAGAGCAAGCAAGGGATGTACAGCCCCAGAATGTCTCCTGAGCAGCTGCATTGGCTTTTTCCCAGCACAACACTACAAGAGCCCACCAGTAACCTAACATACCTCCTGACCCTCCCCACAGTAAGCATTTTAGAGGAGGTCAGACTAGATGAGTGCTTGCTCGAGCAGCCTGCTTCTACCAGCCCTGTGTGGTTTGTGCTCCCCTCAATCTTAGCTATTTAATAAGCTTTACTGCTTAATGATTTTTTTTTTTGTCCTCTCTATCTGGAGCACTGGGGATTCTCTGTTAATAGCTTGTCCTATTGTGTTTTGTCACGTCCTTTCTTGTGACTAGCAATTTATCAGTAGTATTGATTGATTATAGACTTCCCAATCTTTCCTAGCCTGCAGAGTATCTTTCAAGAACTCATAAAGTGTCTCATAAAGTAGCTCAAGTGATGATGAGCCCTACTTTGCAGAATAGTTAAAAGGCTGCTCTTTTAGAGCTATTACATTTGGGCTATTAAGGTAAAACACAGAACAGGGGTGCCAAGGGTGACATACAGCTCTTGTTTCTTTTCTTCTCTGGAGTATTTTCTCTTTTTGTGTTGTTTTCTTTTTATTTGCACAGAGATAAGAAAATATAAGCTCATGGTTTGAGAGCTGAAATCATTTCTTGAACATCACAAGATAAACCCATGCCAGCTGAGCTTTGTACAAGGAGCCCTGATGATTTTGTACACAGGTAGCTGTGCAGTGAAAGAAAGAAAACCCAATTGTTCACAAAAGTGGTGCCTGAGGGAACTGTTATCAAAGTTAATTGGATCTGTGAAATAAGGAAAACATTATTTGCTGAATATCCCATTCAAGCTGTTTGATAAAATCCATCAGAGTAAAGCCTTAACAAATGTGTTTTTGAATTGTTCACATTTGCAACAAAGAGGTCAAAATTCACATCCAAATTTACAGCACCAATCAACAGAACTTGGAGGTTGCCATGTGCCTGCTGAACAAATTGGATGAGAATCCAGATTTTTGTAAGTGTCCTTGAAATTAGTAATTTTACCATTTTTCCACTACCTGAATTCTTTAAAGCATAGGAAATGAACACTCCATGATAATTTTCAGCAAAAAAAAAAGTACAAGAACAAGACTGCAGCCCAAGGAAACATGTCTAATAGCTGTATATTTTCTTCTGTTCTGTTTTGCTGTTCTTCAGGTTTAATCACATCTCTCTTTGTCCTTATCTCATAAAGAGATTTGCTGAATGTACATTTAATATAAACATAATAGAGCATAATCAGTGCAATAGGAAGGTAGAAAAGACAAAGTGGGAGGGATAGGTTTAAATGTGCTTTCTGAGTGAGGCATAATGGTGCTGGAGAACCACATGGCTTTGGAAAGCTAAAGATATGTAATTGCACCTTGTGAAAAATAGCAGGAGTTATATGTCTGGCACATTGTAATTTACCTCTGGTCATGCATACACATGGGAAAACAATTTGCTGCTCATTGGTATAGCATTTAGCAGAATCATATGCAGTTAATACAAAAGCCAAGTTATCTGTCAGAACCTTGTTATATGGCCAAAGTTACCACCAGTCTCTACAAATTATATTTCCAGGAACTAATCAAGCTCCTTTACCCCCAGATCATGCATTAGTTCAAGGTAAATAAGAGACTGACACACCTTTCCATGAAGGTATATTGCAAAGATGCCCTGAACAAACATGTCCCCGAAGACTGTGATCACATGTTGCTTTTCTTTCTTTTTTCTTTTTTTTTTCAGCACTGGCTACATAGAGTCATAGAATTGGAACAGTTTGAGTTGGAAAGGACCTTAAAGCTCATCTAGTTCCAAACCTCCTGCCACAGGCACAGACACCTTCCACTAGACCAGGTTGCCCAGGACCCTGTCCAGCCTGGCCTTGAGCACTGCCAGGGATGGGGCAGCCACAGCTTCTCTGGGAAACCTGCACCAGTTGCTCACCACTCTCACAGAAAAGAGCTTCTTCCTTATGTCTAACCCGAACTTCCCATGTTTCAGTTTGAACCTGTAATCCCTTCTCCTATCACTACAGTCCCTGAAGAAGAGTCCGCCTCCAGCATCCTTGTAGGCCCCCTTCAGATACTGGAAGGCTGCTATGAGGTCTCCACGCAGCCTTCTCCTTCCCAGGCTGAACAGCGACAGCTTTCTTAGCCTGTCTTCATATGGGAGGTGCTCCAGCCCCCTACATCTACATTACTGATTTGGTTTGATACAGAAGTGCACTTTTAAAGCAATTCTCATTGTTGAATCAATCTACTGTGCTTTGCTTTGCATTGTGGAGCAGTCTCAGAACATAATGTGGATTCCTTTGGCATGAATCAGAACCAGAAGGTGCCCTGTAGGAGGGCACCTAATGCAGCCCAGCTGGTACTGGGCTGTCAGCCCATGGCATCAGACTTAGAGTTAGTCTAAGTGAAACCCCCAGAACACATAGAGTGTGGACATTACAGCCTCAGCACTAGCTCTTCCTCATTCCACACCCACTCTCACAGCGCTGAAACAATTGCTAATACAGATAGAGAAGACGTCTTCTGGCTGCCTGGCTTTTGAAGAGGTTATAACCCGTTTCATGCTTTTCTTATCCCCTGCTGAAATTTCTGCTATTATATATCATGGATATGAAGCAGCATATCATTACATTGATTGCAGTATTTACCCGTTCTTTCTTTCTTGCCTTTTTTAAAAAAGAAAATAATCCAAAAATGCAGCTTATGGAGAAAAACAGTTGGTAAAGAAAAGCCTCTGTTATGCACAGACACCTCAGCATTTAGCTCTGTCTTACACTCCAGCTTATCTCAATTTACATTCAAGCAACGATTCAAACAGAAAAATGTGTAAAAGAACCAGGAGAGGCATCATATTAAAAGTCCTCAATATGGTGCATAGGTGCAGGCAATGAGCAGGCTATAGCTGTATCTACCAGCTGCCCTTAGCAACCACTCAGTGGTGAGAAATGAGCCTGACTCCTGGAATAGAACCTGCAGGATAACACATTTGCAACAGCAGTATTTTTCCTGTTAGAGTACAATTGGACACCCAGTTTGGAATAGACATGCTTGGTTAGGAAGGGGAAGAAACTCTTTCCATACAAAGTAGTCAGTGCAGAAATGGAAAATCAGTTATGTTCATCACGTCTGTGGTTTTTTAGGATTCCCAGTATATGCAGCCATGTAGACGCCATTGAGTTGATGCTTTCTTAAGTCCTTATTATGCGAAGAAGCTCCTCATCATTCTGCCACATTTCCTTTATCCAGATTTTATAGAACTATTTTCCCCTGAGAAATCTGTGTGATGACATATTTTAACTCAGGAAGGAAACTATTTTCAAGGATTAAATTCACATTTATACTATGCTTTTGTTTAAAAAAAAAAATCCTAATGTTAACAATTTAATGCTCTGAAAATTAATTGTAAAGTTAAAAATTCAACTTTCAATTAAGTATAAACCTATTAAAGTGACATTTTGTATGTCTGATCTTACTCTGATTCTTCAGGAGACAGTCAGACAGAACAGAGGAGGAAAAAGGCATCCAGCACAAAATGGGCTCATGTTAAATTTCTCCTGCTCTGATATAGAAATGAAACTGGTGCCAGCTTGGTCTGGATTTTAACGTTTTTTAGATCTGCTGTAACCTTCACAGTTGTGCTTCCCACACTTTAAGGTTACTTATTTCATATCTTTCCTGGCCTTCTTTATCTTTCTATACTCTTCCAGAAACAAGAATAAAGAAGGGAAAGTAATTCACCCCTATATTTAAAAGTATTTTCTACAGCTGGTGACACAATGTGATGTGTGATTTTCATATGGATTTTTTTATTGAACCTCCCTTTAAGAATAATGTTTTAAAACACCATTAGACTGCATTTGTGAAAATTATGACATTCATAGATAAATCACACTGAAACACCAGAAATGCCGCTAGCTTCCAACAGGATGTTTTTTTTAGGGTGCATATAAAGCTGGTCATCTCTTTTGCTTCCCAACAAACATTTATGAGTAGTCAATGCTCAGTAGTCTCTGCTAGCTGCAGCATCTATTCTTCTGCTTATGTATCTATTTTCTACAACAAAATCCCCATTGTGCCTTCAACCTGGAAAATGAGGATAGAGATGTGAACGGTGAAGTAGAAATTAAAGGAATGAAGCTGAAGAAAAGGTGGTTCCTGATTCTATTACTCTGAAGTAAAAATCTCATCAACATCACTGACGGCAGCTTTTCATAACTGTTTCATCTGGTATCAATGTTCCCAAATGTTGGAGTTTCTTCATGCCATGAGAAATTTTCAACTGCAGGTCAAAAGAGGGTCATGTTTCCTACCCAAAGGGCTTGGACCCTCAGCCCAGACAGGAGAAGCACTGCAGCAAGACCATGGGAAGGAACAGAGGTTCCCGCAGGTAGGCAAAGTGCAAATATTTGGGTTATTTTTCTGCAGGAAGCAAATGTTTCAACTTGCTTATCTGTTTTGTTTCAACTCAGTTTGCAGCCTTTGTCTTGCTGGGCTGGGAGATGGTGATTTGGGATTTGGAACACATTTGTGCTCCTGAATGAAGTCAGAATGTGCTTGCTTGGAGGGAAATGTGTTACTGGTGTTGCTTGCTGTGACGCTGCTGCTGTTGATTGAAAGGAGCCTGCTGAGGCTTACAGCTGAAATTACGGGAATCTTCAATAAAGGCACCGACAGCCCTCAGAGGGGGATAAAAAACACAGAAGGGAAAATGTTAAGGTAAAATTATGTTGATGGTGAAGTTAGTTGTTTATATAAACTGCTACTGTTACAAGCCCAACAATGACCTTTTCTCACATAAGCTGATGGAGCTTGTTCCTGGCAGAAGTATTTTCAAGTGTGCTCACAGATGAGGATTTTGCAGGGTCCTGGCAGTTTCCATCTTAGTCACTTCCTGAGAATGAGACAGGAGCAAGAGTGCCAGGGGCCAAAGTACCCCAGTTTGTGTTGACTGACTGTGGCCCTTAAACATGGCGGCAATCTAGGAGCAAAGACATACTCTTACTGACTATCCACACAACATTTTCTGTTCCTCTTCTTTTCCCATTGCTTCTGATCTCTTCACATCACTTCACATCATCTTCACACAGTGCCTACATCACTCCAGTCCTTAGATACCTGTCTTATGTAAACACTAACAAGAACCATACTAGTGGTTATGCTAAACAATCTCACCCCTCAAAATCAGCATAAAAGCATTCAGAATCTCCTTTTTTTTCAAAGAGCTGGGTAAACACACTTCTTAACCAATTTCAAAGCAATTTGGCTTCAGTCAATCACTGAAAATAAATAGATCAGAAAACACCTGGTTTTCTTAAGAAGGATACTACAGGGACTGTTTGGAAGGTAATATGTCAGGAGTCAGAACATACCTCCTTCACTATACTGACCAACTGAAAACTGAGTCTCCAACAATATCCATCCTGGCATGTGGACTCCATTCACCAATGTGTAGTTACTGAAGCATTGGAAGTAACTCAATTATTAAAGGTACTTTAAAAACTGCTTTTGAAATTTAATATTAGATAGGAAAGAAAAATGGCTGAAATCATAAAAATCAGAGTAAAATATGGTGAAACAACCTCTTTTTATTTTGCTTCTAAACCTAAAGATCTGTGGTCTGCTCAACTACTGAATAGATAAATTCCAAAACAGTTGCATTGTGCATGCTTGAAACACATCTGAATGTGTGTTTTCTTCCTGTATTTTGTGCAATCATTGATTTTATTGCCAAAAAGGCAATATATTTTCTTGAGGCACCATTGAACATACAGCCCATGCTTGCTTGCTTTATTCATGTGAGTGCAGAACTTGATGGTCATTCACTAGCATGGCTGCTCGCCCATGGTTCATTCTGCCCGTGAGTCCTCAGGCTTTCCAGATTAACTCTTGGCAAGACACATTATTTCAGTTTCAATCCTCAGAATCATCAAGATGGAAGCCACCACAGAGAAGATAACTTCTCTCAAGCATGTGGTACACAGTCCAGTGGCTGGTGTTGGACTTGTGTAATGCCAAACAAGCCTTCAGTGGAGAATTATGGACATTAATGTGACAGCTAGCCCACAGCAGGGACCTAAGGCCTTCTGAAGCCTAATATATGAGCTGGAGCAGGACAGCCAAGCTCTGCATTTGATTCTCTGAAAGCTTTCTCTTCTCTGGACCTGGCACCAACGTGGTAATAAGAAGCAAGAATTGCTTTTCAAGTTTAGACCCAAACAGTAGAAACTATTCAGAAGGACTGACACAGGCAGTGTTCTATTCATCCCAAATGTTGGCAGACAAAATAAACTCCAAAAGAAGAACTTGTTCTTCTAAGGAGAACTGTTGGAGTTAAAACTGCCCAACCTGAGCATCCCGTGTACCCCAAACACATCAGCAACAGCACCCAAACCAGATACAGAATTTGTAGATGTGTGTATGTGTTCTGCCTGTGCGAATGGTTAACACTAGAAATGGTAGAGTGCGCAGGAACACAGTGTCTTGGAAAGGAAAAATTTGATTACCTTCTAAATCTGCTATCTCAAGTGGGAATGATTCATTGACACCAGGAGACACAACAGCAAGGAATCCACCACTAAACACAGACATTTTTCATTTATTGATTTCATTAAACAAATACTAAGCAAGGCATGCAATTGCCAGTCAAGGAAAATACATTGTTATTAATGGGTGTAAGGGAGCAGTCCTGGGAGAAAAACAGCAGTAGGTGGAGCAGAGAAGTGTGCAGAAGCTATAGCTAAGTTCTGCAACCCAGAGACAATCTTTGCATTACAGTTTCCAGCCCAGTAGGAGTCTTACGACTTTGCCCCTAAGCTGTTATCCATATAGCAGTGTTAACAATGTATGTCGTCTGGAAATTAGTCTCCAGCTCTCAGCAGCATAGTAGATAATGACATGTAGCGTCTTCTTATATTGTGTTTTAAACATCCTCCAGTAAGATACATTAACAGTAGACTTTGTTCCCTTGCTGGAGGCTGTGAGCCAAAAGATGAAAGAAATAAAGAAAATAAAGCATGCATAAACAAAAAAAAGAAAAGAGTCATTACATTCCCTAAGGCATCTATGCTTCAGAAGGACCAATGGCCACATGGTTTATTAAAGATGGTCCCGAATTATGCAGTGAAAACTCCAGCAGAGACTCAACCAAAGGACAGCTTGCTTGACTAGGCAGTTGCACAGAAGCATTTGTCCACACCTTTTTCTGGGTGTTTTTTCTTACCAAGTATGCTGTAGGCACATATGTGCACAGAGTTTTAAGCAGAAGAGTCCTATTACTGAATTCAATAGCATGCACAAATTCACACGCTGTCTTGCTGGATATGGACCTTGGGTTTCCTGCTCAAGAACACCATCTTCTCCTTTTAACCAGTGCTTTCTTTAAAAAAGAAATCAGCATCAGATGCTGATCTCTGACACAGCTGAAACTGCTTCATGGGCTGCACTGGTAATTCAAGCAATACACCAGTTCTATACGAAAAGGAGTTCTCAGCATCAGAAGTCTAATCCGAAATTAGCTTGTATTTCTTCCAAGAAATGTCACACTCATTGTTTCATGTTAGTTTAAGCAGCAGAACAATCTGAAGGGGAAAGAAATGCCTTCATTTATGCAAGTCTTATCCTAGTTTTTAAGTATCTGCTTTCTAATTACTAGAACAATTTGCTAAGAAATGATGGTATGTTTAACTCTGACCAGAACACTTACGGAAACTTTGTTCCTACACAACAGTGCCTTTGAGTAAAACAAACTGCAAAATCCATTGCAAAGCCTGTAGTGTTTTTGTCACTGAGGCAGCCAGTTTTTCTGTATCACTCCAACATCAAACACTGGTACCTTTCAGCTTCTTTATGCACTCCAGGAAGGACCATCTACCTTCTGGCTCTTCCTCTGTTCCGCTTACCCTTGGTGCAGTTGACAATGGAGGAGCACCAAGACTGTCTGTGTGCATACTGGCATGAGGGGCTGTGATCCTCAGGGATTTGCTTGGACAGCAGACCTGAGATGCTTATCATTGGGGTTGGCTCCAGAAGCATCTCTCATGGTTTGGGCTCACATTTGCTCATCCAGGTTGTCTGTATCCAGACACAATTCCCTGTTATGTTTTCCTCCTGTGATCACAACCCACAAAAGAAATAAAGTTACATAAAAAGCTTGATTAAAAAATGATCAATAAATAAAAAAGATAATTAAATAAACGAATGTGTTAAAAAAATAAAGCTAAAAAAGAAAAGAAAGAAAGCACTAGAATGCCAGTCTACGTAAGAGCAGTCATGGTCGAACAGCAGCTCCATTTCAGGGCAGAGGCCAAGTCCTAAGCAAGGGTCAGACTCTGATAGTTTCAATCATGCTGCTGTATCAGTTGTTCTGTTCCTGACATAAGCTGACACAGGGGGTGTCAGAATCTGGTTCCATCTCAGAAGAAAATAGAGCTTGACTTTCCTCATAGCTCTGCCTTCAGTGAGCAGAAAGAAAAGAATGCGTAAAAGAGTAAACATATATCTATGTCTTGCCTCCTGTCTTACCTGACTTTCCTCCAGTCACATGTTCACATTGCAGCAAACTGTCTCGTGACAGCAATGGCCGCTGCCTATGTCTGGCTCACACATGAGAAAAGCAAGTGCTGCATATGCAATTTGTTTTCCATGTTTTGTTTGGCTCTGACATGGGCAGGGAATATAGGGCTGCCCTTGGGCAGTGCTCTCTGCGTTTGGAAAGCGTCTATATTGGTCTACAGGCCCAGATGGTAAAAACAAGAGAAAAATGTGAAAAACACAATTCAACACGCACTGGAGCTCAGGCTCCAGACCCAGAGCTTGTTTGTTTTCTGTTCAAGGTTTGAATTCTTCTAATACAGTGCCTGTGTGTGCGTATGTGAGTGTGTGGTTTGGCTTCAATATTTCCTTCAGGAATGTGTCTACACAGCTAAACAAAATACCTCCCTGGGGGCAGCTTGTGCTTTACAGTTGCTGCAGCACAGAGAAGAAATCAGATTTTACAAAGACAGAAATGGAGTACATCCTGCCAGGGTATAAGAAAAGCTTCATGCTTGACATCATTAATGACCAAATTAAAATCAAAAAATAATGTTTTACTCCAATGCATTTAGAACAAGAGCCTTGAAAACTTGCCTATCTCTTTGAGAAAAGAATAGGAGATAAATGTGTGTAAATAATACATTTTTTCTAGTTATAAAAGGACTATGACTAGGCACCTTTTCCAAACTGCTCTTTAAACATGTTTCACATGCTTTGTAAGTCATTTTTTCCCCTGAGGCTTGGTCTGTTAACAAAGAGGTGTATTAAATACAGATTAACAAAAAGATCAGCTCAGAGCTGTTCCTTGTGTTTGCAAATGTTGGTTCCTCTACAGGGCTACTCAGGCCTGGCACCGGGTCTCCATAAGGACTCAGCATCCTCAGAGAGCAGCAAATACATTTAGCCTTTTCCTAGCAAGTTCAACACTTGATAGCAAGGCTTAGAAAATTCATCTCAATAAAGAATTTTTTTGTTCCTACTCCTATCAAAGTATAAAGCTAAACAGAGATGGTTTATTGGCATCAAGAACCGATACACTGTGTATGTAACCCTTCTTTGGAAGGAAATGTAACCCTTCTTTGAAAAGTATGTGTAAAGCAGAATCAAAGAGTCTGCTTTCATCACTTTGGTACTTTCCTGAATGTTGTTTGGTTTCTTTGACTCTATTAGTTCCATTTCCCTTTGATGTCAGAGAGAAAATGGTGTGGACAACGCTATCATTCTCCACCCTGCACATTGTTTTATTACAGAAGCTCATGTACCTAAATTATGCAATAGGAAGAATTGAAACCGTGTCCTTTTGACATGAACAAAGTTGATGCCAACCTTTTTTGTTGGTGTACAATTAGTGAATAAAACGAGTTGATGTTCTGAGTGCAGTTCATAGTGTGGCAGCTGCTGTGCTGTCTGTACATGTGCTTTCCCCAGGAGCAAACTCAGCCTGAGAGCACCGCGTAGCTGCACAGTACTGCTTGCACAACGGCTTTAATGCTGTATTCAGATTAGGGTCCAGTAGGGCAACTGTATTTCTCTGGCCAGTACATTACCACATCCTTCTCTGGGCTGGACTCCAAGGCCTCCAGCCTGTATTTCAGGCAGCTGTGGGCTCTCTCCTAGAAAGCCATGGACCATCGCCTCATGCCTCTGCGGCTTCAGTTCTCATATCGGTCAAAGCGACGGCTGCTGGTCAGCAGTCAAGGCAGTCCCATTCCAAGTGGCACCACAGAAGCAGTTTCCACCTTGCCTGGCCTCTGCAGTCCTTGTGTGCCTGGATTTTTACTTCTTTGAGAGGCGGGGATGTATATGCATAGAGAGATTGTCTACATGGACCTTACCACCCCTACTACAGAACTTCCCAGTAACACCTACAGGAAAACGGGCTGTGAATGAGGGAGGTTGTGATGGGGCTGCAGTGCCCTGAGCCACAAAGCTGACAGCCAGCTTTGCCAGAAGAGCAGGACAAGGACACAACTGTTGGAAAAGTAACTGGGGCAACAAGAAATGGGAAGCAGAAGGGAAAAATGCCCACATTGTCCCATCCCCCCCCTTCACTGAATATTCTCACTGTTCTTTCTGCAGCCCATGCAGTCTGAATCCATCCTCCTCAACCATGGGTGACCAAAAGTGTACAGAATATGCCAGATGAGCAGATCCTTGTTTTTACACTGATGTCAATATGTCTTTGTCTCTGCTGGTTGTAACTCCTTTGATACATCCTAAGATTGCATCCATATTTTTCATGTCAGTTCTGACTAGTGGCTAATATTTATCCCATGATTAATGACAAAATATGTAGTAAGAAACTTAGCACATTTTTTTGCGCCCTCTAATATTGCCATGTAATGAGCTTTCACAATACAGTAGAAATTCTATACAAAAATTCAGAGCCAGGCATATAACACTATTGGATTTAATTATTTCAATTAATCCAGCCTCCAGTGATCTATACTTATTTCTTCAGGCTATTCTGATCTTCTGTGTTGATCCTGGCTCCTGAAGTTTCTAAATTATGTCAGTGAAAGGGTATATGGTAATACTTGTCACAAAGAGAGATTGTGATTAGTATAGTGAAGATAATGCCTCGGCCATGTGTCTTTGTGTTACCAGGAAGTCATTATTTCACACAGACTGCTTGGGTATAAGGTAGACGATGAATATATTAACTCTGGATAATTTAAGGTAAACAGACAGGGTTTTCCCTTAGTATTTACCCAAGATTACTGAGGAACTTCTCAGCCTCTTTCCATCCTGTGCACTCACACATAATTTTACCCTTTTGGGCTATTTATTTGAGGAACAATGTTTTAACAAAGAACATTTAAATTGCCTCTGCAAACTTTAGCATGACTTTACTCTTGTATACTCTATGTATATGTATATCAGAAGGACACTTTACATTTCAAAAGCAGCAGGCTTCTCACAGTTTTTTGAAGAAAGCTTCTTATTTCAAGAGAGCTGCTCATTTGCAAGGGCAGCCTCAGCTCTCAGCAAGAGAGAGCACGGCAGTGACTCACTAGCTCTCACTGCTGATAAGATTGCTTTTTGCCCCAAATGCCGTTTGCCTGGTTTTCAGCTTGGGAAACTTCTTTAAATTCTCCAGTGACTTTGCCAGCTAGACAACAACAGCATCAGAGTGTGAATCACACCATTTCAATAGGCTGATTGTGAAATAAATATGAACAGAAACAGCAGGGGGTGGCTTTTCTTTAGCAGTCACAGTTTCCTTTTCACTATATGCCCTTAAAATGCCCAGGCAGCCTATTAGTGAAGGGGAAGATTGATAGAATTGCATTTACATTTTAAATCAAGCCAAGTTCTCACTTCCCCAGCCACAACCCATCTAAAACATCAAACAAACAAACAAACCAAAACAAAACAAGAAAAGCTGCAGCCAAATAGAAAGGAGGAAAATAAATGTTAATTTGATTAGTCTTCTAATGGAAATCAGCTTAATGGTCCAAAATCAAAAGTATAGACGTTAAAGACCTTGTCTTGTTCTACACATGAAAGGCACAACACTGAAACTGGGGTGATACTTCACTCAAAATATTTCTCTTTATGCCACTCCTCAGTGCTTTCCTCAGTACATTACCCAGCTGTAATGTTGTCTCAGTTTTGTATCAGTTTCTCTTTCCTGTTGGGAATAACTATAAAAGAAACTTTATAAAAGAGTAAGTAGGCACACTGTTGCTGAGAGAGTCCCCCAGAGCCACCCTTGGGTCTTACTTGTCTTTCACCTAGCCAGTGACCTTGAACACCTATTCCTCCCCTGGGTACAGCTGCCTGGGGCACCCACACCAAGGTGGGCTATGTTAAGGCAACTGCAGGCACTCAGTCACCCAACTGAAACAAACACAATCTAAACCCACACTTTAAGGGCATCTAGTCATCTGGGAATTCATTACATGTGGTTCAGGAGCAGAAAGAGGTTCTGTCTCCACTGTTTTATCAAAAGGATTTAAAACAGAAAAGTTATCATGAAGAATGAAATTCAGTTTTAAATGACAATTACATCTGAAACACAGTCTGGTGCTGACACCAGCTTCTGACATGCTCAGGTATTTATTTTTTCTCTATTTCAAGGCAAGCTGACAAAACAAAAGGATAATTATTCTCTTTATTGATTTTCTTTAGCAGAACAAAAATAGAGTTATTCTCATCACCTCTGGATTTTACCTGGGAGAGCAGATCATCAACTGTTCCACCCAATTTTATACACTTTTGTTTTGTAGAAGAGCATATTACCTGTACATGGTACTTGTCACATCATTTGTTTTTAGGACACTGGCAAAGATGGCTTTGAATCTGCGTTGTGTCTCTGACAGGCAGGACTCCAAAAGGTAGTGCTCTTTGTGAAAAAGAAGTCATAATGCATTTGATTTACTCTTGCCTTGGCTTCAAGGCTTTTGTGCTACTAAGGCAAATGAACTGAACACTAGTTTTAAGCTAGAGTAAGAATATGAATCTGCAGGAGTCTGTGACTTGTACCATTGATTTCAGTGATAGCTATGCTTAAATATAAAACATGAAAAGCAGTGTATAGAAAAGAAAGTAGAAATATGGGGACATGATGTGTTATATTGTCCTGGGTTACTGGCTGGGCTTAAACTACAACATATATGGACCCGTACTTCATCTTCTCAGCCAGCTGAGATGAGAATTTGTTTTACCTTGCAGTTGTTCTAGCCTGCTGGAAGAACTGTTGTTTGTATCTAGAAATACACACAGCAACATAAGCTTTGACGTTTGCAGGTTTCTAGGCAAGAATAAATAGAAAACTGACCCTGCTAGCATGCTAAGCAGATAGTTAAAAAGCTTCTGTGCAGCCTGCAGTTGAAGAGAGAAGTCTCTTTGGGTTCCTGCTTGGCTCTGACCCGACTGTTATGCAGAGTTGCACTTTCAGTCTCACCTGTTTATTTTCTTTTTAGTGATATAATGCTTCTGAAAGATGCGAGAATACTAATCCTAGAAAATAAAGTTGCTCATCTCCTTGCAGATTAACCACACTATAGACAAGTGCTTGGAGGGACAGCACATGGCTCAGACCCTGTGTTTTTACAGACCTTGAATTCCTCAATGAACTTGTACTGGGGACAAATTTGATAGATGAATACATTTATTTGTATCACCTCTAATACATTCCTTGCTGGCTGACATGATTTTTCATCATGAGTGTAATTAGGGAGGGTGTTAAGCTGACCAGCAATGATAAAACCTGGAGTTATCTGCTACATTTGCATGTGCATGGGGAGAGAGGTCCCGAGGGCAAAGGGAGGGATGGTAAGCATGAATAACTTGCTTTTACTATTAAGCACCGCTCTAAACCTGAACAAGGCTCTCTCTACAAAACGCTGTTATTGAGGCCCTGACTTCAGTGTTAATAAAGAATGGTATTACCTTAAGATAACTCATATACATGAGTGGTCTCGAAGCCCAGACACGGTGCAGACAAGGCACTTGTGTGCTACAGGGAGGAAAAGGAGGCAGCTCTGCTGAGCCCACACCCAGCCGCCAAGCCAGGCTGAAAGCACCACTGTTGTTTCACCGGAGAGGTCTGTGAGTTACTCTAAAGTAAAATTGCCTTTTTCTTAGCAAGGCGGTGAAGGCTTAAGACTCTAAATCCTGCATTACTTGAAACAATAAGCCTTGCAGTCACTGAAAAGAGTATCACCAATGGGGCTAAAACCACATAATCTCCCGTCTCCCTGGTGTTGATGGCTGTGTTCCCACAGCATTCGTGGGAAATACCATTATTCCTGTTACACAGACAGCAGCCAAGACACAGACAAGCCTGGCTACATCTGCACCACAGTGACAGACGTTCATGCAGACATCACCCAGCCATTTGCAGCACTGCCACCATGCTGAGCTCCAGATATCCCGGCGGATGCAGGAGCCTGCTGCAGCAGCAGGTTGGACACACCACCCGCAGAGACTGCTGGTAAGCACAGCCAGTGCCAATGATTCCCTCACTGGTCCAAGGCAACACAAGGAAATTATTCCTGTTCCTCAGTCCTGCTGGCCTGTCCTGTCTCTGTCCTGGACCACAGGACTCCCCATTTCCATATGTTTTCCCGCAGGGAAAGTGCCCAGTGCCAGGTTCATGCTGGCAAGACCTCCAGATTTCAGAACATCTCATTTCTTTTTCTGATCCAGATGGCTTAGCTGCTTCAACACCCGTTTTATCTAAGAGCAGGCTTTTGAGCAGTAACATCTGTTTCCTCAATATATATGTAAATGTTTTAAAATAACAACAGCAGTGTAGAAAAAAGAACCCTGCACCACTGAGTAAGCAAAGAGGACTTCTGCTTAACTCTCATGGGGAAACAGCATCGCAACACTAGCCCAGTGACAACCCTGAGGTCCTGCCTTGTCCATTGCCCGCAGCTTGGCCAAGCCATGCAGATCACCAGCAGAGACATATCACTAGTATGCAAGAGAAAAGGAGACACATTGGATTCCCCTACCTTCAAACTGCGGGCACACTTCTACCATACCTGGCTTCCCTTCTGTACTACGGGCAGCTGGCAGCATTGTGCACCAGCACCTTTGAGACCCAGGGCAATGTGTGAGGCTGCCCCTATCCCAAAATTCAGTGCTGATGTCTACAGAAAGGATCAATACAGTGCACTGTTGCAACAAACATATAAGACCTTAATCAAAACTCCAGGGTTTCCAAAAAGCCCTGTGCTGAAATCGGAGACTGCATGGCCAGTTTAGCTCTGCCCTGAAGCAAGAAGTGGCACTTTTGCCACAACAGCCAGCTGAGTCACTAGGCTTTGAATCACTTATTAAATACACAGGGCTTTCTCTGTAAAATGCTGGTTTACTTTTCTTTTCCTATTTTTCAATATAATCAGAAACCCACTTCATGAGGTGTCTAATGGCAGCCCCCAACTATTTGAAAATAAACATTTCCATTAAACAAGTGGATTTTGGTGTTAGGAAGTCAGCAACTTGAAAGGGCTTTTGTCAAAAGTTGGTGGAGGCCCTGGCAGGCTGTTCAAACACGGGAGGAATTTCTGTCTGCATAGTGAGTCCTTTGACTTTCAGAAAAATATTATTGAGTTTTCAGTAACTTGGAAGCAAAAAGGACAACATAGCTCAAAACTTAAAAAAGGAGAAAATATGTCAATAACACGGTTATGTCATGGTAGGCTTCTGAGCTTCCTCTCAGCCCATGTGTCTCCTTTTACTATGGAGTAGTCCTTATAAAAGAGTAAACAAATGCACTGTAAATAGCACCCGGGGCTGTAGTGACATCATCAGCTTCAAGAGTTGACACAAAACTTAGAGAGTATATATCCTGAGCCCTCAGAGGCCTCAAATGCTCACTGAATTGAGGAGTATTGTAAAGATGTGTCTGTGATGGAGGTGTCCATGTCATGAGGATAATCACAAGTACGGTGGTTCCGACTGACTCCTGTTGTACTCCCTTCTCATGCCAGCCTGAGCTTCATTCCTCAGACTGGAAGGGCTGTGAATAGCATCTTCTCTATAGAGACAATCAAAAGAGTTTTGACTCTTTGTCCTTTCCCTCTCCTATAGCTCTAAAGACTATTGCCTTTTCCATATTGCCTCTAAGATGTTATTAGCTTTTGTGAAGAACAGCTTGTGTCTCCCTGTTAAAGACCTTCTCCGCCCAAGGCAGAGTACACACCAGAATTAATAAATGGCTAAATGGCTTTGCATAACTGACTGCAAAAAAAACAGTCACTGAAAAGAGATTCTGGAACTTCAGGGGCTTCAGTAACTGTGTATCTGGTTGAGAGTTGTGCAGGGTGCTTAAACTGAAAGGACTCACAGTCCCTGGTGTCACTAGCAAGTTCTCCTGAAGCCACCAGTGAGCTTCTTAGAGACAAAGAAGTTATTTGCTCATATCTGGACCATAAATTTAATGTACTCAGAGCTCAAGGATAATCTTGCTGATGAGCTACAAATAGAAAATAACTGAGAAGAGAGAATTTGTCTTTTTTGAACTGAGTTGCATATTCTGCATGCTGAGATGTGCAGAAGTGCTGATGAGTTAGTAGATGTTGGAAAATATCCACCTGGGTCGGAGACAGCTATGCATGTAACCTGTCTCAGGGAGGAGAAGATTTAGATGAGGAAATTAAACTCTGATCCTTCCCTTCTTCCTTTTTTTTCTCTGGAAAAAAAAAAAAATCTTTTTCCTGGTATTTCTAAGGGTAACTCGTTTTTTTAACTGTAAGAGTAGACATCCATACAGGTGGCTTTCCATGAGTTAGTTTATATGGGATCAAAGAGAAACCACAAGGCAGGAATACTGCAGCTGAGTAAAAACTTCAGAGCAAATTACTTCAGCAATTTTGCCTCTTTAGAAAATAGACAGTAATATTTTTTATTTGGTTAAATGTTTTAGTGAAGTTTGCATCCAGCCTTTGCTTTCCTCTCTGGGCCAAGAAGAGCTTGGTCAGCAAGGGAATTGCACTCCCCTATTCTACAGAAAAACAGGGAAGGGTGGATCATTTCCCATACCTCTCAGTGGCAAAGCATTTTGGCAGGTTGTGCAGCTGAACAAATCTCACCTCTTAAGACAGAAGTTATGCTATGCAGTCTGCAAGTGTGAGGCCAGGCAGACCTCAGCTGCAAAGGTGCTAGTCCTTTTCCCCCCCTTCCCTTTGTCACTACCTCAGATCATTGCCAGCACGCTGCACCTTCAAAAACTGAGAAAGAAATGAATTCCAGGTCTCCCACTTTTTGGACAAAAATCATGAGCCCTCAGTGCAGTGCAAGTGTTGGGCTTTTCCTCCTCTGGATGTCTATTTGGAGCAATAGGTGGCATTCGGCATTTATGACAGGCTCCCTTAGACACGACCACTGAGTGAGGCTTCTATGGCATGGGGCATTCACCCCAACTTGGGAGACAAGGCATTGTGTTAGGCTGGAGGAAGCTACACATTTGCCTCCCTGGCCCTGGGCAATCAATATAAAGCTCAATTCATTATGTAATTCCAAATTGGTGTTGGTACCTTTAATGTTACCCCATCCTAATGAGAGAGATTTTGAAATAGCTTTCAGCTGCCTGAATATGTCCAGGACAGAGGACTTGGAGAGTTGTTTTGCTGGTGTTTCTTGCCAGGCAAAGAGTGGCCATGAGGCCATATTTGACATCTATCTCTTTGAACATGATCTATAGTATTTAATTGTAGTTTGAAATAAAGTCATCACTGTAGGCCTAACATAGGTAAAATACAAAGAAAGAGAATGTTGCTTGCACTTAAAAAAACATAGAAAAGCAAATGCTTCATTTTGAAGCCATCCTTAGCAGCAGCTGGGTTGCTGACTGCTTGCAGTGGGAGAGCATTTATGCAGTTCAGAAGACTGCTCTTCTGGCAGAGCAACTACATTTTAGCAGGTTGCCAAATGAGAATGTGATAGATGCATCATATTTCACTGCTACCCTCAGCTACTCTTTACAGTAATGAGATGGTGATTAAGAGCCTGTTTCTTTACCAGCAAGGCTCACAGTAAGATATATCCTTTTCTTGGACATGCTCTAGGTAGCTGTGTTCAGATCTATGACCCAGCTGCTTGGGACCTTCTGAGAAGGTTTTCTGTCTTCCTCCAGCCTCTTCGCTTGTCCAGGTAACAACTGTCTTTCCTGGAAATAAGACCCAGCAGCCCATTTGCCAAGGCCAGTCCTAAATTCCCCTCAGCCAGGACTCCCAACTTTTCTTTCTCTTCCTAATATCTGCCACTTTGACCTTCTGGAGCACATGATGTCACTAAACCAATTGTTCTTTATAAGGGCAAAGAAACATATAACAAGAAGAACATAGTGTGCATATCTCTCTGTTTCCTCCAGGTGTTTTGGTTGATTTGAGTCAGTCTTCTTCAGCATATAGAATATTTTTTCTTTCCAACACTAATTTTGGAGACTCTGATTTTCCCTCTAAAATGGCTGTTGGGAAGCCCTTTCTTTTACAGATGTTCAGTCATTTCCTCTTCTCCCACCTTCAAATGAACCTTCCTGGCCTACAGCAATGACAAGGCATTGGAGTACTTCATCAGGTGCTTTACTCATTTGGTTAATACCTAGCTAGAATCTGAATTTGAAAGGGGAGAGGATAACTTGTGAAATAAGCAGTTCTTCATTCAAGGGTACCTCCATTTTACAGGACAATTAACATGTAAGAACAACATATGTTCAGCCTCAGGCCTTCATCCCAGCATCTGGATTTCTGAGCACTGTCTGGCATCTAATAAAGGAACAGAGCCTCATAAATTTGACTCAGAAAGCAAAATAGTTTTTATACATTTATGACAGCCATATAGAGATGTATTCATTCTGTTTGAGACCACAACTGTGTAAATCCACATCTCTCCAAGCAACTGTAACAAGCACTTTTGTTTCGATTAAGAAATTGTGAGCATCTTCATAGGTTAAAAGAGAAAATTGCATTAGACCTGGAAGGTTTCCTTTATAGCAGTAAACTTTCAGACCTGCTAGGGATGATAAGCAAGCCTAATTGATACTGATAACATATGTCACCAGTCCTGGAAGGATTTCTCTCTATCTGCAGCCTGTGTACTCCCACAGCCGTACATTACATTCTCTAGAAAGGTGTATGTGCCAAAGTACATACAGGATCAGGGCCTACAACACTTTGATAACCCTGTGCTGCTTCTTACACATATATCTGTTGCTTGAGATGCTCACTAGGTTGTTTTCTTTCTGGAATGAAAAACATCAGTAGTGTTTGTTTTTGTTACCCTCATTCCCTCCTTTCCCTGCTCTGGGCAGGAAAGTGCTAGCAGCTCTGCTTCATAGGTTGGCAGGAAATTTAAAACAGCAGCAAGCTGCTGCTTGGACCACCCCCAGGCTTTTTCTTTTTTTTTTTTTTTCCATTGATTCAGGAGACTATTTAATTGGGAGCTGACTTGTCAAACTTAGCCGTTGATGCTTACCAGTAGCTGCTAACCACTAACAGTGGGTTTTTTTCCTTCTTTCCTCCTCCTTTGGACAAGCTCCCTACAATGAAGATGCTGCTGAGTCTGATTGCTCTGCTGTCTGCTGCCCTGTTATCTAGAGCAGCCCCTCCAACTTGCTACTCGAGGGTGTTGTCTCTGAGCAAAGAAATCACAGAGTCCTTTAAGGAGTTACAGACCTCCAAAGCTGTGGTGAGTCTACCTAAAAACTGTTCCAGCAAAGACGCTGCAGGTTGCGTGCTTTTGACACAAGTTTCTCTCCAAAGAAAACTGCAACAGGTCTTTCTTCTTTCCTGCAGGACTCCTGTGTGGAGATGCTGCCCAGGCTGTACTTGGACATACATGTAAGTTTTCGCACTACTTTCTTAATTCTGTGCCGTAAAAGCAGCTAATAAAAAGAGAGAGCTCTTAAGACTGCACCCCAGAAGAGTGGTTTGAAAGAAGTTTTTAAAAGCTTGATTAATTAGAGAGATGAGTGTTAAAAAAAAATCTCATTTTAAACCTTATTGAAATCTTTGTGAATCTTCTGAGATTTTACTTGTTTAAAAATTTCAAAAATGGGGGAAATATTTTGAAGTGATTACTTACTGTACATTATTTATTGTGAGAGAGCCTTTTCAGAAGTTAAATGTGTAACGAAACTTTGAGTAATAGTTTAAAAGAAGAAATGCAGAATAAACTTTCTGCATTGAGTAAATCTACTTCATTTTGTATGATGAGTATCTTCTGGGACTGCAGTTTTAATAAATGTGCAAGAATACCTTCCTGGCTTTTCCTGTTTTAAATAGCCACTTGTTGAATCTAGAAAGAAAAAGTATGCCTGAGGGTATAAAGAGTGTGATCCTGAGAAAAGACAGCAGTAGTCATGTTCCAGCAAAGACAAAACAGAAACAGCTTACTGCACACATAGTTAATGTCACAGCATTCTGCCCTGTGATATTTGACATATTTTACTTCTTTTCCCAGTGCTCCACTGGGTAACTAAAAAGTAGAAATATCCAACAAAGCAAGAGATGCCTGATACATTTTCCCAGAGGCAATTACACTATCAAGACTTGCTAGTCATGATCATATATATCCCCATTCCAGAGTTGCCAGTGCCTCACTTCATCGCAAAGACCAAGCAATGTGAGCCCAGTGCCTTAGTTTCCCTCACTTTAAAGCAAGACCTGGGGTATTTATCAGCTTCACATGGATATTGCAAAATCCGTTTTGGCTGTGCTTTATTTTGAAAATGCAAAGTCTGAGACAAAAATTACTCTAAAAAATATTTTACCTTGTGCTTACAATATTGCTGATTGTATGGGAATAAAGGAATCATGTCTGTGATTGATAATCTGCTCAGCAGTTAAATCAGGTGCTGTCTTAGAAGTGAAGCAGTGCACCTATTCCGTAGGTAACTCTATCCACTACAGAAGCAGATTTGATTGTATTGGCACTGCTGTCTCCTAAAGCATGTGAGAAATAAGCTCGCAGACCAAAATTGTGTCTATAAGCTTTCCCAATCAGTTATTTGGCCCAGACATTTTTGTTATTAAACACTGATGGTGAATTTTCCTAACTAAAGGTTACATAGGTTACGTACATACATACGTAGAGGTAGGAATTCAAGGTTCCCACAGAGGCAGTAAGAATTTTGTAAGTGATGGATGAGAAACATAAATCTGTGTGTGTGCAGGGTTACACATACCTCTTTTGCATGCTCTGCAGAATTACTGTGTGTTGGCAAAACTCCGTGAATTTGTGGCCTACCCCAGATGTGAGAGAGTGCTTGAAGTGAGTGAGCTGAAGGAAAAAGCCCGGAGCCTGTACACCATCATGATTTCCTACTGCAGAAGGGTAGGTCAAGATGCACCGACAGGGACACAGTCTCTGTTTTTAGCTCTCTCTGTCACTATCTCGTTCTTTGAAATGCAAAACTGGATCAGAGCCTAAGCTTTTCAACACTGCTATCTTCTGCCTTCCTCCTTATATGTTACCCATCTCTTTTGTTTCTCCAGGACTTGGTATTCCTCACTGATGACTGTAACGCTCTGGAAAATCCTATTCTGCCTCCCATTGAGCCCTCCATCATTGAGAGCTAAAAGGGATTCAATCTGAAAGTTGTACCCGGGAAATTTTTGAGGAGACCAAGAGACAAAATATGTGTACACAGTCAACTACAATGTTAAGAACCAAGATCTTTTTCAAGCACACTAGCAATATTATCACAGACCTACCCATTTTTCTCTACTTTGGCAGGAAATGAACTGCATGCCTTGCATACCTACTGAGCTGCTAGGGGAAATACCGTTAGAGAGCATTTCTTCATTTGGCAAGGTATGATGTTTCAGCTTAGCCAAATGTATATAGTATGTTTTGTTTAAACATTAGACACTAGATTTTTTTTTTACTGTTTTATTAATAACTACATTCATATAAAGAAAATACATCATGATCAATATTCTACCCTGATTTAGCAGTTCTTTTATTAGATGGACATAGAAGGGACTATGTTTTTTTCTTAAATGTTTGATATGAGAAGTGTAACTCTGTACTGGAAGATGTCTCTCTACCTGTATAGCTCATACATATATGCTGATAGTCTTGATGTTAAACTTGCAAGAATAGAGGTGAAAAGAACTTGTCTCTGTGAAAAACTAAATAAAAACACAGCCTTCTAACCCAAGGTGCTTGTTTTACATCTTGCCTTTCAACATCAACCTGAAAGATGTCATTCTTATAAACTTACTTTCCAGGGTTACTTGCAAGTTGTTTTTCACAGCATAAGTCCTCTTTAGCTTTGTTTCCATAGCAATGCAAACTTTGCTGTGTCTGCATGATTTGACAGTATTTGAGGTTTTACTGGGAGGATTTATCTGTACTGCAAACAATTTCTTTTTTGTCCAGTAATAATTTTTGTCCACTAATAACAGAATTAGTGGATTTTTTTAAAATATTATTCTGTGTTGTGAGAATGAAGGTTGTAAACAGTGGCTCAGAAAGCCTGTTAAAGCTTTGGACAGATTGCTAAAACACAGATAATATACTGAGCTATGAGATTAATAAGATTTCCAGATAACAGTTCCATAGTCACGGATCCCTTCAGTATGTGCAGGACATGAGACCTTCACACCCAGCAGTTCTTTGGTGCCAACAATAAAAAGGATCTTCCCCATATTCTCAGAATTAGCTGCTAATACCCTAGAGAGTCCCTTTCTTCCCTCTGTGCAAGTGGTTCCTCTCTCTCCTGTATGATATTTGCCAGTCATTCGTCTGCAGCACTGCCA
Organism: Lathamus discolor; assembly: GCF_037157495.1. Classification (NCBI taxonomy): domain Eukaryota; kingdom Metazoa; phylum Chordata; class Aves; order Psittaciformes; family Psittacidae; genus Lathamus; species Lathamus discolor. The sequence goes on along the minus strand of NC_088884.1, from coordinate 152,159,025 downwards.
ACCCTGGCGACTTGGTCAGTGGTCTCCCTATGTGTTTTAAATACCCTTCTGTCATCACGGGATTATGTGACAGTCACAGCTCCTCTATCGTCCTGTCATCCCAGTGAATATATGGTGCTACAAACCCAAACGATTGACAACTGTCATGGAAATAAGTGAGTCATAACATTAACTCGAAGGAAAAAAAAAAATAAAGGTAGGGAGGAAGTGAGTTTTGTTCCTTTATTTTTTAATTAGCCTGTCCTTAGAAACTACTAAACTGATTTTAGCTATAGAAAGTTTGACTATCCCATTGAACCACAAAATAAGGATAGGAAACTGAACCTGCAACAGATACAGAGAGAAGAAAGTAAAAAGGTACTCTTTCCCATTTGTTTCAATTATAAGTGTACATTCAAGGGATATGGCTATCAGACTTTGTACTTCTGAAGACAAGGACCTCATGTGCTAACCCTGCTAATCCTATAGGGTAGTCCTACTATCAGAAAAATCTTAATTTGCCTTTTACGATCCGTCTTACCTGAAAGCCAGCAATCTCTGTACAAGATCCTACACACTCTAGAGGTACCAATACTATTTCTTCTGCATCACCTGGACATACCCAAAGCCAACTCCTTCAGCAGCAGCCATGTGCTGGAATACGGGCACCTATTAGCATGCTGACAGGGAGCCCGATACATAGGGAGCATGTAAGCACTGTCAGCTCCCTGGCTCAAGGAGAAATGCAGGTGGAGTTGAACCAATTTCTGTCAAACTCTGCATCTAAGCTTTCCCTCCTTCTGATCAGGGGCTCAGCCACTGCTCGGGGAAGCAAGCAGCACTGGGATAACATCAAGGTCTATACACTTCCATACAAGTACCAAAACCACATCACAGCCTCTGCTTTTCATATGTTTATACAAAGACAGCCATGGACATACCATGCAAGAAAATGTGGTGTGGTCACCACAGGCCATGCTGTTTGCAGCACTAACCCAGGGACTGGGTGGTACACGTGCTTGGAAGCTGGCAGCAGAAGCTGTTAAGTTTTGGCAGTTTTTTCCACCTCCAGATGTCATGGGTTTTAAACACAGACCTGTTTGTAAAGCTGTCTTGTGACTTGGCAAGCAAACTGCAGAGCAAGATGCATTTCATTTCCCACACAACTCTGTCCTTAGAACTGGACCTTGGGTAAAACACAGGTAACCATGGCACTTCTGCCCCTGCTTTTTGCCTGTTGCATGGACACACACTTTCTGAAATGGAGTATTTGATGAGGATTTTCCCATGGATCTTCTGATAACTCTTCTTTATCCTGCCTTATTAAAGTAAATAAGCCTTCCTTAGTGCAGGAACTCGTCTGAGTTTGATGGAACACATGATCGTAACTCAAGATTTCTCCCTTTATGTTCCCATTCTCTCAACCACCTTCCAAATACATTTTCTCCTGCTTAAAGCTGACTACGTTTGTAAGGAAAATGTAGCTTAATTTCTTTAGGACAAAATATCATGCCAAAAGTCTTTGGAATCGGAAACAGAGTAGAAATCACAACTTTATTTTCATTGCTTTAGTTAGCAACTACAGTCTTTTCATGACTGACAAGGACACACTCTGTCTGCAACACACTCTTAGCATGGTTACTTACCAACAGCTCAGTTCTGTACTGTGACATCCTACTTCTGCAGAAGCTGAGAAAAGCAGCATATAGCTGCTCTGGGGGGTGTACATCTTTGGATAGAGTTTAAAAGTCTATCCTACATTTGCTGATGCTGTGTATGTTATTCCCAGAATCAGACTTGTCTGGTCACTGATGCACTTTTACACCAAGTATATTCCCTATGGTTTATGCTGTGACTTTCTTCAAATGTTGTATGTCATTTTTAATGGAAAGTGTGCTGAAAGCAAAGCTATGCTTTTTCAGGTCACAGTAACCTGCTGTCACTCAGATTGTCTTAATGAGATTTGAGTTTAGATGGACTTTTTTTATAAAGAGCATCTTTTTCCAATTTGACATGGTCCAAGGTAAAAGAACACTGATAAAAAGATCTAATCCAACTGTAATTTACCAAGAAATCATCTGCTTCTCCCTCTCAGTAAAACAGTAAGCTTATCAGCTTTTTAATTTACTGTTATACCAGGTATACGAGGAGCAGTGGAGTCATTCATGCAGCTGAGTATTTGTTCCTGCAACACAGCAACCCATGCTTATTAGGGCACCAGCCAACGGGGAGACCATGAAGAGATTAAGAAGGACATATTTGTTGTAATTTGTTACCTGGCATCTTGCCTAGTTATTGCAGAATATTACTAAAAACACATCATTAAGATTATGCGATAATTAGGGAAGAATTGTAGAAAAACAAAGAATCTGTTCTGTTTTCTTACCTGTAAAATGAGGTTTGTTGGAAGGAACAGTCAATCCTAGGACTAGGTTTTTGTTTACAGACTTCTTTCTATCTGTAAATAGAAATGAGCATTAAAGAGCAGTCCTAGAACTGCTAGATTCTCCATCATATCATATGGAATCCAAGCTAGGCAAACTGGTAAGTCCTGGTGACTGCTCTGCAAAATTATTCAAAGCAAGACATTCATTTCCAATTTTGCCAGAAAGTACAGCCTGTGGGAAGGGCTCGTGTTGGAGAAGTCTGTGGAGGTCTTTCTCCTGTGGGAGGGACCCTGCACTGGCGCAGAGGATGAGTGCGAGGAGTCCTCCTCTGAGGAGGAAGAAGCGGCAGAGGCAATGTGTGATGAACTGACCACAACCTCCATTCCATGTGCCCCTGTGCCACTGGGGAGAAGAGGGAGAGAAACTGGGAGTGAAGTTGAGCCTGGGAAGATGGGAGGGGTGGGTGAAGTTGTTTTAAGATTCAGTTTTTATTTCTCATTATACTGCTCTGATTTGATCAGTAATGAATGTAACTAACTTCTCTAAGTTGTGTCTGTTTTGCCCCTGACAGTAACTGATGAGTGAACTTTCCCTGCCCTTATCTCGACCCAAGAGCTTTTTATCATATTTCCTCTCCCCTGTCCAGCTGAGGAGGGCAGTGATAGAGCAGCTTTGGTGGGCACCTGGTGTCCAGCCAGGGTCAACCCTCCACAAGTGTCTAGAGAAAGGCCATGATTTCATCATCAAAAATTTTTCATAGTCTATGTTTCCTCAGCATAGAGTAAATTTATATCCTAAGATGAACAATATAGAATGAACAGAAAACCAGCTAAAAATCTACCATTTAAAGACAGATAAATATATGCAGATATATCCTGAAATTTTGTTTCATGTTCATAGGTCCATAGAGAGAATGAATTCAGACAGATAAGAGGATTTGGAAGCCAGACAGACGAAGGGCGAGGGAAGAAAAACCTTTCCAACTAAGGTTTTCAACAGATTGAAAAATATTGACATTACTTTGTTAATATTCAAACCTTATAGAAGAAAAAGTCGAAGTCGTAAAACAAGAAAGAAGCTTGAGATCTCCTAATGCATCCCTTGAGCCCAAGACTAGCCTGGCTATCCCAGTTTATTCCTGATAGCAATTTGTCTGAATGGTTTTAAGAAAAGTTGATCTAGAAAGCCTGCAGCAGTTCAATTCAATCCATTTCAGACTTCCCTTGTCTTAGAGTTTTACCTTGTACTCAATTTGCCCTCTCAAAATTTAAGCCCATTGCTTCCTGTTTTATTCGTCACAGAAATTGAGATTGGGTGGTTATTCTTTGTCCTTGCAGCAGATGTTAGTACATTTGAAGATTTCTGTCTCCCTCTCCTTACTCTATAAATCCAATTATTTCAATCTTTCTTCACAGATAAGAGGTCTAAAAAACATGACCCTTTTTGTCACCTTTCTTTTAGCTCGATCCATTTAGCTTTCACCCTTATGAAGCATAGTGCTCAAAGTTAAATACAGACATCCAGCTGAGGCTTTATCAAAGTCAAGCAGTATAAAAAGAAAGATCTATCAGTAATGTTCTGACAACAGTAGATTGTTGTATGCTTCTTTATTTAAATTCTAAGATTTGTATGGATGTAAAAAGTTGGAGTACAAGTTGGCCTCACTACTCTGTAATGAAGAAAATCCTGGGGGAAAAAAAGCAAAACAAAACAAAAGTAACAGATACTGAAATACAGTGGCTGCTCCATTTGCTGTACAAGTAGCTATCAAGTTCATTGGAGGCAGTGACAGTTTTTTAATAGACTATGCAATGAGGAGTCATATTTTTTAAATATATATGGATTCTACAACGTGATCTACACCTCCTCCTTCCCAGGACACTGTCCCAGCTCCCAGGCTGTTGAATCCTGCCAAAACTGAGCCTTGGTGAGGTTACTTGTAGACCCCTACATTATATATCCTTGCACTGTCACTCTCTGACATGAAACGGTTTGTGTCGCAACTACTAAACACTTGCCTTCCTAACCTGAGGGGCTGAAGCCAAGTTGTCTTTTGGCAGTAGTCTCTGGTCCATTCTATCTCCCAGACTACATCCAAAACTTGTTTAGAAGAGTGGTATCTGCCCCAGGTCAAAACTGCGCACAGAACTGTTAGACCAATTTCCGAGTATACCCAGGCATGTTTCAATACCCGGAATGTGCCTAACACTGAGCAAATAAATAAAAGCGCAGTGGTTCAGTTGTTCTCCTGCGAGAAGAGCCGTGCTTTCCAGATTGTTAACGCATTTTGTATTATTGAATTGAAACCAAACCCTGAAGAGGTCCAGGGAACAGACCCCAGACCTGCCCTGCTTCCATCTGACTTTCCTGTAAGATAAGCAGTGGGTAAATGAGTCAGAAAGGTGTTATTCCTATTGAGAGAGAAAGGGAAGCAAGAATGCAATTCTTAGTAAACCAAGGTCAGACAGAAGCTCTTTTAATGACCTGGGAAGGGAAAAAAATGTTATTTGGAGATCACAACTTTCTTTGTTTGTTTTCCACTGTTTAATACAGAGGAAGCTTTTTCAGCAATTGCAGAATTTTAACTTTTTCTCCACTGTGAGTTCTCTGAGCAAAAATAAGTGCTCAGCTGTTGCTGCGTTCTTACGACAGCTACACACACAGATGTGAGCTTGGAAAGCAGGCTGGTTTTCCTTGACCAGGACACAGAAGTCAGGTCAAGGAAACAAAAAAGTACATCCAGACTGTTCTATAGCCCCCGTCTTCTAGTGAATAGGGACCATCTGTGGGTTTATAACCCCAGTCACTAGCCCTATGTCTGAGAATTATTTGCATTTTTAGTTGCTGTAAAGCATGTAAAGTGCATAAAGTGTATTGTTTCTCTCAGTGTCCTCAGAAATTTTAGTAACAAGTCATCATTTTTAATCTTTTTAAGAAGATCTATTAACCCAGTTATAGGCTAAAGCATGTCATGAGTATCTTTTGTTTAGCCTTTACATAGCACCAGGCTGTACAGACTGAGCCTGGCCCAGGGTTGACTGATACAGCTCAGAGCCAGGCTAAGCCACAGCCGCTCCTTGCAGACAGTTGCATTTATGTAGCACCTTTCTTCGCTCAGCACTTTATCCCTTTTTAACACTACTCTCCCATTTTTATTAAGTGTCTGAATGTGTAATGCTGGCAAAGTCCTAGGAGCTTGGGGCCTGATCTCCCACAAGCCTTATATGGACAGTAGGAGAAAGTCTACTGACAAATTACTTGCATAGGGCCATACAAATGCCAACCTGAAATCCTCTGCATCAAAGGTAAAAGAGAAGAATGACAAAGCATGAGAGTCTGCAGGAGGGACAAGTTTGTCCATACTTTCACCATGGCCACAAAGAGCAGGCAGGTCAGAGGCATATCTTTCCCCTCTTTCATGCCTCAACAGCACTTCTGAAAACAAATGGGCTTATCTGGTTGCCCAAGATAAACCTGACATTAAGCCTTGTCTTTGTGCCATGACCTTCAGTCAAAAGTTTTTAGCTGGTCCTAAAGGTCACTTGGTCACTTTGGCTGAACAGAGGGCAGAGAAGGGGGATGGGGAAGAAGAACAGCCAGGAAAGGGCATCCTGCACATTTCTTCAAAGAAAGATTGTTCAGTTTCTGCAAAACTGTTTTCCTCAATAAAGTGCAAACGCATCAGACTTGCTCCAGTCTCCTGTAATGGGATTTTATCACCTACACCCTCACAAAACAGAAAGATTATTCAGAAAAGAAATTATGCAAATAAAATAATTTCTCATCATCACTGTCTTCAAAGGAGGACAACAAAGAGCTGCTCTCAAGAAAATCTATTGATAAGGATAATTACGTTATTAGGCTTTCTCAGTCATCTTTTTGTACATACAGTAATTTCAGGTTAGAATCTTTCATCAGCATGGCATAAACATCTGGATAAAGATATAGACAGGTAAAGAAAAGATCATGAGGTGCTTTCTATACATTAATTACACCTCATAATACCTCTTACAACTCAAAAAGATTATTAAATTAGGCATTGATGCCTCTAAATCAGACAGCTTATTTAGTTATTTAAATGCAGTTTTGAGGATTTGTATGAACACTGTGGCATAAACAGCCTGCCTGGGATCAAACAGCAAATTGATGAAAATGCCGAAGATAAAGCACACATCTGAGCTTCCTCCTTCAGCACTCTAGCACTGCCTTTAGCCACATGTTCTCATATAACCTAGGGATGGCTCTTTTATTTTCTGACAACCAACATTTTACACAGCAATCAAATAGATTACTATTGCATTGTGCCTGGCAAGATTTTGACCAAAGTTAGGTTTGTGGTCCAAATTTAAAATGGATTCTTATTACATGTGCCAGAACTGGTTTGAAGAAATATTTCCTTCATGTTAGATCTCCTGTCAAGCCAATAAAAGGCCAGCTTATTCTCTGTAATAGGTATTGCCAGTGTTTATACATAACACATGATATTGCAAAGCAAAGACTTTATGGTCACAGCAAAATGCACGTCACAAATTGCTTTTTGGAAAGTTCATCAGAAAACAGTAAACTCAGAACAGTCACGGATTCCTAAAAAATGTTGAAATCCTGCAGAACGTTAACAAACTCTTTAACCTGGGTCTCTAAAAGCACAGTGATTTGGTATTAATGTCTTCAAAAGCCAATTCTGCCGCACCACTGAGACTGTATGATGTAAGTGTGTCTCCATGAGCTTTGCATGTTTACAGTCAGACGTCTAGGTAGACTGTATGATAAGGTCCAATGCCCTTTCTCTTTTAGCTGGCCAATCACCACTGAAGAGCTGCTGAAAGGCTAGAGTCCAGGGCAGTGAGCTTTCTGCATGCCCCCTCACTGCCCTGAGGACCTTGAGCTCAACCATCTCATGATCGCTACCACAAAGGCTGCCCTGGAGCTTCGCATTTCCAACCAGCCCTTCCCTGTTGGTGAACATGAGGTCAAGCATGGCACCTCTCCTTGTTGGCTCCTCTACTACTTGCAGAAGGAAGCTCTCTTCCACACAATCGAGGAACCTCCTGGATTGCTTGCGCTGGGCTGCACCATCCTTTCAACAGGTATCAGAGTGGTTGAAGTCCCCCATGAAGACAAGGGCCTGTGAGTGTGAGGCTGCTCCTGTCTGTCTGTAGAGGGCTTCATCCACAGAGTTGCCCTGATCAGGGGGCTGTAGCAGACCCCCCAGAATATTCCCCATTGCAGTTCTCCCTTTAACCCTAACCTACAGGTTCTCAGTTGGCCCATCACCCTTCTGGCTACAAATATATTGCTCAGTCACAGAGCAGCTGAATAGCCACAAAATGATGCACTGGTGAGGACAATGCCATCTCACAGGGCTTTGCACTCAAAAGGAGACTTCCAGAAGAACATACATACAAACCTCCTATAACTTCCCCATCAGGTACGCTCTTGCTTGAGTTGGCACCTAAAACTTATGCAAGGAGCCTGCAAGGGATTTAGAAAAAGAAGTACATAGCTTTTTATTATTGCTATTTAAAGCAAGATGACCTGTTAAGCTATAAGCAACCCTTGTTGACTTCTTCAATCTAGAAAACAGATGCAGTGTCTCAGCATCTGAGTCACTGAGCTAGACAAAAAAACTCCAGCAGAAACCCAGCTATCAGTTTCTGAAACTGGCTGAGTACTACATAATTTTTAACAGCACAATACAGTGAAAACAGTGAAGTTGGACACAATACTTCACATCTTTCGTCTTAGGTTTTTTGTAAACTTAGGCTCCCCCTTAAGAGGCTGCCTGCTGGTTGGCTCAAACAGGATTCACAATCAAGCTTCTGGCATTTCACTATTTCTGCTTTTCATCTGTCCACAAATTTATGACTTTTATTCCTCAAGACAGCTTGTAAAGTCAGAAAGCTGCTGTGTGGACTGTTTTTCCCTTGTCCACTCCACTTAGCTTCATTGATTTTGAAATCTGCTTCTCTACAGCTGACTCAGGGCTTATTATTAACAATAGCCAGACACATTTTAATGCTACTTGATGCTGAAGATTGTTTTGGATAAATTGAGGAAGATTGCTGTAATACAAGAAGGCAAGAGAATCAGCTTTGTCTCTGTAAGTTTAGAGTATGAAAAGTTTATTGCCAGGTTTAATTTATCTTTGCTGGAAGACACATAAACTCTAAGAGACAAATTTGTCCCAAACGTGCAGAAAACAGCTCACCTCATAAAAACTGTGTTCATTTATCTTTTCAGTCAATTCCTATACATCAAACCCGAAATTGTGATTTATAAATACCCTATTATATTATGGAAGCTGCAGATAGTAAATCTATTCCCTTTGAAATTGAATTCCCTATGCTCCGTGCTTTTCAAAAAAGATGTCTTTACCCATGCTAAAGCAAGAGCACTAAAACGCTTGCACAGGAGACCAAGGTAGAATCAGGGTCAGAAGGCGCAGGAGGAACATAGAGACTGTCTGAGCATGCTGGGACAAGGTTAGGCAAGACAAAACCCACCTGAAGCTGAATACAGCAAGTGGCTGTAAGGTCTTCTACAGGTACATAGACCTGCATTCCACAGCAGCATGGACCCACTGATGAAAGGGGAGGGAAAAATGATGACAAAGGATATAGCAGAGGTACTCACTGCCTTTTTCATCTCCATCTTTACTGATAAGATCAGCCTTCAGAAATCCCAGGCCCAGAGACCAGTAGGAAAGTCTGGAGCAAAGAAAACTGGGGAGGGCAAGGATCATGTAAAGAACATTTAGACAATATGGACATACAGAAGTCTGTGAGGCCTGACTCATAAGGTTTCACTTACGAGTGCTGAGGGCTGAGGTCATTGCAAGGCCTTTTTCAGTTGTCTTTGAAAGGTCATGGTGATTGTGGGAGATTCCCAAGGACTAGAAGAGAGCAAAGGTCACTCATATCTTCGAGTAGGGTAACAAGGATTTGGGGAATTGCAGACTGGTCAACCTCACCTTCATGCCTGGGCAAGTCCTCCTGAAAACCCTTTCCAAGCATATGAAGGACAAGAAGGTGATTGGGTATGGCTGACATGGACTTATGAAGGGGAAAATCATGTTCAACAGACCTAATAGACTCCTACAGTCAGATGATGAGAATAGAGGATGAGGGGAGAGCAGTGGATGTTGTTTATTTAAACTTCATAAAGACTTTCAATGCTGTTTCCCATAATATAATCAAAGACTAAGTGAATTACAAACCTCAAAGGATTATACTAGGGCCAGCTGGGGTCCCCATTACAAGCTAGTCTATATAACAGACTCCACTAGTACAGTTTTCCTTCTTGCAGCTTTTCCCCCCAGATTGTTAGTTTCTCTGACAGGACTAAATATAGACTTACTCAGAAAAACAGTTTCAGTAGTAAGGAGGGGCAACCTTTTTGAACAGTTTATCTGGGATTTTCCATTTATGAGAGCTCCTTTTACGCTTGCAAACAGTTTTCCAATTTTGAACAGCAGATACAGTTACTTCTGTCATAAAGGGGAAACCTGAATAACATCTTTGTTTGGAGGAAAGTCATCTTCCTTGAGAAAAGAAAAACAAACAAACAAAAACCCAAATATTGTGCAAGGACAGAGAGCCACAGAGCAGAGTAGCGCTTGACAGTATGGAACAGGTCGTACCCTGGCAGTCCTTTCCCGAGTTGCTGCCTTCCTATGCTTCACTGCTTCCTTTTCTCTTCTGATCTGTGGCTGCACACTCAGTGTTAGGAATATTCCTCTAGGGAAGACATGCTATTTCCTTTTGTCTCCTTTTTTAATTAAATTCCTAATTGAGTGTCTACAAAGAAGAGATTTGAGATATCAAAAGTGGAACCATCACCACCTCTTGACAGTGTGGGATGATGTGAAGAGATGCAAAAAAGCTTCTGATGATCCTAAAGCCCACATTGTATCTTTCCCTTGAGAAGAGGAATAGTTTTTGTTGACAAGTAAGTATTCCCTGGCACCACAGGGAATACAAGGGCTTGATGGCCCACCAAACAAAATGTTGTCTCCTGTTACCACCTTTTGAATGACTGTGGGCTCAGTTCAACAAATCAGATGGACAGGCTTTCATTAAATCTGTATTTAAATGTGGTGCTGACTAGGAATGGATGTAAACACCCAGCACAGAATGAACTCCTAACTGTAACTTCCAGAAGAGTTTTCTAGGGAAATGTGTTCCAAGCAGTGTAGCCAGATAAAGTGTGCCTACTTAGTCACCATCTCAAAACCAGTGGTTCATGTTATTCCCATAAGAGAACAACAGCAATCTTACATAAGGTGTTCTCCTGAAAGATGTGGGTCTCTTTATGCTTGGGGAAATCGAACTTCTCCAAGTACATAAATACTAACAGAAATCATACAGGGACATATAACTTTTATGAGTACTAAGCAATACCTTGTAAATCAATACATTAGAGGAATCACACAACTGAACCACACCTTGCAGATATGTAGGCATAAAAAGTTATCATTTGATTAGTCCCTTTGAATTCAAAGGGGTTATTCTGAAGAGAAAAGCTATCCAGTAAGCCTAAGAACCAAACTCTCTGAAAGCTAAACACTCAAAATACCTTGAAGAATATTGGGCACAGGCATCTCAAAAATTGGATCGAAGTAATGGAAACTGTCAAGAAAGCATGAATAAAATTGATACTCACTGTAATAGAATGGAAACAGCTTAAAAAGATTTAAAGGATATTTTGTGTTCTAGCATTAAAACCAAATTATGTGAGTCAAGAAATAGGGCATGTTACTGTTACTCTGCCAGATAGTGTCTACAATCACCAACAGAGAAGAGAGTCCCACTGTGCCTATCAAATTAACTTCTGGTCTAAAAAGCATATCTAATAAAAAAATAATGAATAGATTGGCTTCCATTTTGGATCTTTCTGAGACAGGTTTGATTTCTGTAAATAAAAAACTCTAGCTCTGAATGGTCTGATCCAGGAAAAGAGGATGATTCAATTCTGTTGCAATACAAGTTACAGCAGCTTTTCCTTCTTCTTTTACTCACCCCAGACACTAGTCTCAGTCTACTGGCGCTGACATGCCCAGCTTTTGTAAGGAACATGTGTACATACATACATATGTGTATATCTTTTTTTATTATTATTTTCCCCAAAACTTACAGTCTGTCACTTCAATCATAAACACCACAGTCACCTCAACGAGCCAATTATTGCCGAGGTAGGGACCACAGACTAAAATAAAGCAATATCACAGCAGAGAAAAACAAATGTGTGTTGCTCAGCATCACAGGAGGCAAGAGCAACCCAGACCAAACTATGAAAAGTCACAGCCAGGAAGACACACAACCCTCTTCTTGATTTAGCTCTTTTCAGAGCTGCCATTTTGAGGGCATCACACTTATACCCTGGAGAGTTACTGTTTCCTTTGAGTCTGGTAAATGTTCAAAGCTCCAAAGTAAGATAAGGTCAAAGTTTGAATGAGCCTGGCAATAGTATGATTCAGAATGAAAAACTAACGAAAAGCTCAATTTTTTCAACATTAAAAAAGCCAAACTCAACCTGTAATTCAGCAACTGATCCACATAAAACCGAGTAACATTAAGCTCCTTCAAATCTGATTTGTTAAAGATAAACCTTGCAAAGTTTAAGTTGCAACAGCTGAAGTGCAGACAGTACACAGATCCCTGTGCACCGCAGCAGTTCTCCGTTAAACTGTTAGTCTCCTCTCCACTAATTGGGTTTGGCTTGCAATAAGGATTTTGCAGACAGGTTAATCCTGCTTTGGACACAGCACACTAGTTGCAAGACGGAGAACGTTATTCTGCTATTGAATGACTGTAGTCCTGCCACCTTAAGCTTCCTCATCTCTTTTCTTTATCCAAAAGTGAGACTTGAAACAATCCTGTTCTGATTACTGAATTCATGAAATCGTAAGCATCACCAAGGACTTCACTTGCTCTGTATCTTTATTTGTGAAATGATTGCATAAGCAACTTAGAGGAAATTTCTCAAGACTTGCAGGCCCTTGCACTGATCAGACAGAAAAAGGAAAATACGTGTAATTTATGGCTAGCTCAGAGTGCCAAACACTGGGCAAAGCAAAGAAGAGCAGGTTATGTTAGCATTACATTGTGTTAAGCTATTTTGTGTATGAGAAGGATAAAACCCAAGATTAAGAAGGGGAAAAGTTTCTTTAAAAATAAAATTTAGGAGAGAAGGAAACCACTTCTGATAATCACCTGTCCAACAAGACAGGCTTAAGCTCAGAAACCTGCCAAGCTGTGGTGGTGGAAGTGGGTCTGCAACCCTTGTCTGCCTGGTTTGTGGAGGAGAAGATTCCCTTGCTGGCACTTCCATGCGTGGGATCAGCACTGCCCTTCTCATGTGCCTGACAGTGACTCAGATCTCCAGGATCTGTGGAGAAACTTTCTTGTGGACATCAGCCAGATGTTGAATAGCCTTTGAGGATTCACTGCAGCCTGGACCAGGCAAACGTCAAATTTGTCTCTGCAGTCTTCCTGCCTACCCCGTCCCCCTCCCCTACCTCTTCGCTTGCTTGCACATACATCAGCTCTGCTCCCTGTTGCTGTGAAGACTCATCTTCTTCCTTATCACAGGCACCTGGCATAGATGGAGGCAAAAAACAAATGTTTCACAGAAACAGATGCAAAAATTTCTTTCTTTAGTCCCTTTAGAATGTGATGATTCTAGATCCATGTTTCCATAATGCATTTTCTTTTCCCTCATGTTTTATAAATTAAATCTAAAACAAAACAAAGCAAAAGAAACCACAGAGAAACTGCAGCTCACAAGAATAGTTTCCCCTTCAGGCTTCCTTGGAGCTGATTTTAGATCCAGCCACAAATTCCTACCAGCTCAGAACCATCAGGGAGAAAAAAAGCCTCCATCTGCTCCCTGACTTTCTAGTCATCCCTTTTCTGCCAAGGAAACAGAGTGTTATTGATAGAGAGAATCAAAATCTTCCACTACCCCTACAGAGAGGAGAAGCAGAGCATGCATGTTGGTAAACATCTGAGATATTCAGCTGTCACTCAGTTCTTGTATGGCCTGAAGCAAGTTACTTTGTTTTGCTGTTGTTCTCAGTCTGCCTCTCTGTGACCTGTCCCTCAAGTCAAAGGTCTGCTTTCTTCTCCTGCACCAAGAAGCACACCTCAGGCAGCGTCAAACTGAAGCCCTCTTCAAAAGTCTTACATAGATCCCCTTCATTTCTGTCTCACCCTTCCTTCAGTCTCATTCCTGTCATGCTTTCTCTTGCCAAGTCGTCTTCCAGCCCACATCAGTGATTCTTTCCTCCACAGCAGTTTGTCTCCGCCTTCTTTAGTTCTCTTCTTCACTATGTCCCACTACCCCATCTTTCTTTTTCCCAAAGGTAGATCTCTTGCCCTGTTTATTTCAGACACCAGCTTTTCCTTTGCCAGGCATTTTTTTCCACCTCCCTCCAAGGGGGTGGGAAGAGCACCTCTGCAGCCTGGCAAGCCACCAGCAAGCTCTCCTGCACCTCCGCATGCTTCTCCTATTCACATCGCACCCTGGCCAACAAGACTTATGCAGACTGCTGCAGGAGAAACCCTGTTTAAGAGACAACAACATCATACAAAGAAGTCATTCAGTTCTCCAAGAATGGAAGTAAGGGAACTTTTGTTTGCTGATACTGAGCAGTAGCGTAATTAATGGATTTCATTTATCAGTGTCAATTCCAAGCAAGAGCCTTTTTGCATGATGGGCTTTAAGCACATGTATCCAACTGACTTTGGTGGGATTTCCCATCAGCAGTACTTCAAAAAGTGGAAATACTCACTGGATCCAGAATAAACAGAGACATGACCCTCATGCAGCTGAACTCCCACTACCACCAGCTTCTGAAGACAGCCAAGAAGTAGCTGTGGCAGCAATAGAAGTTGTCAGTTTGAGAGTGGGAAGAACAAAACCACATAGTGGCTTTGTTCTGTTGGGGCAACATTAGGAATGAAAGCAGTAAATAGGCAGGAGGGATGTTAAACAGTTCTCCCTGCACACACTCACCCATTCAACATGTGAATTGGCAAGTTTTCCCTGTTATTTCCCAAACACATCATCGTGGTTTAACCCCAGCTGGCAACTCAGCCCCACACAGCCGCTCACTCGTTGCCCCCGTGGCAGGATGGGAGAGAGAACTGGAAGAGTAAAAGTGAGAAAACTTGTGGGTTGAGATAAAGAGAGTTTAACAGGTAAAGCAAAAGCCATACACACAAGCAAAGCAAAAGAAGGAATTTTATTACCTACTTCCCATGGTCAGGCCATGTCCAGGTAAGCAGGGCTTCATCATGGGTAACAGTTACTTGGGAAGATGAATGCCATCACTCCATCCCCTTCTTCCCCCAGCTTTACATGCTGAGCATGACACCATATGGTATGGGATATCCCTTGGGTCAGCTGGGGTCGGCTGTCCCACTGTATCCATTCCCAACTCCTTGTGCATCCTCAGCCTGCTCGCTGGTGGGGTGGTGTGAGGAGCAGAAAAGGCCTTGGTTCTGTTTAAGCACTGCTCAGCAGTAACTAAAACATCCCTTTGTTACCAACACCATTTCTGGTACAGATTTAAAATGTAGCCCCATACTAACTACTCTGAAGAAAATTAACTCCCTCCCAATCCAAACCAGCACACACCTACATTTGTGAAAAGAGTATTCCCCACAGAAACATCCTCACTGTGCAGACGGATACGCTTTCAAGTCGTAAGAAGAATAATTCATAAAAATCAATGTTAATAAGTTGGGTCTGGCACAGTCACTCTTGGCAATGGCAGTGTCCTTTCCTGGTTAACACAGTTCTAAGACTGAAGGCATTCTTGCTTGAGAGACATTGTCAACACTCCTAGTGCACCAAATTACCTAACACCACGGGTGGCTTTCACAGTGATTTTTATTTGATGTATTTATCAAGTACATTAATATTAGTAGATCCCTAAATGAGCTATGTCCCTTATGCTGTTCAGATAGATGTCTGTGGAAACTGGGAATTCTTAGTATTCCCCTTACATTTTAGAATCTGAGACGTGTAATTATTTGCCATAGAGCCATGCTGTGTTCAGCTATTACCACTTACTTGTATGTAAAGCCTTAATAAACATTTTTCTCTTGTCAGTGTAACATTCTTCCTCCAATCTCTGATAAGACGTCACAGCACCTGCTCCACAATACCCTAAATTTGCCATCCAGAAATCTGGTCAGCTTATTTTCAGTGCAAGAGAATAGTTTATTGTCTTGCTTTAGCGGACTGTGATTCTATTTTTAATTAAAATAGATTTATATCCTCCTGTTATCACCAGGTTCAGACTGCATTTTCTCAAAATGGATTCAGGCCAGAAAGAAATGTGGAAGCAAGCAATGAATCCTATTAAACCTGAAATAGGGTGTTTTAGTTGTATTCACAAGCCAGCCTGGTTTTGAGATTTAACCCAGCTCTTGCAAAGAACATCCAGTCCTTACTGTATTATAGAATTCATAAGATGTTTTCAGATTATAAAAGAAAAAAGGGTAAATTCTATTCCAGTCTCAGTCATAAGACTATTTTTTCCTTTTGATGAACTCATCCTTTGGAATTGATCTATGACGATGCTGAGAATTCTCTCTTCTCGCTATTTCTCCCATCCCTCTTAAAGCTTAAGCTTTAAGTTGATGAAGAAAATTATTTGAAATTGGAAGGACTTAAACTTTCCCTTGACTTCTCTTTTGGAACAAGATTCAAGGAAGATCAGGGCTATACAGATATTTAGCACCTAGGAATATCCCACAGCTGCTTTATTTGTAATGTATTGAAAGAGGGCAGTGTCTTCGCAACAAAAGAATTCTCTAGTTTTCTTGAGTGTTGGGGTGACATTTAGGCCTCAGTGAAGTAAAAAAGACTCCCTTGAAATTAGGACTTCAGCCCTTCACATTACCTACGTATTAGTACAGACCACTGAAAACCTGATACTCTTAAATAAAACTGCCACTCTTTCATTTCCCTTCAAACTCAATAACTCTATCTTGTTGCAGCACAAGCAGACACACACAAGTGAGGCAGCTATTATTTTGATTTCCTGCTATCTCCTTTCCCATTCTCAAGGATCTTTGCTGAGTTTTGCCCCACCAAACAAATTACAGCACGCAGTGGGAGTGTTTGATTCCAGAGCTGTGACTCTGGAATCTTCCTCTTTTCTCACTAGACCTGCTTGTTAAAGCTTTAGCAACTGAAAACTTCTTATTCTTCCTTTTATGAGGGACAAAGAGAGATTAAATACCATCATAAAGGATAGATACATCATTTCAGGTAGAAGATTCTCATCTTCTTGACAGCATTTAATCTCTCTTTGATGCTCACATGGGCAGCTGGCTTTTAGGTTTTGCAAAGCTCTGTTCTGTATGATAAGCAACTCAGGAATGAGGATTTCCTGTGTGGGATGGAGGAAGGCACAGATTCAAATCGCACTGCCCCACTTTGTGAAGTATGGAAATCAAGCTCCTAAAAACATCAGTACAGGTGCAAAGCAACCCTCTGAGAGTTGCTGCCTCTTTACCTGAGGGAAACACAGGCAAAGACTGATCCACAGCCCTACAGCTGAGAAAAGCTTTCCAGAAGCATTTATGGAGTATGTCTCCTCCAGGAATGCAAGTCCACCTTGAGATCTTAAAGCAAGAATGCCATGTTAAATTTGGGTATGATGCCTTGCCTTATTTTACAGTCTGAAGCAATTTAACTCTTTGTCAGGCTACAGAGAATAAGGTGACGGCACAGATGCTGGGCAATTCAAACAGAAGTGTATATGAGGTGAGTATGACTAGTGGCTGGTTACTTGCTGGTACCAGGTGGAGCACATCATTTCACTCATGGTTCAGTGGTAGCAGCACTGTGGGTGAAATACCACCACAGCTGAGATTTAATACCCCATCTCCTATGTTTCCCATCAGTTCAGAGCACCACAGGACTTGTAAATTCCCTCACTTTCACAAACAAGTATTCCCATGTGCAGTGAATTTTGTTGTGGGAAGGGGCTTATAGGCCAGCAGTTAGAACCATCTGGTCAGTGTTTAACGAGAAGCTGAAGCTATAATGCAAGCATATTTTATTTATTCAAGGGCTCTCCTCCTGGCTAGCAGCCAGCTCCCAGGCTCCCTAGGCCATTTTCTCCTCCCCATCAGCTTTAGAGACTGATGCAGTAAGTTGAGCATTGAAAAAGCAGGATCTCAGATAAGTCATCTGTCTCATATTTCTGTCCTGCAGACACAAGCCTTACCTTCCTCACCCCAGCGTCATGTTTTGGGGTGACAGGCATGCTGTTACGCACAACTCCTCCTCTGTCCGTGACAGAAGGGACAGCAATCCCCTGCAGCCATTTCCTCCATCCACTTCAAACAAGTGAGATGTTTCAAAGCAGTTTCACCTGGTTTAGTGGGGCTGCTGCACTCTTGCTTTCCACCTGGGCAGATATACCCACCCCATCATTTGCAAAGGTGGTGGTTTTCAGAGAACGCCTTTCCTATACTAACCTCATCTTACAATTGCCTGTGTGCTACTGGCAGGGCAGGAGTCACACACCTGGTGGGGAAAGTTCAGCTTAGACTGGGATGAACTTTTGGGGGGTGATTCTCTTGTCTCCAATACAAGCTGCCTCAATCCAGGAGATGTGGAGCTGCACTTCGGGGGAAGCGCAAGCCTCAGTGAAGGGTAGAATACGTTGGGGATTGACTGAGGTCAAGCTAATGGGGATGCATGACTTGCAGTCTGTCCTGGGTTCAGCAGTAGCAGTCATTTTTCTCCTTCTTAGTAGCTAGTGCAATGCTGTTTCCATTTTTTGGCCTGGGAACAGTGCTGATAACGCCGATGTTTTCAGTTGCTGCTCGAATGTTTGGTCTCGCCAAGGACTTTCTGAGCCTCATGCTCTGCCAGGGAGGAGGGAAAACTGTGAGGAAGCAGAGACAGGACACCTGACCCAAACTAGCCAAAGAGGTATTCCATACCACAGCACGTCATGCGCAGGATATAACTGGGAGTTACCCGGAAGGGCTAGTGCACTGCAGGGTTGGACAAGGTATCGGTCGGTGCTTGGCTGGGGGGAGTGGGGTGAGTTATCTGTTGGCTGGTGTTGAGGTGTTGTATTCTCTTCCCTTGTTATTTCCTTTATCATTATTATCATTGGTGGTAGCAGCAGTGATTTGTGTTATACCTTAGTTACTAAATTGTTCTTATCTCAACCCGTGGGAGTTGCATTCTTTTCAATTCTCCTCTCCGTCCCTCCAGGAGCAGGGGGACGGCAAGAAGGCGGGGGGAGTGAGTGAACGAGGTTTGTGGCTGGGTTTAAACCACAACACAGTCAGAGCAAATGTGTCCATTCTGGCAGAGCACTCTCAGGCTGTTTGCCAAAGCTGGTGTAGACATGCCTATAGCGTAGCTTCTTCCTGCAGCACATCCTGTGCTCTTCAAACACTCCCTTGCCCCAGCTCTATGTGTCCAAACTGTATCCATTAGCAGCTGCCAGGTAAGCCATTATTATGTATCCATCCTGCCCTTACCTCTGAGAAAAACAACTTGACTACTGACCTTGTCAGGGTTGTACTGAGAAATCTCTTAGATGAGGACTAAATAACCAACCACTCATCTCCCTCCTGCCTCTAAAGGAAGAGAAAGCATCAGTCAAGAGTGCAGGGCTTGCTCTTTCTGGTACATGCAGCAGACAATTCACAATTCAGCTTTTCACAGCTTTTCCTTGAGCACAGCCTAGAAGACTTGAAAGCCTTCAATAATAACTAGAAAAGATCCCTTAACAAATAAAACAACCAATCTTTTTGCGAGTGTAGTTTTGAAATGTTCTTTCACATTGGGGTTTCCAGCGATTCTACATTTGGATGGAAAATTGTGTCTGTAATTTAAGTTGCTGAGGCATTTGCTCCTCGATCCATCCTCTTCCATTAGTGGGGTTTGGTTTTGGTTTGGCTGTTTTTCTCCATGAAAGAGACTTTCCAAAGAGTGTCTAAAGTAACCTGACCAGGATAGGATATGTATGAATTTAGACACCTTTGCAGTTGCACAGTTCCTGAAAGTAGGCAGAAGACGTAGATGGGATCATATCTGCACAAAGCCCACCTAAACATCCAATAGCAATGACTGTATTTTTTCCTCATTGATTTCTTCCATATCATGTGAACTGTGATGAACTTGCATTAATATTCTAGCTGAAAGCTAGTAAACAGTCAAATTGTTGTTTTTGGTACCCAAGTTTTTCACTGCCTTTCTGTTCAATAGCTTCGTTTATCAAAAGAAGCAAGAAAAAAATCCATGGAACTACTTAAAATAGCATTCCAGCCAGCATATTGCCTTCACTACCATGTCTACTGTATGCAGGCTGTCAGCAATCAAAGTTTACAAATCTGCTTGAGGATAATGCTATTAAAAAAAAAAATACATATTTGATTCCCAAATTAAACACCAGTGTCTGATTCTTAAGAAATCAGAGTCACTGTTATAGCTGCTGGTTATTAAAAATCCTAGAAACCCCAGCTAAAACATCTAAAATATCTAAAATATTGGATGTAACTTTTAGTCCACGTGACCTAGACTCCTCTGTCTGATAATAATACTTGCCCTGTGCTTCAGAGGAACTGGCATCCACAGTGTTGTAAATAAAAGGCAGCTTCAGAGACTTGAGACCCAGAAACAATCAATTTATGCTCAAACACTCCAGTATTCCTCCCATTGACACGCAAATGCCTGTTGATTTCAATGTGGCAGAGGCTTAGATGTAAAGTGCATTTTGTTGCTTTACAGACAGTGCCTGTAAGCCCTTATTTCTTTTGGCATTAATGGCATTGTATTTGATCATACAACCTCCTCCCATATAGGAAGTTTGTAGACTCATGCTTTATCTTATGTGCCAGATAATCAGATACAAAAGGGCTCATGAAGGCAGCTGGAGACAAAGTCCATTCCTTTGCCTATAGAAATCTGGCTGAAGAGGCTTTTCCTTTTGTAAATCTGCTCAAATATATTAAGCTTGGTTTGAAAGTTTGTGTAGAACACAAGCACAAGCGAAGTGATACTCCAGGACTGTTAAGTTATTGCAGACGGGTGTTCCCTACTTCTTACCATGCCCAGAAGCATTAACAAGCCTGCCTGCCCCCCAGAACATGGCTGTGGGGGCTGGATAACCTGGTCTTGTCTAGGGATGTAGCAGGGACTATTAATACCATCTACTTCTGTCAAGCTCTAGAATCACTGCTATAACAAATCCCTTGTAATCCATAGGGATGATTCAGGAATGAAAGAGAGAAAGAAACATTAAAGAAGACATAAATTTAAATCTGCAGGGGTTTTCTGCACAGGAGTTTAGAGGAAATTCTAACTACACACTTGCTTACCCACAGTAGTGATGAGAGCAGCAAGTGTTCTCCATAAAGTGGTAACACAGTTTTGCTTCAGTTATTAAGGAAATTCCTTTTCCTTGAGGCATCGTGGCAGCAGCAATCTAAGAAGACAGATGCTCCTGAGAAGAGGTAACCTGAATTCATGAAGTTGTCTTATGCTCTCCAAATGCAAGTGTATTTTATGTCTTTGATATTAAATGACCTTTGGAACAGCACTTCAGATTTATCTCAGATTGACAATAACTGAGAGGCATAAACTACATAAGGCTGAAAAGTATTTCATGCAGGGACATGAAGTAAAATAAGTACTTCTTACCAAGAATCTGGCCATGCTAAGCAGGTCTGTCAATCTCTTCCCCAGGCAGGAGGGTGACAACTGGTAGCAACTGGGTGAGTCCCTGCACTGTATCCCCAGTTTTCAACACAGCTGAGTCAGTGCAGTTGGTGCAGCCTATAGCAAACAGGTGTCATTTCTCCATGGTGCAGGATGGCAATCTATCTCATAGAAATTATCTATGAGTAACATTTCTTCTCAAAGCCTCTTTGTCAAATCTGCAGTCCCTCTTCTGCATTTTACAGAAACCAACTGACGAAGAGAGTTTGCAACCACTTTGATTCACACCAGCCCCACTGGTGAGTTACACCTCACACAGACATTAAAGCATAAGCTATACAGACATGGGCACAAAGTCCCAGGTCTTAGTAAGCAGTAAGAATGTAAAAGTCTAAGCAATAACAAGATGTCTCCTTGAGTTTACAGATAATATGGGATGATATCTTTAAGAACTGTGAACAATCCATACCTCCCTCTGACTGTAAACTCAGAGTTATGCAAGAAAAGGAAGATTAATCAGGGCTTCCCACCATGGGGGATCCTATCTGTCACACAAGGAGAGCAAATGGGGCCCATGTATGGACACTTACATCCTCTCCCTCCAACCTCTACCACTCTCCTCCTTTAAACAGAAGGCATCTTTTGAAGTGCACAAGTTTTGCTGACCCTCAGGGAAGTAGGATCTATGCTGCCCACTCCTGAGGAACATCTACTGCAACCTGGAGCCCTCAACAGTCATCCTTGCTGTGCCTTTTCAGAAGCAGCTCTTTTGTCCTCCCTCACAAGCAACAGCAAACAACAACAGGAAAACTTTTACTTGATAACTTGCCGAGATCCTGACAGGGCCAGGGCATTGACAGCCATCTTTTAGGCCAGCATCTAGCAACAGACCTCACTTGGAGTATTGTGTACAGTTCTGGTGTCCTCAACATAAAAAGGACATGGAACTGTTGGAGCAAGTCCAGAGGAGGGCCACAAGGACGGTCAGGGGACTGGAGCACCTCCCGTATGAAGACAGGCTGAGAAAGTTGTGGCTGTTCAGCCTGGAGAAGAGAAGGCTGCGTGGGGACCTCATAGCAGCCTTCCAGTACCTGAAGGGGGCCTATAGGGATGCTGGGGAGGGACTCTTCGTCAGGGACTGTAGTGACAGGACAAGGGGTAACGGGTTCAAACTTAAACAGGGGAAGTTTAGATTGGATATAAGGAGGAAATTCTTTCCTGTTAGGGTGGTGAGGCACTGGAATGGGTTGCCCAGGGAGGTTGTGAGTGCTCCATCCCTGGCGGTGTTCAAGGCCAGGTTGGATGAAGCCTTGTGTGGGATGGTTTAGTGTGAGGTGTCCCTGCCCATGGCAGGGGGGTTGGAACTAGATGATCTTGAGGTCCTTTCCAACCCTAACTATTCTATGATTCTATGTTCTTTCAGAGATACAGAGGATAAACTGTGATGTGGTTCTAAGTCCAGCTCAGAGCAGCTCAGTGGTCCCCTCCTTCAAAATGTCCGCAAAATCTCCATTGACAAAAATGCTAATTTCACTGCCAGGTTTTCAGATACTTAGAGAAATTAACAATATAATCCACATTGGTATAATATATGTCCTGCAGTACCTGCTGTAAGTGCTAAAAATAATGCATTTTTTCCACCAAAGCTTGTTCACTTGATGTAAGGGAAGATAGAGGAAGAAAATGTTTCCTAGAGCCATAATTCAAAATCTTATTAAACAGAATGGAGTAATGTGTTTGTTGGTAAGGAGCTTTTGCATCCACACAGTTTCAATATGAGGAACATAACAATCTCACTGTGCAAGGGAAAAAACACCACCGGTTCACTCATGTGTGCAGGATTATTCACTCTGGCTTCTTACAGTGATGAGCGTCTCAAGACACACTGACAGACAAGCAGGAGATGTAAAACTGTAACCCAAGATCTGTGTCGCATCAAGTCTTGCCGCTTCATGGGCTGCCAGGAACAGCCGCGATGACAGGGAGGGACAGGAACAAGAACGTGCTGCAGTCACAGGGGTGTCTGGAAGGACATGGGAACAGCTTTTCTTCTGAAGAGGAGAACAGCATATAAGAATAAATATGTTGACAACATTACATTCCATAAGTCGACATCAAGGGTCAGAATATCAGGTATTGTATGTGCTTATCCTCAGGAACATGCACCGTTCTCAGTTTTTTCCTGTGAGCATTACTTAGAATAAAAATAGAAGATTTCTTTTTTCCTCTGTGAGGAAAGACATATAATCAGCTTACAGACACCACACTTTCTCTCATTCTCCTTATATTTAAGACCTGCTTTTCAGCTCAGCAGTCCTGGTGTTTACCAGTTGTTATCCTGTCTCAGAACTCTTGCTGGACTGGCTTAGTTTTGAATTCAAATCCCTGCTCAATTTTCACTACACAAATAAATTCGACCAATCAATCTACCCTGGTCCCTAGCCAAGGTGAGATCAGTTAGTCACCTGTAAATTAAGATAGATGCGCATCTGCTGCAAATCACTGTAGTTCTCTAAAAAAAAAAAAAAACACCTCACCCTCTGTTATCTCCGCTAGGGACTTGGTTTTAATGGATTATCATAGACAAAACAGCAAAGCAGGAATACAGCAGATGTAAGGGTGTGATGGTGTAAGACAGTGGCAATGTTGGCAATGACCACAGGCTTGCAAGGCCAGCGCCGCCACCACCAGCCTTTGCAGCTTCTCCTACTGCCAGGATTGATCCTTTCCTTCACCAAGCTGTTGTAGGAAACAGTATCTAGCGTTAACTCTCCTGTGTCTTTTGGGGCAAGTGCTGAGGTACCCTGAAAAGTCTTTCTGTACCTCCATGCACAGTCATCTAGCAAAGAACAAAGGAGACTTTATTTTACCTTCTTCTTGTGGTTTGCTTTTGAGAGTACTTGCTTTTTTTCCACAGATGGAGGTAATTCAACATTTATGAATCAAAAATTGTGACAGCAGACAAGCAGCTGAGATTTAAAAAGAATAAGGAAGTATTTTCTCTGATTTCTCCTTCTGCCCTGTCTGCTCCCCGAGTCTGGGTGAATGTGATGTGTTTAGCTACCCAGACTATCTGTGGAAACAACATTCATTGCTGCATACTGCTATCTAGTGGTAAAGCTGCATATATTTGTGGTGGGAATGAAGGGTTACCAAGTATCTTCCCACATGCAACTGGTTTTATGCACTAAATGTCTCTGCTGTGGCAACAGAATCTGTGACCCTATTAATATTCATTCCCTTTAAATAGCCAGCACAAGTAAAAGGAATATATTTAGTAAAATAGAGCGATTTAAAATTGTACTTAATACACTGTGCATTTTACTGTGCCTGAAGGACCAATGTGTGAGTCTAGCCCCATATGATTAAAGAAGATGAAAGGAGGGGCTGATTTGCAGAGATAAAGGAATTTCCTTCAGAAGGATGGAGAAGTTTATCTGATAGAAGAGGGATTACAGACCTATGTTCTTTTGGGTCTTGCTCCTTGAAGGAGCAGGGCCTCCTGTTAATTGTAGCTACCATCGGTCATCTTTGTTGATGAATCAAAGAGTGGTTGAGGTTGGAAGGAACCTCTGGAAATCACCATGTTCAATCCCTATGTTCAAAGAGGACCACCTAGAATCAGTTGCCTAGGCCCGTATCTTGGGTTTTGAACACCTCGGAGGACAGGGATTCCACAACCTCTCTGGGTAACCAGTGCTAGTGCTGAGTCACTCTCACAGTAAGAAGTTAATGTCAGATGAGACAATTTCTGCTCTGTGACTGCCTGGCATAACCATTACCAACAGCAGGATGTCTAAACACCCTTCTGTGTTCCAGTTTAGAAAGAGAAAACCTAAATGTCCTGTAATTGGGAATTCATGCAGTTTGAGGTTCTCATCTTTATTCCGCTGAAGAGAATAATAAAGTCACCCGTGGACAACTCATCCACATACATAATCTAAAAAGCACCAGACATTAATTGAACTAAGTTAGTAATCAGGTCTTAAAAATGAGGACATCTTAAATTGAATTATCTGTCAGAAAATTGAATCACTGTCATTTCTCAAACATGAGTTCAGACTCTTGATCTGTATTACTGTATCAGCCACTAATCATCAGTGAGACATTATCCTGAAACCTGTCTTAATACAGACTTCTGTTTTTTCCTAGGTATTAAATATACTGCATGAGCCATTGTTTTGTACAAGCTCTTCTTTCCTCCACTCAGTAGCAGTAAATGCTGAGGGTATAATTTTTGCTTGGAAACAGTTTCATAAAACAACTGTATTTGTGGAGCCTAATTCTGTTTTATTAACTGTCATTCTTTCAATGTCCTCAACTTCTCTGAACAAAACTCATTCCATTCTCTGTGTGCCAGGTATTTATAATGCTCCCATCATCATCTCTCCCAAACAAAATGAAAAGCAAAAGTGAATGAATGAAGAAAGGAGAACTATGAACTGAGAAATTCAAGCTGTCCTTAGTAGGTTCACTGGGAAATTAAACAAGCTGCTTTTCAGTCCATTGCTTCAACACTTGGGTAGCAAAATAGTTTGGAAATGTAGTGTATCTTAATCAGTCTGCTGAAACTGTGCATCTGAAGATGAGCATAATACTGAAGATCTGTGTAATACTGGCTCTGCATGAGATAAAATTAAGCAGAAGGCAGACAGTTGAGGTCTAGGATAAACATCTGCTTTGATAACGATCATCAGAGTGATTGTTCTTGAGGCAAATAAATCAAGATACCCTTCACTTTTCATCACAGCTGTGTCAAACAGAAATGGGAAAGCAGAGCAAAGCCGAGATTGGACGGTAGAGTACAAGTGGAAAGCAGTTCTGGCTCATCTTCTTGAAGTTTTTAAAAAGGTGGCAGAAAAGGTCAGAGAGGAGTTGATGCAAAAGCATTTACTGCAATGGATTATGCAGTAGGTCCTTCCAAATTGGTCAGGTAAAAGACAATCCATATCTTACTTTTTCCTCCAACTTGCAGTTTTCCAACCCTTCGTGTAGTGGTATTGGCACGACTGTGCCAGGATTCCTTTGATGAGACACTTTAACCAAAACTAGAGGCAACCTAGTCCATGAGCTTTTGTCAGGTATAGCTGCTGCTGCCCATCTGGCAATAGCACACTACTTACTTTACCATGAGTTTACCATACCATTAACTACACATGTGGAGTGAACAGAGCCCCATTTCTTCTTAAGACTCATGTACAAATCACAAGGATGTGGCTGGAAAGCATGTTACATACATATCTGAAGCACCACCACAGTCTCAGACCTGAATTTTTGTTACAAAAATAATATCATAAAAGAGTTAAAGGGTCTTGGACCTAGTCTCGTGTCTTGCCTTTGATGCAGCATTGTACACAAAAGCACAGAGAAAGCAGGAACTTGCATGATTACTTTTCTTTCCCTTACTTTCCTAGGCATGTTATTTTGTTCTGCCCTCATGCTTTTGAGACATAAAATCAATTGCTCTGTTAATTGTACTTCTTAGATTGAGCATTTTGCTCAAAACACAGGTGCTGGGTGTTCCTTCTGACAAAGTTTTCATTTCATGATTGTTGTCATATTGGTGTTTGCCTTTTTCAAGTCACTAAGCCACCATCTGAGGCTTCATAAAGTAGTTTTGATTCAGGTAAGAAATAGCTAACCATAAATCAAGTGGGTTATAGGAGTAATTTAATCTAAAAAGGATATGCACAGAGTCCTGCTTCACTGAACAGCAGGTGAGAGCTTGCTTTGCTCCCAAATGTCAGGTCAGTGGTTCTTCCCCCACTGCTGGTGTGCTGGATCAGTCTCCTTGGCTGGCCAGCCCTGCCACCATCCTGCTGGTTGGAGCCGGACAAGACCACTCTTTCCCACTTTCCATTCCCAGCTCAGGAAAGCCCTCCACAGGTGGGATCCTTCGAAGGCAGCCGCAAGCTTTGCCTGTGCTCAGAGCTAGCGATGCATAAATGCGTGATTGCATGTAGCTGGGTTTCTAGCCCAGCCAATGTATGGAACTGAAAACAGAAAAGATGATTCACCTTTAGATAGACAGAGGCTGAAGCAAAGTGGCAAACAACACTGGCCTACTGGCACAGCAGAGGGGATTAAAGATCTGCATTGATCAAACACTGAGTAGTGCAGTCTGAGAGGACCAAAACCTTCCTCACAGCACTCCACACCTGAGTCATTCAAAATGGAAAGTTCATATGGTGCCACTGCATCCCTAGCTGTGCTGTTACAGATGCTTGTCCTGCTGAATCCTGCAATTAAGTGGGTACACCTTAAAACATAAATACGTCAACCATCATCAGAAAGCAGATGACAGCAGCAATCGCAGGTAATCCTCTGGCTGGAGCAGACAGGAAAGCAAGTGTTTCATAGTACCCTAATAATTGCCGTGCCCAGTTAACTGGGAAAACTGCCAGGGAGCAGATTCACAGTAATGCATCTGAGCAATGAGTAAGTGACGTAAACTGTCTTAAGTACAGTAATTCATCTCAGTTTTGTCTGCAAGATGTTTCACAGCAGTGTCCAATATAATTGAATCAGTATCTGCTAGCATGCCTTTCCGGGGGGGAGCCATTAAATCCTTGCTGAGTTGTTGTCTTGCTGTGGTTAAGACTAAGCGATTCAGGAGTAAAATACATTCTATTAAAAAGCTATTTTACAGGGTTTGGACTAAATTCTACTGTCAGCTACAGTAGTGCTACATCAGTGTGTGATCACCCTGATACTGCACCCAAGTACAAATTCACATTTTAAAGCTAGAGAAGAGCCAGAATTTCCAGCCTTTGAAAAGACTGTCAGCTCATTAGAAACTCCTGACTTGCTTCCCTGCCGTGCACACACTCAAAAATGATGTTATAGCGGACAGTTAAAAGGATAAATCTTTAGAAGTAATAAAGTGAAAAAAACACCTACCTAGCACTCCAGCAGCCCAATGCTGGCCTGATTCCTCTGCTCAGGAAGACAGGAATGGCAAGTGTCTTGAATGCAAGGGAGACTTTCCAGGGGTGGGGAAGGGGGAAGTGTGCGTTCTTTGTGGATTCCGTGGAACAGTAATCACTTGGACTTTGAAATGCAGGAGAAGGGATTAGTTTATCTCAGTTGAACTGAAGGCCTTAAAAACCCCAGACATGCTATGGCTATTCAAAACATCAAATCTAAAGGAAAACAAAATCAAAGGAAGAATGCAAAGATTTGAAATTTACAAATTTGTCAGATTCAGACCCCTTCCAAATAGACCTAAATCCTTGGCAGAGAGTAAACTGGTGTTACATATTATA
Source organism: Lathamus discolor (assembly GCF_037157495.1). Lineage (NCBI taxonomy): Eukaryota > Metazoa > Chordata > Aves > Psittaciformes > Psittacidae > Lathamus > Lathamus discolor. The sequence goes on along the minus strand of NC_088884.1, from coordinate 152,130,689 downwards.
GTTGGAACTAGTATCGGTTATATGAAGTGAATGGATCTATGCTAATATCTGCCAGCTGATCACAGTCATATCAGTTACCATACAGCCCTGAAGATCTTCAACTGTAATGTCGAAAACTACCTCTGTAGAAGTACCTTGTTTGACTACTACATTTCCCTGATAACTATCATTTCCATCACCTGGTAAGCTCTTGGATTTATTTTCAAAAGAAAATTCCAGCAATTATTTTGTGAGTTTAATTTTTATTAAAAATAAATAGTCACAAATATTGGATAAAACGGAGCATACAAATGATGTTGTCAAATTAAAACCACAGCTGACCTCTAGTGGCTGCTTGTCAAAATTAAAGTTGTTCAAATACTCTAGGAGGGAAAAAACCCACCACATTTTTCTGATTAAGTCTTCAGCTTGGATTCAAAGATATTTTTTCTCCTCCCTTTCTCTAGGAAGTGTCTCTTTTCCACATGTATTTCGCTGCCAATTCCAAGCAGATTGCGTTCAAGAGTTTCACAACAAAGATTAAAAAAGGATATAAAAAAGATAACAAAGATAAACTCGAATGTTTCAGTTGTTTTAGAACGGATTTTAAGTGCAAGTTTCCAGGTTTTGCAAAATATTTTTGAAATTTAACTTTTATTTTACTGAAAACAATTTGGATTATCAGTAGAAATTTGTCTCACACAGTATTAGCTTACTAAATATTGAATAAAATTAGCTGGTCAGAAAGTAGTTTTAAATAAAACCCCAAATATTTGCTGCTAGAGCTAATATTATTTGTTTGCCTAAGAATTTTATGAGGAGGTTTTAATATTTTTTCCATCAAAACTTTGAAAAATTTATGTATACTAGTGAAAGTAAAAATATTTATATACATATATATTATACATATATGCACATATATTTGGGGCCTATAAGGATGCTGGGGAGGGACTCTTCATCAGGGACTGTAGTAATAACACAAGGGGTAACGGGTTAAAACTTAAACAAGGGGAAGTTTAGATTGGATATAAGGAAAAAGTTATTTACTGTGAAGGTGATGAGGCACTGGAATGGGTTGCCCAAAGAAGCTGTGAATGCTCCATCCCTGGAAGTGTTCAAGGCCAGGTTGGACAGACCCTTGGGTGAGATGGTTTAGTGTGAGGTGTCCCTGCCCATGACAGGGGGGTTGGAACTAGATGATCTTGAGGTCCTTTCCAACCCTAACTATTCTATGATTTTATGATTCTATATACAACGGTTGTAGTTACAGTATTTTCACTCTTCCTCAAACCTTGAAAGCTGGGGAATCCCTGAATTAAATCCAGTCAAGACCACATGGCAAGAAATCCAGGTATCCTCAAGGATTTTCACTAACTCTTCTCAACAGATCTTGGTGCCTGGCTTACTCTCCTCCTGGTAGCTATCGCCCCAACCTGTAATAACATCAAGACCACTCATGTAGCACCACATCACTTTGCCAGGTGGAATCCTGCTGTTGAAGGTGTATTTTCTGAAAGATGGACATGTAAACCACACCACAACTTCATAATTTAACTTGGTAATGCCTTGGCACTATTCAAGACTTGTGCTGAATGATTAATTCCATGATTAAATTGGTAATGTATTGATAACTCCATCCTCATATGTCCAGGATGAAGAGACTGCCATGAACACCTTAGCTATCCCACATTTGAGATGTCTCTTTTCAGCCATTCATTTAAAAACAGAACCTTAACCACTTCTATTCTTCCTGCAGATGGGATGGGTTTCTTCATAAGAACTTCCCTTGTTCCTTGGAAAACACTTGTGTGGAGAACTTTTGTTCAGTCTGCCTTTTTTACTTCAGTGGGGCCAATGGCTAGCATCACTTCTACAGTGTGTCAGAGCTATGTGCCTGAGTGCTAAGCACAAGAGATGAGTGAGCCTGGCCATGGAGGTCCCTTCCCCATGCACATTACACCACATGTTATAGGCAGGAGTGCAAAGGCTTGCAGAACCACTTTAAAACACAGGACCTGCCTTCCTTCACCCTACTCTCGCACCCAGCTGAACAGAGAGCTGTTGTAAGAGGGCAATAGCTCAGCTCAGTGACCACTTCTGTGGTGGGACCCCTTTTCTCACATAAAGCCAACACAGAGCAGTAACTTTAGTGTAAATAACTGAAATTTTAAATAACCTGATAGCCAAAGGATTCAATAAATGCCTTTTGGGGAAAGGTAATTATTAATAAAGCACTCTGTGCATTCAAGAGTGCCTCTGCTTTTTCCAGCTCTGGCATTTGGCTTTGTAACATAGTGCATCAAAACAGAGATACAAGGAACAAAGAATTTGTGCTAAAAGGCAATGTGAAGATCAAATGTTTCTTTCCCTTCTGTATTGGTTTATGTTTTCGGTCTGGGTGCAGTTAAAGCATGTGGGCATTGGCAGGGCACTGTGAATGGAGTGCATAATTCAGCTCTTGAGATCTCCATAGGGATTGCTGCTTTCCCTGCGTGAAGTCACCACTGCTGAGGTCACTTGCTTTTACTAGACTGAAGACTTCACATGTTGGGACGCCTGTACTACAACCAAACTCCCACCTGGCTCTGCAAAGCTTAGTCTCCAGCTTGCAGGTGGCTCAGATGGGGATGCTTGTGCTGCCCCTGCAGTCATCTGCCCCAGTGACAAAGCAGCTCAAAGACTGCAAATGATCTGGGTGGGCTTAGATGGAGCTTTAATGGAGAGCCTTGCAGGCTTTCAGCTGGCACCCTTTTATGCATATTGACATTTTTTAAAAGCCAAGACAACAGAAGTTTCTGACATGGAGCCTAGATGCATAATATTATTCTTGTAACTCGGTCTCAGAAATTGCACTGGGCCTGTACAAACTTGCAAAACGCTAAAAACTTGCACTGACGTGTGCTTGAGAAGTTCCAAATCAAGTCACTGTAAGACCGTATAAAAATAGCTAAAATGGAAAATCGTCAACAGAAAAACTAGAGCACTAAATGATCTATGTTATTATTCCCATAGTGATTAACATACTGCATTTTCCCAGCCTGTTGCAATTTATTAGCCCATGTTCTTCTGTATCAGTATCAAATATTATTTCATTATAAAAACTTGTGTGCTTGTTAACAGAAAAAAAAAACCACCCAAATTAACTGTCAACATATGTTACTTTCACTTTTTCAAATTAGAGAAAGCAAACTGGCTCTAATTACTTTCCTGATTAATGAGTGGATGGTAAGCAAGAGAATTACATTAAGAACAATTTCCAGTTTACACTGGTTAGGAGGAGGTAAAAAAATCATTTTTCAACAGGGATCAAATAAACCTACAGAACCTCATTTTTTTACAATGCTGTGAAAATATGCAAGGCATCACATTGTAAATTGCTGGTTAGGTCACTGGAGCAGGATGAATAAATACTCTTTGCCATATGAAATTGGCTAGTTAAATGAAGATCACAAAATTGTTTGTTGCTATATAAGGCTCATTTTTGCTGTAAAAAGGGCAATTTTAATTTACAGGGGCTTAAGGCAATTTTCCATCTAATTTTATGTTTTATAATGTCTGCTAAAACACTGGTGCCTTATTAGATTGTGTGGTCGAATATATATTGTTTCCAAATTTCAAGGCCATTGATTTATGTTGACCAAAACAAAACAGGGTTACGTTTTCTTCATAATTGCTAAGAAAAATCCATGCAGATCACATTAAGACAAAAACCTGTATATATCATAGACACTTCTATTGTGACCAACAGAAAACACTACGGCTTATTTGGGTATGAGTAACGAGAGAACTTCACTCTTTGCTGTGCAAATTCACAATTGAAAAACTTAAAACTGAAGTGAATTAAATGGTTGTTATCACACAGAAAGAGCTAGATAGACACACAGCACGATTTCTTTAACACATGAGCTCTATTCTCACCATCAAATGTCCTGGCAGCCAGGTCAGACATACCTTAAGGCTTTTGATCATCCTGTGGTTCAGAGGCTTCAGCTTCCTACCACCTCTCCTCCCAGACATCTGCAAGTGGGAGGATAATGGAATTGCCTTGTTTCCATCAGCCCAACCCTGGGCAGTGTTGGCCTCAAGCATTCCAGTTCTTGGCCATGACACAGTCAAAGAGGACCATAAGCAAAGCATCAGTTCTCCACCCACAGGCTGAATTACTCCCAAGCTCCTCAGAAATCTCAACTATTTATAAATCTCCTCTAGTCCAAAAAGCAGCATCACTTACAAGCTTCCAGCCAGATGGAATTTCTTGTCTCTTAACTAACACTCCTTTCTCTGTCTTTATTTCAATAACACAGGGACTCCAAAAGTCAATAAAGTATCTAGGTCATTTGTGTTTCTTCCCTGGCTCACCATGGGACATTAAGGACAAGAGTAGTGGACTTGGGGTTGGCTGGGGCTTCATGGCAGACCTACTCTGACAATACAGTCAAAATTTCTCATCCTTTCCTTTTCTGCTTCCATCGGCACAAGATCAATACCACAACCTAGCTGAGGCTGTATAATCCTGCTGTAGACACTCTTTATGAACACAAAGCAGGTTGATCTCAGAGGCACTTCCTCTAAACACTTTCTCAGCTGATGTTTTTCAGCTGCTGGTATTGCATCGTTTCCACTCCAGATTTTCTCCAGCTACATAAACTTTTGATCTTCCTTTCTACATTCACCCCAGTGTTTTCTTCCTCTTCTCAGTTACTCTGTCTTTTCTCTCAGGTCTGTCACAACCTTTTATCCTGAATATGTACTAACCTCTTTTAACTGAACAGTTCTATTCCCAGGTTGCATGACTGTGTATGCTGAAGGAAGTTTCTTTTCCTAGTGTCAGTGAAATGTGCAAGGAAAAAGCTTGAAAGCAGTCAGTGTAGCAGGCCTGTGTATAATTGGTAGCACTGCAATAAACTTGCTTAGATGCATCAGTGAGAGAAGTGGGTTCTCAGCACTTTGAAAGTCAAACCATTTTTATTTTCCATCTAAGTAGAGAGAGCCTTATGTGGGGAAAGTGGGTAGCAGTTGTGGGAGGCAATAATACCATGCCTAATAGAAGAACCACAAAGTTGTCTTTCATCCTTTCAACTTCTGAACAGATGCTGGAGCAGAGGGAAGAAAACTGTTTCCTGACCCAGCAGCCCTGCTTTGTTACACGTTTTTGTATACTGGTCCTGCACAGAAAGAAAAACTCTGACCAGCAGTTTTGCAGAGGACTCTGCCTTGCTTTCATATTATTTTGAACTCGGGCGTTGCTGAAGAGTTAGAATTGGAAGCTGCCTTAGTGCAAGAAACCCCAGTGATAGACTTGGTAAGAGGAGGCAGTGGCACGGGGAGTGCTGCACTCTGCCAGGCCACGGGACTGGCTGAAGACATGAACTTCTTTGGGGAAAATTGGATGCTGGGGCAAAGATGGAAAAGAGGGACTGTCCTTGGCAGAATATGGAAAGGCTCATACAGGAAAACAGCTGCATGCACTGCTTTTAGTGTAAGTGAAGGAACTGGGACTGCTGGGAACCCAAAGTATTGCCTTATTGGTCTTACAGCTTCTTTTGTGGCAGTATAGGCAGTTTCTAGCTAGTCAGGGACAAATGCAAGGCTTTGTATCCAAACAGGAGACATCCCATCTCTTTTCTGCCTAGAGGAGCCCTGCAACTGCGCTGCAAGCATAATAACATGTGATAAGTTCTGTTCCTCCACAGCAAAGCAAGCTCAGGTAAGACGTCCTTTATAGACATAATATAGCCTAATAAACAGCTTTATCAGATGTTCCAAATAATTATCTTTTCTTTCCATGATAAAAAAAAAAAAAAACTAGATTCTCATAAACACAAAGAGAGACTTAATATTTTTTAAGCAATCCAGGATTTGTGCCCATAAAGAATAATGGCAAAGGCAAGGGTTTTTTTCTTTGCAAGAAAATTCTTGGAGCAGCGTGTAAGCAGAACCTTCTTGTGGTATTAATATTACCCCATTTATGCTGAAGCTATGCAAACAGAGACATATAAAATTGTACTCCTAAAAACTTAGGTTACCAATAAATATTTTTACTACTTTAAATTTATATTGTTTGTAACTTTGCCCCCTTGCAGAAAAGCAAGCCCAGAATGCAAGCTGAGTTATTCTGGGGTTATTGAAACTAGCAGAGATTTAAAATGAAGATAATTTCTGTTCCTCTGAACCTAACCTGCTGCTTGTTTGGGAAGATTTGACTTGGCAGTTTGCAATGCTTCTTCTCATGGGCTGGTGACAAAAGCACACAATTTTTAGCTTGATTTGATGGCAAGTACCCTTGTTTACTGCCTTAAGGGATTTGAGTTCTCATTTGACCTTACTGCATATGCCCTCACTGCAAATACTGGTGTATTTTCACAAGGTTACTGCTCTCCAGTTAGCTATCTTGATATCTCAGTATTAAAACAGTCTCTGTTTTAAATAGTTTTAATATGTTTTGCTACATCAAGATACCAACCTGTATTTCATCAAAACAAAAACGCAGCTTCAGGCTTCTGTTATAAACTTGCTGAGTTAATGGAAGTTACAAATTCTCACTGCATTGAAAAATCGGTGTGAAAAATCAGCATTTTTATTCTGGTGCCTACGAAGTGCTTGCTGGATTTAGTACCTAATTTTCCTAGTGCTTAAGGCTATATTCATCTTAAAAAGGTATAAGCTGTTCCTTAAAAAGCTTCTCTATGAGTAAGATTGTTTGAATTAATGAACTTGGACATTCTAAAGTTTTACTCAGAAGTTTTGGGTTCAAACTGCAAAAATTGCATCCAGATTCAATTGGAGGAGGAAAAGGACAGCTGAAGTTCCATGGTACTTGAATATGTGAGCTGGGGAATTCAAAGGAAAAAAGAAAATTGTGAGAAAAGCAGGGGAGCTGACAACTCAGTCTGTGTCAGGGGCTGCTGACACTAGTTCTGGGCTATTGTATAGTTACGGTTAAGTGAATAGAAGAAGTTGGAAAATATTTAAAAGGTCATAGGGAGCCAGACTTGCTTCATTTACAACTGTTTGACTTAAAAAATCTTTGACTATACTTTAGATTCATGTACAAATGATCACACTTCTCCTAAGGTATGGATATCACACCGTATTAATTTCTGTCACTTCTCCATTTTACAGGGATGTTAATTACAGCAAATTCAGTATTATCTATTCTTGTATTAGTTATTTACTAAAGAAAGCAACTATTTTCTATTTGGAAATTGCTCTAGTTTTAAGCAGCATTCAAAACACTGATATAGCTCCTAACTGACTGCCTTAGATCCTATAATTTTGGGACATAAGCCCATAAAACTTCATGCATTGGCAAGCCTCTGCTCTCCTTTCATTCCAAACCTCTCTGCCTTGAGATGAAAACAAAGAAGAAATATTTGCAATTATAATGTTGTAAACCACTATTTGCTTCTTATAGGTTTTCAGCTTTTAGGCTGGAACCGAGGATGATGGATTGAAACCTGCCAGCTTGCTAATGAGGCAGCTTTGCCTTAGGGAAGAGAAATCTGGACAAACAGGTACAACTGCAAAAGGAGACAGCTGCAATCAAAGTATCTTCTCTGGGGAGCCGGTAGTCCTAGAGAGGGAAGTACTCAGTTGTGAGCACTTTTTAGCTCTGGATAGTCATTATAGGGCTGCTGTGGGGTCCAGTGAGCTATCTGTGTATCTGCTGGAGCACTGGTCTTGAGTATCATGAACAGATCCTGCTCAGCAGTTAAAATGTACCATCGTGCTGGAGGTTTGCAGCATATTTGTAACCTTTTTTCTCAAGAAGAGTTTTGTGCATATACATAAGGAAGAAAAAAAAACAAGCAAAAAAAGAGAAGACACTGACAAACGTCACCATTTAACAAAGACCAGTGTTGATGAAGGTCAGTGAAGCTGGTTGGCAATTAGCCTTTGACTGTGTGAAGAAAGGACTTTAGTTAGTGCATTATTCTGTAGAGGTTAGTGTTATATACAGTCACAAAATCCTGAAATCCTCCTGTGCCACCCAGCTTGCAAGCATAAAGCCTGGAAAAAATGGTACTTTTTGCCAGTTGGCTATATAATTTTCAGTGGCCAAAAGCCAACTGGTTGCTAATTGTTATTGCAGTGAAACTGAAAACAAAGCTCTTGGTATGAATACTTGGACTGTTATATTCCCCGCTGAAATTCTTCAGGAAGTGCCACGAACTGCCGCTCACACCCACAGCTCCCAGAAAAGATGAACTGGGTGCCTGTATCCGTGTGCAGCACTCGGTGTACAGCCTTTGGAAATGGTTTCAAAGGGCTTTTTGCAGCTGAGATGAGCTGGATGCGAAGAAATTAATTTATTTTGTCACTTTGCATATTTAGAGCATTTTCAAAAAAACTGTGTATGTGAGGTCTGGCAAAGGTGTGAGAGGAGAGAGCTGGTGAAGGGGTGGAATTGCTCTCAACCAATAAGAGACATAACTCACACCTATCTGCTATCATTCGTGGTAGAAGCTCCTGAGGCAAAGGACTTTTTCTTCTGCATCTATGAAGCAGGCAGCACAGTAGAGTGCTAATCCATGACAGGGAAGGCCAGGCACTGCCATCCTTCAAGCAAATAATAATGGTCATTTCAAGCTGACTGAGCAGACACCAGCAGCATCACCTGTGTTCACCCTCCACCCTCCACTCCTTTGTTTAAGGAGATGTGTCTTGGATCATTCTTATCCCACCCTCCCACAACCCACTCCACAGAGCAGTAACACTGAAAAAAACCCTGTGTCTTAGGAAATTTAGACATATTCATAGGCATCTCCATGATTGACTGGTTGGTTTCTATTCAGTTACAGAACTGAAGGCAGATCTGTGCACCAAAGTTTTGTTGCTATTAGTTCCAAATATGTATTAGTTGTGTCCCCACTAGCTGCTTTTTCTGTGCCTACAACTCTGTTGTGGGTACAAAGAAGCAGGGCAGGCTTATGTCCTGGGATCTCCCTTTATTCTGCATGGGATATTCGCTTCGACTGAAAAAAAGGAATTTGATGATGTGCCTACAGTTCCTAGATGTCAATGAGCCCTGTCAAAGCAGTACCTTTAATTGGTTTCCTACTATTTGGATAGATGGATCAGCCTATCGTACATCAGCCTTATGGCAGATGTGCAGTAGCTTCACGTAGGTCAGTGCGGCCAGGGTTCACGTAGCACACAGTACATGTATACAGACCTCCCATGCAGGAAGGAAGTCCACATACTGAAAAGCTAACAAAAGCCAATTGATCTGATATTTGTCAGAGGTGTGCTAAAACTGAGCTGACAGATAACATCCCCTGTTGGCATGAGCTACATTGACTGTTCTACCTTTCTACACCAAAGCAATGCCGTAGCACCCATGGCATGCATAGGGAGAACATGTGCAGAGATAATTCCTCCTTCGAAGTCCATGATACCTGTTACATAGCTTCAAGTAGCAGGAGCACCTTTTTTAATTCAGTCCTGTGGAAAAGATAAGGTATCAAAGGACACATATAATTTCAGTTGCTGTTTGCTATCAAAAGTGCACCAAGCAAATACACATCTTTCTCAGACTTTTAGCAGCTAATGGTCTTTCCCCAGAGGTGTCACCAGTTCTAATGGAAAGGACAAAGAAAGATAAGGGAACTTGTGAACTACCATTCAGGGACAGTATGTCAGAGGTGAACTATCAACAGTGGAAATGGTGAACCTTAGAAAAAGAGGCAAAGAAAACCTTGTACATTTGCAAGGAAAGGAAAGATATGAAAAGCAATTGTGGGTGTTTACTCACAATGAATCAAACCTATCTAAAGTCCATCAGAAGAATCTACACTTTTCATTTTAATGGCCAATTTAACTATTTATTTGGTATATGCTAATGCTTAATATTGTTCATGCAAACATCAGACTTATTCCATGATTACACAAAATGTCTATTGAAATTAATAAAAAATTGTACTTTGGAATATCTATGTACCAGGTAGATGGGTAAATATTTTATCATTAGTGTACTATTCATGAGCTCAACCTTGTGCATATGTAGCTAGCACACAGAACCAGGAACTGCATCCAACTGCACTTGTCATCTGCTAAAGACAGAGACACTGTCCTTTCCCTAAGGCAAAACTAAAACAGTAATCAGCAAACGCTTAGGCAGGTATCTTATCGCATGTAAAAGGGTGGGTCATGGTAGGTAAGTAGTCTGCACACATTTGCAAGATCAAAGCCTTACTTAAGGCAATTCACAGGTTGTGAAAAACACTGAGAGATAAAGGGAAAGAAAGGCTGAATACAGCAGTGAAAGAAACATAACATGGCACGTTAACATAACAAAGTATTTTGAATGCAAATATGTCGTTGTTCTAGAACCTGTTAATGATACTATTAAACCCCATAGCAGACGTGTCTACCACCATTTGTCTCTCGTTAATCAAAATAACCATAGGAAGAGGAATATCTTTACAAATGAAAAAAAATATCACTGTGTGTAAGCAAATGACAGAAAAGCTTTTCATTCACCAGAAATTACTGAAAGGCAATTTCTGTCATTGCAGTGACTGTTATTACAGAGAACTAAGAAATGCTTCAGACACTGACCAGATTCAAATCACACAGGACAGAAAGGTAGGCAGTGCTGCTGTCCCCAGCTTTCCACCTGATCTTCATGGGCTCACAGAGCCCCAGGGAAACCCTGGGGACATTCATTCTCAAGGGCTAAAAAATGCTTCCCAAGCTCAGCAGCCACTACATGCAGAACCCTTGATGCAATTGTATCTTAAGTCATGGTCTGTTTCCAGACTATCTTTAGCTTAGTTTGTACCCCCCAGGTACTCTCTCTGCAATCCCTGTTGTGAGAAACTGGTCACTTAGGCTTTATTGCGAACCTCCAGCACTCAAATATTCATAGATCAAGGAAAAAAAGAAAAAAAAAAGAAAAAAATGGATTAATCTATGATTTAAAGAGAAATACGTTTAGGATTTTTAGCTGGTCTTCCAACTTCTGCAACTTCAAGTAAAGCATTTTTAGGTTTATCTTGGTGAACAAGAGGACTGGGAGAGTTCATCACTCTAAACTACAAGCTGCAAATCTGCTGTAGCACTTAAGGTTTTAGTAACTTAGGAAAAATACCCAATACCATCAGCACTAGAAACCCTGCTCCAGACATATGGCAAAATAAACTGTCCTAGATCAGATGTCATACTCAGGAGCAGAGACTTCAGAGAGATTTAACCATGTCCATGGAAATGTGTCCGCTGCAGATCTTCTTGCAAATATCCATTCATACGGGAATTTTCAAGACTTTTTTACTTCTTCCAGTATTGCTGGAAACCAAAATTCTCAACGTAAGTGGAAAACCAACAAGAAGCAGCAGAACAAGCTAACCCAGCGTGGTAGTATGAATCCAAAAAATTACAATTTATCTTCAAGATTCATTCAGCTGTGGAACTGATAATATTCCTCAACTGAAAATGTCTTAACACTTATGTTTTGTAGTATTTATTTGGAATGGCCTTACAAAGGCTTCTATATAGAGTCTCATTTGTACTTTACATACATGGTGAGTCAAATAAAAATCATGGTAAAGTGAAGTGGGGTACTTGAAAGCCAGCATTTCTACAGCAGAATTTTAATTGCCTAGTAAGAAATGTATTCAGGTCAGCACACAGTGAAGCAGCTTGAATAGTTTAACAGTTACTGAATTCTGCTAATAGCTCCCATTCTAATGCACAGTTAAAATTGTCCACTGCTATTACTGTTTGTTCACAGAGAGCTTGACAGCAGTAGTAACCATGTTTATTACTATACAGGTTTAGGGCATACCCCAAGCAAGACCTAGAGGCGAAGATGAGGGCTCCCAGGGTGGATCCAGCCCTTGAGCAGCTGCTAAGAACTGTATTTTCTCTAAGTTATAACATACTTACTTACTTTTACCCAGTAGTGTCCTGTTAAATGGCTGTAAAGTAGCAGAAGGCAGAAGCGCAGTTGACCTTGTAAGTTCAGTAAAAAGGAATTCCAACTTCTAGATGACCACGAAGCTGAAAAGCCACTTTGTGGGGAGATGCTTGTGCCCGGAATTCCTGCAGCATCACAGGGATTCTTCATTCAGGCTTCATGGAAGATCTGCCTAAGTCTTATAGAGGACACATTACACCAGAGCCTTAGGGATGTATTTTAAACCCCCGCACTCTGAAGGCCTAGGGAATTGACATACAATCACTCATATCTGCAAAAATGTGCTCATAAGTTTCAGCTTTCCTTCCTTAAAAAAGGGTATGAATACTCTTCATGACTGAAAAAAAGCTTGACAGTGTGCTCCTGAGCCCTGACTCTGCAGCCTCGAAATCTGCTGTTTCCCATAATGCTCTAAAACTCAGCAGTTTTGGCATAAAACCGGATGGCTTGCTTCAGTTGGACATCACGGTTTGTTTTCTGTCCCCTTCTTAGTGAGGTCCTGCCACTTCCCACACAAAAAGTAGTTAACTGGACAGCAGTGTTTGTACTTTCTGCTCTGTTTTGTGGAGATGGGCAGCTGAGAAACAGTTATTATTACTTTGTCAGAGACCTTTTCCCTGGTGTAGTTATAATTACCTTGCATAGCTAGCATATAATTACTGTCTGTATCATGCCAAAGTGATTAATGTTTTCTCTTTCCTTGTGAAATAACCTTTTACAACTTCTTTTAAAATCTTAAAAGTAAATATCAGATCTATATATCACTATTCTTTAAACTTGAGTGTGCTCTTCTTGGACTTCTAATCTGAAAAGTATATTAAAAGCAGTGTCTGGATTTTCAAACTTCCTCTCACCATATCCAGACATAGCTTCAAATGTAGGCTATTTTACAAAACTCTTGTTTGCTGCAGAAAGGCTGCCTTGGATCTTCAACATTGCTGCAGATAATGACAGTAATCTCTCATGACAACCCCTTACAAGCCTCTGTTTCCTAATAAATCTTGGTGTACAGACCTTCCTGCAGTGGGTATTGGAGGACTGAGCTTGGAAACATGTCAGGAAATATGTCATCACAGAAGACCGGTCCAAATCCCTTTTAAATCCTATTTCATCCTATTAAAACAACACACATGAGTAGGAAGGAAAGATTCTCAAAAAGAGAAGAGAGGTTGCACGAGGAGTTCAACCATATTACAGCTATGCATCGGTGCAAAACACTTGCGTGTTAATGTCAAATATGACAATCAAGCAGCATCTGCCTGGACTGCCCTAACCAATGCAGAACTGCAATCTGCTAAAGCTCGCCTGAGTGCTACTGTTAAAGCAGAAGTTTCATCCTTATGTCCATCTTCAGCCATGTGTTTCTGTGGTGGAGAGTCACTGCCCTGATCAAAAAGGAGTCCTTTCCAGGATGATTTCTGTTGAATAACAAGCTGATCTCCTGGTAAACCAAAGCAAAGGAAAGAGCAAGAATAAATGCCTGGAGGGGAGGCAGAGCTTCCCATCGAGGGGCACAGAGGCCTTAGATTGACTGACTTTAAAGAGAATGTGTACTTTATACCAAAATTGCTGATACTTCCCAGATAGAGCACCGATGGCATAAAATAGAATATTTAGTATCATGGCCTTATTTGCCAGGAAAACAAACAAACAAACAAACAGAAAACAAGCCAGCCAAAAATAAATGTTGAAATGGGTATCCAGGTGGAGGGCAGATCCAGTGTTCATCACTGCAGAAAGCTGGTTTGCAATCACAAACGTACTCCAAAATGCATAGGACAGGAAAAAAATTATCTCTCCTAAAACCTTTTCATTACAAATCATGATTGAGATTTCAAAATTTCAAATGAGATTTCTGTTTCTCAGAGAATTACCTTTTATATTGAAGAACTTTATACACGGGAACACTAAGACTTCAGTGTGATACAGGCACGGTGCTTCCCCAGAGGTGCCACTGGGTCTCAAGGTGTTCCTGTTGATCAAGCAGAAACCTCTGGTCTTTGTGTGTCATGATGCTACAGGAGAAGGGGTCACTACAGTGAAATGGTATTTGCTTGCCCTGAGGTACATGATCGAAGACAGAGTCAAAATATTCCTCCAGAGAGAGGAGAATTAAAAGGGAAGAAAGAAATTACAGTTCCTAGGTGGCCTGAAATTTTCCCATTTTCATCAAAAATACTTCTTTTTTCACTGCTTCTTGACAAAAAAAAAAATTAAACTACTTGTTTGTGTAAAATACTGGGAGGGTTCCATTTTTTACATTCTCAACAGAGAAACTTCTGTTTCTGTTCTGAAAACCCAGGCAAAAATGCCCAATAATATTAAAAGGAAGATTCAGACAGCTGTCCCAAATCTGGCACAGTGCAAGGCTTTATTACTCTTTTAACCAAGGAGGGATCAGAATGAAGAATTAATTCAGAAAGAAAAAAAATAAAACAAAACTGATACTTTACAGAGCTATGGCTTCACCCTACTAATGATGAATTTAAGCTAGTCCTACATACTCTTTTGCTTGATTTTAGGGCAAAATGGGAACAGAAATGAAGTGGTCAGGGGCAGTGAGTAGGGCAGGGTTTTGCTGTTGTTTGGAGTTCTTAAACCAAAAAGACATGCTGACCAATGGGACATGTGGAAGGAAAAAACAGGATTTAAATGCCAAAGGAAGAGGTTTGCCCCATACTGTGAGATGGGGAATAGAAAAAATCAGCTATGATTTACAAGGGTACCCTAGATTCAGTGGTCACTTATCTGCTTGGTCACGCACTTCTGGTGTGACTCAGAACCAGGTATTTAAAAGCTTTCAGCATCAGCACGTAATACTTTTTCAGATACTTTTGATCTTACTCTTCTTTTATATCTCCATCTTTTTTCATAGTCTGAGTGGGAGGGAGATGAAGAAATTAGTTTTTCGTTCTCTTTCCTTGATGGGAATAGGTGTGAAGGGATTAAGAAGGTTTTTCACCTCCCCTTCACCCAGTTTGGCTAACAGAATTGTTGCACTTGTAAACTCCAGTGATTACAAACACACCCAGAAGTTCTCAGATCATCTGAGAGATTCCTTAGGAAATCAAAGGTTTTTTCTAGCTTGGAAAGGAAGTCTTTACATTAAATACTAAAATAGAAGCACTCTGGCCTTCTGCAGCCCACTATAACAGATCATTATGCAGAGACAGACAGGGTTCCAAGTTTTCTACAGGCTAAGGCTAACAACTTTTTACTGAAAAAAAGACCAAACACAAAGTTCCTGAAACATCTAAATAGATTCTGTCTTTCCCACAATAAAACATTTCACATATTTTAAAGTTATTTGAAGTTTTTTTACTTATTTTTTGTGTAATATGGTACAAAGTGACAGACTGTTTCCTTTTTGTTTTCCAAATGTATCATATATATCTCTATTTTTAATTCCTCATAAGAGCCCATGTCCCTGTAACTCCATGTATCAGGCTTATTCAGCTAAAGATGTTTAGATTTCTCCTTTTTGTGTTGAATTATAATGATGTTTTGGTTGTATGTATCAATGCCTCTAAGTTGGACTATGGGCTTACAAACATACCACAAATAAAGCAGCTAAATCCAGATACTGGCAAGTTACTGTGTGAGCATAATTCATAGCACACCATACATTTATATTGGCCTTGCTTCACCTCTTCAAGCATAATGGGATGCATTTGTCTTGGACTGGCTTGAATTTAAACATATGCTGTAGGAAAGGTGTCAAGTAACACAGTTAAAATAAAAACAAAGACAACATGCATTAGGGTACAGCACATGACTAAACACCTCTGAGATACAGCAGCTCCCATAAGAACTTCCATTTGTCAAATTATTTTTACTCTATCACATTGAATTGTCAGTCTGTGTCCACAGACTTCAGCACGTTACTGTAAGTGTGGTGAGGCACTGGAATGGATTGCCCAAGGCAGTTGTGAATGTTCCATCTCTGGCAGTGCTCAAGGCCAGGTTGGACAAAGCCTTGGGTGACATGGTTTAGAGTGAGGTGTCCCTGCCCATGGCAGGTGGGTTGGAACCTGATGATCTTAAGGTCCTTTCCAACCCTCACTATTCTATGATTCTGCGCTCTGACTTCACGGAGTCACTTAAAGTAGGACCAGATAACATGATTGCAGTGCTGTTAGCACGTAATGTGTCAAGTACTATTTCAGATGACAAGGTGTATCCAGCTTAAACAGAGTTTTTGCTTGTTGATACACCCCTTGTTCAGTGGGACCCTAATCCCAAACTACATCTTCTATCTCGACCATAACACAAATTTACCTAAACAGAAACAATCTCCACAAGATAACAGGCACACTAATAATATTCCACATGACCACACAAGGTGGTGTAATTTAATAAAGAATTGATTTATGATATAAACCTCTATTTTTTGCTAGGGAAATCCAAAGGGCAATTTATATTGTTTCCTATCAGCACCTGGTTTAGCATAGGCATGATGTCTTGCTTGCTTTCCTGTTCATTAGCTACAACATCAGGAAAGCACTTTTAATTCTGCATGTGAGTTTCTGACTCCATAGCTTCTTGACTCCATACGAAATGTCACTCTGATCTCTCAGGCTTCTGAGAAGTCAGACTTGTGAAGAATCTCAGTTTAGCAGCTGCCCCCATAAAATGGCATATACAAGAAAATTGGTAGAGACTTGAATCTTTCCCTACTTACTCATGAAAATACTGGAGTAAATCCAGGCAGACCGACATATTGCCATCAACCCAGCTGTTTCTCACCACCACCATAACAGAGTCAAAGGAATTGTGCACAAAGGTACCTGTGGGCATTGTAGGGCAAATCTAGCAGAATAAACCACTTCCTTCCATGGTTGCTAGACTTTGCACTGAAGTGGATTTGCGGGTGGATTTGTGCTTCTTCTATGGTACGAATAACTCTTTTTGACGTCCTATTGCAGAGGTTTGTGCTGAACAGCATTTCAGATGTCCAGAAGTTACCATAGCCCTCCAAAAGGCTACTACAGGAAAAGCTCAGAGCAGACACAGTCTCCTTCTTCCTGAAATGCTCATATAACTGGTGTGAGCAGTGGCTCAACTGAAGCTCTTTTTCCCTCCTGCTCTGAGGTCAGAAGCTAACTCACAGCGGACAGAACTGTGAGAGTTCACAGTGTCAATTAATAGTCAAACACTCAAGTTCATAGCCCTTGCATGGTAATCTAATGAGTAGAAGCAAAGAAAGTACCTAGCTCATACTTAACTAGAAACTGTTGAGGAATCACTTAAAATTACCCCTTCGAATTTCACAGCAAGGACATAGCTAGAAAGTGTTAACAGACAATGTCTGCCCGTGACTGCAGGCTCTTGACAGTTTATAGAATTCTTTACTTCTTTTCCTAAGTAGCAGCTCCATTCTGCCAGCATCCCTCTCATTTGCTTCCAGGTTTTGACAAAAAGTCTTTCCTTCTAGCTCTAGTGACAATTTTGCCAGCAAGTCAGTGCTGGTAAGAAGGTGTCTGACTTCAATATTTCTTAACAGAAACAGCACTTCTAGATTTACAAGACCCCAAAGAAGAAAAATCAGGCCTGCAATAAGGCAAAATC
Source organism: Lathamus discolor (assembly GCF_037157495.1). Lineage (NCBI taxonomy): Eukaryota > Metazoa > Chordata > Aves > Psittaciformes > Psittacidae > Lathamus > Lathamus discolor. The sequence goes on along the minus strand of NC_088884.1, from coordinate 152,113,225 downwards.
TGCATTTAACCAGGTCAGCCTCTCCTATAGAGAGAGTCTGTAAGCAGAATTCTGAAGTCTCATGTGCTGAGCATGGGACTTGCCACACTCACTTCTCTCTGAGGTCCCTTGTGTTAGGGCTCTATACATGCAGTGCACTGTTCCCCTGTTTCCCCTCCTAGATGCATTGAACAGAGGAGAGCAGAAATCTTCTAATGAGCAGTAATTGACACAGGGTGCTAGAATGAGAAAGCTGGGGCTATTTCGACTGCCAGGGGCCCAGTGTTCGAAGGAGCCATGGATGAGACATGTTTCTTAGCTCCAGCCATATCCATTCCTCAGCACCTGCCCAAATAAAATCCCTTTCCATGATGCTATTTACAGGTCCATCCTAGCACCACAACACAGATTGTTTGACTGGAAATAGAGGATTCACTCCTCTGATTCATATATAAACATTGAAAACCATGGCAGGGGCTACCTACAGCTGTCTGTATCACTGAGACTATTCTGATATGAAAATAATTTACATCCGAGAACACTATGGTAAATGACTAGTTGAGGCTTTTTGGGCACCAAGCCTGAATTCACTATTTGTGAGACCCAAATGATGTCTGGGACCGAAATACTGGCCCTCACACAGCAACCAGGTCCATTAACAAGGCAAGATAAGATTTTGCTTTCTTCTCCATCCTTGGCATCATGACTTTTCTTCGTCTCAGTTCATTGAATAAAGACTTCCAAAACTTTTACTGCTCATAAGCATGAGGATTTTTTCTCCATTACAATTATGAAGATCTTTAATTTTAATGAGTTATATGTTGTGGCAACAACTTGAAGCTAATAAATTACAGGACAGAGGTTGGTACCAGAGACCTTCCATAAGTTGCAGTGTACCCAATTATACTAACAGGCTGGGCAGCAACAAGTGAATTATTCCAATAAAAGAGCATAATTGTTTTTCTGCAATTTTTATACCAAATATCAGGTTTGGTTTTTTTGTTTAGAAAAAAACAACACATATTTCTTCTTTCCTTTACCATAGTGTCCGGTCAGGGAGAAGCTTGATCTCTGTCTGATCAGTTTGTGGCACTCACTGGAAAGAAGTGCACGCATTGTTTACCAATGGACTAAGCTGTCTTTGTTTTTCTTCACTGTTTTCCTCCTTTGCCCTACCTTCAGGAAAGAAACTTGCACAAGCGCTTTCTCATGGATGCAGTCAGCAGCGTTATCTTTCATTGTGAATAAGTTGGTACAACTTCTGAGCTAATGCAGCTCAGACTAGCTGACATTTTGGGTTAATCTACATTCTAAACCCCATAGTGGCAACACAGCACATGACAGGAGACTAAAGGGCTTCCTGAGAGCACAACTCCAGAGTTTCTTTGCGCAGGTAGGCTGCAGTGACACCACCCAGGGTGCCAGGGATTTCTCTGCTCAGCTTTCTCAGTGAGTGCACATAGGTGTTTTTTTTAATGGTTGGAGTTGTTGGGGTTTTTCCATGCTGTTAATCCATACTACCTAGTTTTAAAATAATAATAATAATATTAATGGTTGAGACCTGGCCTTTCACGGAGGGTCTTTGCTCCACCTCTGGGCACGGCTGAGCAATCACTGTATATAAAACATAGCTTACAGCAGGTTTGAATTTTTACAGTAAGGATTTGAACCAGAGTAGCTTTATGATGCCTGATTTTTAATGATTGAAGTCCCCAGCAAAGACAGTGAAGGAAGAAAAATTATTTCACCAGCACTAATTTGTACTTGGATAACATTTGGAGTGAAATTTTAAATATAAGTCATCAAGGAACACACGGGTAAAAGGAGTCTTTCAGTCTTTCAGTTTGCCCTCTTTCAGGAGCATGGATTAAAAGGATATGACTGTTGTAGTGGAAAGACTTCCCACATTTCTCACTCCAGCAGCTTGTAAAAATAGTGAACTGGGGTTTATTTTATTTTATTTCATTTCATTTTATTTATTGCCTTATTTTCACAGACTTTGCTGAGCACAGAGCCTTTAAGTGTTCCAGCAGTATGTGATCACTCTAAGAGGCCAAGGACTGCAACCCTTTAGGAGTCCCAGTGATGCACTTTGGCATCCCAAACAGCCCCAAAACATGGCATCTGGCCATGTACCCCTCAAAGCAGAAACGCCTGACGTGAGAAACAACTTCAGCTCCAGGAATACATGGACCATGCTTGACCCCATCTTGGGACCATGCAGTGCCATGACCTGAGAAGAACTCTGCAACAACCTGGATTTAGGGCAACATTTCTCTCCCACATGCATCAGGACATTTCCCTACTACCACTAGCACCACCCTCATCCCTAAGTGCAACCCTCTTCCCTAATGTAGTGGGATTGCGCTCCAGCAGAGCATGTGAAATCGAGATCTGCAGTTCAGCTCCAGGAGCAGAATGTTGTCTTTAATTTGTAAAGCATATACACAAAGGGAATCCTAAATCTAATTTTACTTTTTGTGCATATATTTTTTTCCTAGTATTGACATAAGCTTATACATATAATTTCATTTGGTTGAGTTCTTTTAACAAGTCTCTTCAGCTCCTACTCAACAACACCCTTCTTGTCTCTTTCTTTCTCTTAGTAAATTCAAATGTGTGTGCACATGATCTTGCAGATACACGCACACGCATAGAGCCTCTGTTCAACCTTCCTGTGTTGCACTGAGTTTCCCAAGCTCTGCATTTCCTATTGCCTCTCTCCAGGTTCTCAAGAGCTGGAGCTCTGTCTTTCTATTTACATGAAAGTTACTTCTAAACCCTATTTCCTTCGCCGCATGAGAACTGAGTTATTTCTAATTATATTCTCTGCAGCATTAGGAACATTAGGTGAGAAGGGACTTCAGGGATGATGGATGACAGCAGCCATTACTGCTACCTGTATCATGCAACCACTTTCAGAAACTCGTATCTCATCCTTAGGCTCTGCTGGCTACCAGAGAACTTAAAAACTTGCAATTAGCCAAATTATTTTTAAGAGGGAAAAGTACTTTATATCTTTTAAAATCCTTACTAGTAAGGCAAAAGCTTTTTTTATTTTCTTTCCCTTTTTCCATTTTGTACCATGTCCAAAATCTAGAAGATATTGGATCTACCTGACAGATGTTTGAACACTGAGGTTAGACAAGCCAAGTAGGTTACCAAGAAATGTAGTTTTGTACATGATATTATAAACAATAGTGGAAAATGTTATTATGCCTAGCAAACAAACCAGAAACAGAAACAAAATACTCCATGCTTTATAAAATATGGTAAATCGTGGGTTATGCCATTTCCTGTTTTCCTCCAGTGAATTGGCTAAGTATAATCTGGATACTTTTATTACTGCAGTTACGGTACATGGCTTATTGTTAAACAAGTTCCCACTGTGACTGACGTTGTGTCCTGCAAGACATCTGGTGACAGGGAGGTTGATCAATGCCATCTGCTTCCAGGACTGGAGAACTCCTGGTCTGACTGCTAGAGAATACAACACAGGCACAAAGAAATGCAGTTCAGCCATGGGGCTGAGTGGTCAATGGTATAAGGACAACTTGTTAAAGAAAGAGCCTTCAAGAGACAGAGCTTCAGGGGTGGAACTTGGCAGGCAGGAGCTGGGAGAAAGCTTCAAGGGTAGGAATGAGTAAGAAAAAAAGTTAAAAAGCCAATTGTGGGAAACTGAGACACAGGAGTCAATCATAGAGTGTGATCAGAAGTCTATGGCTTGAGAGACTCCAGAAAGAGGAGGCTTTACCAACTTGTTTGTAAAAAAGTTGGAAGAAATGTCTGCCATTCTGAGCCAGTGTCACTTTCCATCTGTTGTGTATTCTGGATGGTTGAAAACCCCTTGAAGTCTTCCAGTGTTTCACAGGAAAAGATTCTGGGATTTTCCTTGGGGATGCCAGAGGAGGAGGGGTCCTTTTTCATTTAGCATTTTTAGTATTCAAATTAGAAGACTTTCAGCATCCTGGGGTGAGACTCAAAAGCCTTTCCCTAGGCAGCCTGGGAGCATATCAGAAATCAATGGCATGGAGGATGGAAAAAGTTTCAAAAATGTGAGACTGGCAGGAAATACTGGCACATTTCTGTTTGATATTTGCTTTCTTGGCATGCAGTGACTCTTTTAGCGCCAATGGAAAATCCTTTAGTGCCAAGCCACTCTCAGATAAATCTGCACACAAAATACACATTGAATTGGCATGTAGCTTTTGAGATTAAAGTTTAAGCCTTGCCAAAATATGTATTTTTGGATTCCAGCATCTTTTAAGTAAATTAGGCAACTTCATAATATGAAAATGCTACACGTGACTGATTTGATTTTGATGCATCTGAGCTCAGCCAAACCAAATGAATGGGAAGAGTGAGAACACCTGACACAAAGGAAAACCAACCAACCAAGACTGAATTATGTGCCCATATTTGTACAGATTTTGAGAAAATCATAGCCTACAGCCTACACAACCTAAACCTAATCTCTGGGGATGATTGAGTTCTATTGTAAGAGTGGAAGTGATCTTCATGTGAGATGAGAATATGAAGAGGTTGAGAACACATGAGCAGAACTTGCATTTATTCTTGCTGATGAGTTTTAAAGCCCCTTAACCCTCCTTATTAAACCCATACTTGCCCTATAGCTTAACCAAAAACACAGACTTTAATGTTCAGCCTCCAATGGGACAGTCCTCAATCCTGAAAGGAAAAATAAAACCAGAGTTCATGAGTTTTCACTCAGCTCGTTGGCAGGCATGTCCCTCAGCTGGTCAGAGACTGAGTGCAGGTTTGCTGCTGTCTCTCTCACTACTGAAGCATTGATGAGGGAGTATCTCAGATCAGCAGCGCTCTCTGCAGCAGTCTGGGAGCAATTCCTGAAGCTCCAGGTCATGTAGAGATCGAATGAAACTACATTACAATATAATAAAAATGCTCATATATAGGATAGTTCTGAACAGCACAAAAAGATGTCATGGACAGAGGCGTGGTATATACATCCTATAAATAGGGCTGTGGTGGTTGAATCAGGAGATGTAGTGAAGATCAAGAGCCAAAGTCAGGTCACACAAAGAAAGGTTACAGAGCAAGACAGTTCCGGATGTTAAACCCTTGGACTGGATCTTTTGCTGATTTCCCACTTATTTCTTCTTTCTTTTTCATCAGCATTATGCAGAATGATTCTCAGGAAGAAAAGGCCCCTTCCACCCTCCTTTTCCTCACAACTTTCCAAAACATTATACCTTCTGCTAGATTGCCTCTCTGGTGTCAGTGGTACAATGAGAATCCTTCACCCCCTTTGGGAAGCTGAAGAATATCTGCTTTTTGTATGCCACTGGGTCAGCTGGAATTCCTGAAATCACACTCTTTTGAGTGTATATGAAAACAATATAGCCAATTGTGAAGAAATGAAAGGTATGAGAACAGAGATTAACCCAAGTAATCCTGCTGCTCTTGTTTTTATAGAGAGTTCAAATAGACTGCTTTTAAAAGGCTAGGACACATAAACTCAGCATGAATACGAGTTACCTATATTCCTTAATCCCATTATTATACCTCATAATAAAGCAATTACTTAGAACATTTCTTGCTCTAAAACAGTCCTTTTTGTCAGCAGTAGAACAAGAATCTTAAACTTCAGCTGTTAGCTACGACAAAGCCCAACTTTGTTAAAAACTGTAGGTAAGCGAAGAGTAAGTTAATATAGTAATATTTTTAGCAAAATATGGTGGACAACCTTGTTTATGCAATTTCCCTCTTCTACCGTTATTTCTTTGGTTTCAAAGCAGTTATGTCAGGGTCATACAGAGAACCCTAACAGAAAGTCTCCTGTACAGTTCTTCTAGGTCTAACCAAGTCACTGTCAAGGTCAGACTCTAGATTATTCTGACTGTCCCGCTGTAAAACAGCTTGAAAACTTGGATTTATGAAAAGAGGAACATCAGCTGTCATCCCAGCATTCCAGCATTTGTCTAAGTCGTTTTTACCCTGTCAATGAAAATAGGTTGCTATTAACAAAGAAGGAATTCAAAGGGATTGCTCGAAGCCTGTTCCTTAGATACACAATTTATGGTATTCAGACAAATTCACCAAAAATGTGTTGGGGAAAAAAAAGGTTGTTTTTTATTTCAGATCAAATATCTCACTATTTGAAATACTGTCAGGTTGTCTTTCATCTTCAGAGCTGGCACTCATAGGAAAACATGTTACAAATAAAAGAAGCTTTCCAAAATGTCATACTTATTATGCATTCACAAGTTAGCTACTTGAGGCTCAGCTAGATGACAAATACCATGAGTCCACCACATGGTTTAGCTGCTGTGGTCTGTGAGTGTGGACAACAGCCTTTTCTACATACACTGCAGAAACAGCCATGTTTCAAAAAACATACCCAATGACAATGACAATTCCTAACCTATCGATTTTAATTTATGTTAATTTCTTTTGGTGGTTGATAAAATATGGTAAGGGCTGGCATCAAGCTGCTAGCTTTCTATCACACCACTTATTTCACAGGTCATATGTTGACATGTTCTGTAATTTCATCCATTATTTTCCCCCTATTTCCCCATACTTCGACAGTGACTGCAGTCTATGACCATCTAGCTCTAGGAACCTAGAAAAATTATTATACTAGATGGTTATATTTTGCACATGCAGGAACTTCTTCTAAGCTGCGAGATGTTCCCCAGTATGTACCTTTCCAATATTAATGGTGTGTTGAGCAATAAAAGGAATGCACATCAAATTGCAACAGATGGCAGACAATGATTTACTTCCACCAACTTGACCAGTTTGTTTCTCTCTGGAAAATTTTTAGTGTATATTTTCATTAACATGGTATTCTCAGAACAGGGAAATTGAGACTATTTAATGTCTCTTGAAGGAATGCTTTCAACTGCTGAGAATAGAGAGGAAAAGCCATGGAAGTAATTTGCTACTGAATTTCTTCATAATTACAGGGTTACGACACATGCAAAAACAATGAGTCTGCTTTTGCAATTTTACATGGGTGAAAGGTGAATACCAAGCTGAATTGGGTCACTTGTTTATTCTGATGATGATGACAAGGTTGAACTTATAATACTCAAGAGAAGCCAAGAGATATGTTGACATAAATGAAAATTAACACACCCTAAATTGTAGAAAAGCCTAAAATGATTCAGAAGTAGTTTCTGCAGATTCTGATAGCATCAGTAAAAATTGATGAAAAATCAATACAACTTTCATTATCCCTGTATTTATTAATGCTTGTTTCCATAGCTTGTTTCCATATTAGTGCTCATAATGATAGCATATTGTTTATCTAGGAAAGTTGGCAATAAGTTACATAGTAGTTTGTTAAGTAGTTTGATAATACACAACAAATTAAGCTGAGTTAGTGTTTGCTGGTATAGGAATAAGGTTTTTGAAGAAGCCAGTACAACTGACTTCTTAGTCTGCTGATACTCTTTACTTCACGCAGATAGGACAATTTCAGCTGAAAGTAGAATCTCATTGTCAAAGAGATAGTGAATGAATCATCATGAGCAGTTCAATGTCCTGCACAGGCCAAAGAGTGTCACAGAAGATGTCCACATATGGGCTTCTTTACAAATGCAAGACGTTATTGATAGGATTTCCTCTTCTGAAGAATGAGAATCATAAATCTTTGTGAGCACAAGACACACCATTGTTTAATAACAACATTTTTTCTAGGTTTTTAGAGACAAAATATTAGTTTCAGCCTACCTGATTCACTGTAATTTTCATCACTTCATTTCCTCTCTTAGCACTCTAGGACTCCGTACACTACCTCTTGTCCAAACATCTCAGCTAGAGATACCCTACATATCTGCCTACAAATAAATGTGAAGGACAGAAGAATGTAGCCATTGTCTTAATCAGATGGACACACCACTAAAGCATTGGTTGAAAAAGCTGCTTCTACTCTGCTGAATAAAACAGAGCCACAGGGTAAACTCAAGCACTAGGCCACTGTTGTCCATGCCACTTAATTGTTAACATGCTCAATGGCACGGCTGTGCCAGAAGCTTTCTCCAGCACAGTGTGAGAGATAGACAGGACTCTTCCTAGCATGCATTATGGACAAAACACACCAAGTTACCTCCATCTTTCAAACTCCCCAAGGCTGTTCCAGCAGACTTTGCCTCTTACCCACTCTTCTTGCCACTCTGTGGGCGTGCAACATATTCTCAGCTTTATGCTACAGAGTTACTTCGCTAATGGCTCCAGCAAATGACCTCAGATACCGTGAACTGAAAAAAACGCAGCATTCATTTCACTATGAAATGAAATGTCTGATCTTGCATGGAGTATTTTCATTTAAATATGCCTGCCCGCTAAGGAATGTTCAAGTAAACTACAACCACCTTGATTACTCCCATCCTCTGATGGCAGCTCATATCCCATCACTT